>NC_067400.1:584558100-584858100 GCF_016432865.1 Antechinus flavipes
GTTCTCCTGGTTCTACTTCATTTAGCATCAGTTGATGTAGGTCTTTCCAGGCCACTCTGAAATCATCCTGCTGAATGTTTCTTATACATATAATATCTCATTACATTCATATACCAAAACTTATTCAGCCATTCCCCACTGGTGGGCATCCACTCAGTTTCCAGTTTCTTGCCACTACACAAAGGGCTGCCACAAACATTTTTGCACATGTGGGTCCTTTTTCTGTTTTTATGTTCTTTGGGATACAAGCCCAGTAGAGACACTGCTGGATCAAAGGGTATGCACAGTTTGATAGCCCTTTGAGCATTGTGCCAAATTTCTCTCCAGAATGGTTGGATCAATTCATAACTCTAACAATATATCAGTATCCCAGTTTTCCCACATCCACTCCAACATTTGTTATTATCGTTCCCTGTCACCTTAGCCAGCATGAGAGGTGTGTCATGGTACCTCAGAGTTGTCTTAATTTACATTTCTCTGTTCAATAGTGATTTAGAGCATTTTTCCATTTGAGTAGAAATGCTCTTAATTTCTTCATCTGAAAATTATCCATTCATATCCTTCAATTGTTTATCAATAGGAGAATGGCTTGAATTATTATAAATTTGAGTCAATTCTCTATATATTTTAGAAATGAGGCATTTATTAGAATACTTGGATATAAACAAATTTTCCCAGTTTATTGCTTCCCTTCTAATCTTGACTGCATTTGTTTTGTTTGTGCAAAAATTTTTTAATTTAAATATAATCAAAATTATACACTTTGGGGCCAAAGAAAAACTAGAGTACGTTATGAAATACAAATTCCTTCCTTCTCTATAGATCTGAGAGGTAGATTATTCTTTGTTTCTCTAATTTGCTTTTAGTATCACTATGTCTAAATCATGACCCCATTTCAACCTTATCTTGGTATAGAATATTAGATGTGGGTCAATGTCTAATTTCTGCCATACTAATTTCAAATTTTCCCAGCAATTTTTGGCAATAGTGAGTTTTTATCCTAGAAGCTGGAGTCTTTTGGTTTATCAAACACTGGATTACTAGAGTCATTGATTATATTGTGTCTTGTGAACCTAATCTATCTTATTGATTGACTACTCTTTCTCAGCCAGTATCAAATGATTTTGATGACCACTGCTTTATATAAGTTTGAGTTCTAGTAGATCTAGGTTACCTTTATTTGCATTTTTAAATTAATTCCCTTGGAATTCTTCACCTTTTGTTCTTCCAGATTTTTTCTATTCTGTAAAATAATTTCTTGAGAATTTGATTGATATGGCATTGAATAAGTAGAATAATTTAGGAAGTATTGTTATTTTTATTATATTAGCTTGGCCTATGTATGAGCACTTGATATTTTTCCGATTAGATCTGACTTTATTTGTGTGGGAAGTGTTTTGTAATTGTGTCCATAGAGTTCCTGACTTCAGGCAAGAATATTTTGAAGTCAAGACACTGATGAGGAATGTTCTGATTGGGTCTGGTTGGTTGGATGTTATTTCACTATGGATAAAGAGGTTCAACTGACAGATGCTGTGTGCCAGTGGACAGAGCTCCAGGCCTGGAGTCAGGAGAACCAGAGTTCAGGTTAGTGCAAATTCAGCCTCAGATACTTACCAGCTGTGTGATCCTGGGTAAGTCACAACCTCTGATTACCTCTCAAAAACAAACAAAAATAAAGTATATGAAGGTGGCTTTGTGGTAAACACAGGAAAAGAAATGACAGTGAAATAATACAATGGGAGAAGATAATGAAGGCCAATAATCAGGCTTGTCTTATTGATTATCCTTGTTCTATTGGATTTGTGAATAAACTGGTTAAATTGAGTATGGGCTGGAATGAGCAAGGCCTGAGCATAGGCTAGTTGAGGGTGTCTATCATATTTATAGCAACTTCATTAACATTAATAATTTAATACCCCAAGAATATTGTATCAAGGATTCAGGAAAAGAAATGACAGGACCATGGAGGATCATTTTCCTCTTAAGTTTGAGATTGGATGGGACCGATACCATGCAAATTATACAACAACCCAGAAAGGACATTTGACACTTAAACAGCAGAGGTCTATGTCCTTTCTTGGTTGTTATGACATTTTGGGTTTTTGAGTGACATTTGGGGAGGAATCACATCTTTTGGTTTGGGCTTGGAGCTCATGGAGTAGGAGGTGCAGCATCCAGAGACGAAGCTGGACTTAAATTATGAATACACAGTGACTTTGGCCCCCATGGCTCCAGCTACAATCATCAGAATGTTGGCCACCAAAGAGTGATTATTTTGGTTCCAGCAATGGAGAATTAAAATAGAAATTGGATAATTTTTTAAATTACTTACTTAAAATTACTTCTTGACTCTATCCACAACAGAAAATGGAGATGGGGAGAGAGGTCTTGGCTCTCAGCAGGATTTCAGATTGGTACAGTTTCTACGGACAGCTGAGAACAGTAGAATGTTAGCTCTGAGCTGGAACACATAGGATGGACCTTAACACACAGAATGTTTGAATTGGAAAACTGTGAATTGGAGACTAACTAGGTCAGAGGTTCTTAACCTGGACTCCATGAACTCGTTTTTGTTGTTATTTTTGAAAAAAAAACATTTTTTTGTTATTAGTATTTCAATAAAATCAGTTCTATGTATTTTATTTTGTGTATTTAAAAACATTCTTTTGAGAAGGGATCCATAGACTTCTCCAGACTGTCCAGGATGCAAACTTTTTTTTTTTAAATTTTATTTTATTTAATAATAACTTTGTATTGACAGAATCCATGCCAGGATAATCTTTATACAACATTATCCCTTGCAATCGCTTATGTCTCGTCTTTTCCCCTCCCTCCCTCCCTCCTCCCCCTCCCCCCCCCAAGATGGCAAGCAGTCCTATATATGCTAAATATGTTGCAGTATATCCAGGATGCAAACTTAAGAGTCCCTGATTTAGGCCAACATTCTGATTTGATAACAAAAGAAACTGAAGCTTGCAGAGTTCAGAGTGAACTTCTGAGGTCACATAGGAAGTTAGAGGCAGAGCTGGGAATACAACACAGGCCTCTGGACTCCCGGATTGCTGTACTTTCCATTATTACTAGGCAGTATATTCAAGGCACTTCAAATATAAATGGTAAAGAGGTCTCGAGACTGAACAGGAGATGCAGTCAGTGCTTCCGACCTAGGCAGCATTGGATAAAGTCATATCATGTTGCAGTGGGGATGATGATACTGGAAAATTCTAAGAGGGAATCTGCACAGGTGCTTGAAAAGGCTTTCAGTTGGACAACTCCATTGTCAGGCTTTACTTGGACTTCTTCAGGTCATCTGGTCCAAATGATCTAGGCAGGAGTTCGTGGACGGTGCTGACATCATACGTACCATCTGCTTTTGTCATGTAGACGTACCAGTGTTTTCCAAACTAAAAAAAAAGACCAAAAAGGCCACTTAGTATAGATTTTAGACAAATGACATCTGTTACCTTGGGATTGTTCCTCATCCAAAGGATGTGTAGGATTAGGGAGAGAAGAGAGAGGAGAGTGTTTGATCACATATATACTCCACCTCCCACGGAGGTGACATTGGATTCCAAGCAGAGCCACGACACCTATCCCATCTCTGACACTAGCCGCGTGATCCAGGACTATGCCTCAGTTTCCCCATGTATAAAATGAACTGTTTGGACTCAACAGCCTCTATGATTGTATGATCTAGGGGGTCAGCAGATATAGATACCCTCTACTCCATCCTTGCCCTCCATCACCTCTTCCCTTCCTCGTAGGTCAGCACCCTGACAAAGCGCCCAAAATACCCGTGAAAGGGAAAATCTAGGCTCTTAATGAAGTTGCTATGACAAATACTGATTTAGTTCCTTTCTTCCGCATACAACAGGCAGAGTTAACCCACCCTCCCTCATCCTTAAATGAACTAGCTAAATACCCTGACTGGAGGAATAGTGGCACAATTACTCCAGGAGCATTTCCCTTAAACAATATAGAGGAAAGAGCTTGGGATCTGAAATCAAATCCTAGTTCTAATACTTACTATGCGACCTTTGGTGTCTGCTTTGGAGGCCTCAGTTTCCTTAGCTGTAAAATAAGGGGGCTGGATTAGATGGTCTTAAGATCCCTTCTAACTCTGAATCGAGGATCCTCAGACCAACTTCCTTCACTTTGGTGGCTGTCAGGCTCTCCAAGTTACCAGGATACCATGATATAGAATTCACCTCTTTTAGAGGAATGGGGCTAGAGTTGAGAAATCTGTATGATGTGTCCCCAGAAGCAGTTACCGAGAACATAAACATGTAAGGAACTTCCAGCCTACATCTGGGTGACCCCAGAGCAAAGCCTCCGTCACAGCGGTGGGCGCGATCTCAGAGTTGGAGGGGCTCCCAAGGACATCTGGTCCGCCATTCGACAGATGACCCACACCTGGACAAGACTCACTTTTACCACACCCCTCCCAAGTGGTCATTGAACCTCTAATTGGTCCTGGGCTGCTTCACATTCTTGGGTAAAGTTTAGAGGACAAGTTTTTTGAACTTCCAAGACGACAGAAAGCTAGGAAGGTTAACAAAATACACCGGTTCATGAGGTTTGTATCCTAAAAAGTTCTTGACAGACTTTTTTGTTGTTGTTCATTGACCCTATTTGGGGTTTTCTTGGTAGAGATACTGAGGTGGTTTGCCACTTACTTCTCTCCAGCTCATTGTACAGATGAGGAAACTGAGGCAAACAGGATAAGTGACTTGCCCAGAGTCATCCAAGTAGTAAATGTCCAAGGCCAGATTTGAACTCAGGAAGATGAGTCTTTCAGACTCAAGCCCAGGCACTTTATGCACCATGGCGCCCCCTAGTTGGCCTTTTTTCCTGATTAGATCTTCCTGACCCCAGGCCCAGCGCTCTATGCACTATAGTACCCCCTAGCTGCCCCTTCTTTCCTGACCCCAGGCCCAGAACTCTATGCACTATAGCGCCCCCTCGCTGGCTCTCTTCCTGATTAGATCTGACTCCAGGCCCAGCACCTTATGCACCATGGCGCCCCCTAGTTGGCCCTTTTTCCTGATTAGATCTTCCTGCCTCCAGATCCAGTGCTCTATGCACTATAGCACCCCCTAGCTGGCTCTCTTCCTGATTAGAGCTCTCTGACTCCAGGCCTAGCACCTTATGCACTATAGCACTCCCTAGCTGCCCTTTCTTTCCTGACTAGATCTTCCTGACTCCAGGTCCAGCACTCTGTGCACTATGGCGCCCCCTAGCTGCCCCCTCTTTCCTGATTAGATCTTCCTGACTCCAGATCCAGCACTCTGTGCACTATGGCGCCCCCTAGCTGCCCCTTCTTTCCTGATTAGATCTTCCTGACTCCAGGCCTGATGCTCTGTGCCCCCTAGCTGGCTCTCTTTCCTGATTAGATCTTCCTGACTCAAATCCAGGCACTCTATCCACTATGGCGCCCCCTAGCAGCCCTTTCTTTCCTGACTAGATCTTCCTGACTCTAGGTCCAGCACTCTATGCACTATAGCACCCCCTAGGTGGCTCTCTTCCTGATTAGATCTCTCTGACTCCAGGCCCAGCACTTTATGCACCATGGTGCCCCCTAGTTGCCCTTTTTCCTGATTAGATCTTCCTGACTCCAGATCCAGCACTCTGTGCACTATGGCGCCCCCTAGCTGCCCCTCTTTCCTGATTAGATCTCTCTGACTCCAGGTCCAGCACTCTGTGCACTATGGCGCCCCCTAGCTGGCTCTCTTCCTGATTAGATCTGACTCCAGGCCCAGCACCTTATGCACCATGGCGCCCCCTAGTTGGCCCTTTTTCCTGATTAGATCTTCCTGCCTCCAGACCCAGTGCTCTATGCACTATAGCACCCCCTAGCTGGCTCTCTTCCTGATTAGAGCTCTCTGACTCCAGGCCTAGCACCTTATGCACTATGGCGCCCCCTAGTTGGCCCTTTTTCCTGATTAGATCTTCCTGCCTCCAGACCCAGTGCTCTATGCACTATAGCACCCCCTAGCTGCCCCTTCTTTCCTGACCCCAGGCCCAGCGCTCTATGCACTATAGCACCCCCTAGGTGGCTCTCTTCCTGATTAGATCTCTCTGACTCCAGGTCCAGCACTCTGTGCACTATGATGCTCCCTAGCTGCCCCTCTTTCCTGATTAGATCTTCCTGACTCAAATCCAGGCACTCTATCCACTATGGCGCCCCCTAGTTGCCCTTTCTTTCCTGACTAGATCTCCCTGACTCCAAGGCCAGCCCTCTATGCATTATGTCGTCCCCTTGTTACTTCTCTTGACAGACGAGGCTGGATCTACTGAGATGAAATTCAGAAGAATATGGAACTACTGCATTAATAGCTAATTATTAATTGTGATCCACCTTTTCTCCTTTTTATTTTTTATAACTTCTATTAAGGTCGGTCAGTCTCTCAAGGGTATGGCTGACTAATGAGAATGCTCCGAGTCCTCAAAGAACATTCTCATCAATTTTGAATTCTGTTTCCAATATCATCAAAATCCATTCTGGGAGAAAGAACTTTCACCCTGAAGGAAGGGAACCCGTGGCCCCCATTAGAGCTTAGAGTGAGCCTGGTCATGAAGGAGAAAATCAGCCACACAGTTCCAAATGGACATGGATCCCCCCGCCCAGATTGCTGGGGGCTGCCCAGTCTCACGATCAAGCCACGTTCTCATCAGGAGGAGCCGAAGACTTTACATCCTATAAATGTTCCTCAATCAACAAAGGTTGATTTTCATTATCAGGGGAATCCTCTTTCAGAAGGTATTCCAGGTTCTCCCTTAGGTTCTTTGGTTACTGAGAAACTACTGACCATCAATTTATGATTGCTAATTAATACATTGATTATTAATTGCCCAGGAACTCTGTATCTCAGGATTTTAATTTGTGTCAAATTCCACAAAAGAAATAAATGCAAAGTGCTCTGCAAACCTCAGCGTGCCAGATAAACAACTACAATTATGATATTACTCTTCCTAGATGCGCATTTCTCTCTGCTTCCTGGCACTATCTGGTCCTCCCCACTTATAGGTTAGCAGGAACCAAAGTCATCCATACCGCCATTTTTAGACAGCCACTGTGCTTTTGGAAGTTCTATGACCCTGGCAAGCCCTGCCTGCTCCTGGAAATGCTGATTTCCCTTTTGTTTCAGCTGAACTGATGTACAGATGTCAGCTGTTCTGATCTCAGTGCTCGGATTCATTCACATTGGAGAACAAAATTTCACAGTCCAAGGACATTCATTATACTCATTAAATGCTAGAATGAAAACACAGAATGTCTGAGTTGAAAGGGGCAGCAGAACACAAAACATTAATGTCAAAAGGGACCTTGGAACATAGAATGTCAGAGCTGGAAGTGACTGTAAAGCTCACAGCATTGGGGAAAAATGAGTCCTTTCTCTTCTGCTAGGTTTCCATCTTCCTAAATTGCCTCCCAGCAATTCAGGGCAGGTGGTCACATCCCTCCTGTGGACCAGTGGAGAGGCAGATAGATTTCCAATCTGCAGTAAGCATTTCATATGTGCTGCTGTCCAAATCACGGAATTACTGTCAGGCCAAATCTGCCACCTGGGCTTTTATGGATCTCTTTCAGAAAGGGAATTTTTCCACTTTGCAGACTGGGTCCTAGGGCCAGGGCCAATCCCAAGCACAGCAGGAGCCAAGATTGAAATGTCAAGTGCCTGGCTTAGAATTCATATTGTTTTTTTTTATTTGAATTTTTTTTTCCCAGTGTGGTATTTTTTTCCTGAAGACTATTTGTCCGAACTTTTCTCCTCTGCCATCAATTAATGGGTTTGGAGGGCACAAAATGCTGGGCACTGGGGATTTAGAGTGCTAGTCATACCTCCTTATTTGTCCTCAGGATCATAACATTATCAATAGCTTTTTAGTTACAAGTTATATGTATGGGTAATTTTACAGCATTGACAATTGCTGAACCTTTTGTTCCAATTTTTCCCCTCCTTCCCCCCACCCCCTCCCCTAGATGGTAGAATGACCAGTAGATGTTAAATATATTAAAGTATAAATTAGATACACAATAAGTATACATGACCAAACCGTTATTTTGCTGTACAAAAAAAATCGGACTCTGAAATATTGTACAATTAACCTATGAAGGAAATCCAAAATGCAGGCGGGTGAAAATATAGGGATTGGGAATTCAATGTAAGGATCATAACATTATTATGCCTCAGTTTCTCCCTCTTTAAAGGGAGAAACAGAAGTGCAGGAAGCAACCTCAGAAGGCACAGAGATCAATCCCAACCTAAACAGAGCTGAGAACAGAGAGGGAGCGTGAGCAAGGTTTTGTCTCGGGGCGTTAGCATCAGAAGCATTCATTTTGGGTTGTTCTTTCTGTGTAAGCCTCCAGACCACTGTTCTCTTATCTCACAATCCACCACCAGTCTGATCCCCTGCTTGGCCCCATTCCAGGGTCCCCTCACCATAGTATCTCTTTCTTGGGACTCCCAGTGAGGAGGGAGGAGGGAAAAGGGAAAATCTGTGAGGGCCACTTTGGTAGCTCTTTCTTCTGTGTCTGTCCTGACACTACGTATTCCTCTACTTCCAACTCTTTCTTTCCAAGGTTAAAGAATTCACACAAGCTATGGTATCTGAGACGACACTCTTAACAAGTGAGCCCCTGAATATAAACTGCTTGCATTTTTGTTTTTCTTCCCGGGTTATTTCTACCTTCTGAATCCAATTCTCCCTGTGCAACAAGAAAACTGTTCAGTTCTGCACACGTATATTGTATCTAGGATATACTGTAACCTACTTAACATGTAAAGGACTGCTTGCCATCTGGGGGAGGGGGTGGAGGGAGGGAGGGAGGGAAAAAATTGGAACAGAAGTGAATGCAAGGGATAATGCTGTAAAAAATTACTCTGGCCTGGGTTCTGTCAATAAAAAGTTATTTAAAAAAAAACAAAAACAAAACAAGTGAGCCCCTGGTCTCTGCCTGAAGATCTCCGAATGCATTGCCTACTATCTCTCAAGTCACAGGTCCCATTCTATTTCTGCACAGCTCTGATAATGAGGAACATTCTCCTTAGGTTAAGCTTAAATCCAGCTCTTACAGCTTCTATTGATTGTTTCCTCTTCTATTTTCTGGGGAAAACACAACTCCTCTTCCTCTTGACTATATGTCACAAGTTTGAAAATAGGGATCATGTGCCTCAAAATCTTTCTTTTTTCAAATCAGCCACATTTAGACCTTTCAAGCAATCCTCACTGCCCAACATCACACAGGTCAAAAGTATCAGAATAGCATTTTGAACCCAAGTCCTTTGCTTCCATTATGCCATTACATTTTTTTTCTTAAGTTTTATAGAGATTTTATTGGAGCTGACATTTGGCGGGTTGAATTTTTAATGTGGTTTTCTTGGCATGTGGAATTTTTGACGGGGATTTTAAGTGCTTTTCCATTCTTATTGTCCTTCCCTGGATTTAATCCATTTTATCAATGTTTTTTTCTCCTCCCTCCACTCAATACAATTTAATTTTTTCCCCAATTACATGTAAAGACAATTTTCAACATTTACTTATTTTAGTATTTCAAGTTCTAATTTTTTTCTCCCTCTCTTCCTTTCTCCCCAAAATGGCATGATATGGATTATACATCTACAATCATATTAAACATATTTTCACATATAAATGTCCTTTCTAAAATATATCACCGAGACCTGAGCACAATCCTGAAGTTGGGGTCTGGCCATGGTAGTGGATAGTAGACTTCCATAGCCACTGCCTAACATGCTATTAACAATTTTGGTTACCATGTCTAATTTTTTGAAAATGAAGACAGATGCTTGACAGATGTTTTCAAAACTTAAGTAGCAAAGATGACTAGATTATACATTTAAAGTTGGAAGGAATCATGTATGGGTGGGGATTTCTATCACCATCTCAATAAAGTTATTGAAAGTACAGACACCTTAATAGAATCAATTAATCAACAGAATCAACTACATATTAAAGAGTTTTTCTTTCCACTTCATCAACTGTGTGGACAAATCCTCAAGTCATTTGAAAAAATTCATAGATTTTTGGGTGAAAGGCAGATAATACCAGGAAACATCTTGTGATTGGTTAAGACCACATCATCTTGCTTTGCTAAAGAAAGGCTGGTCAAACAGTGAACCAGCAGTGAAGGACTCCAGGTTTAGGCCCCAAGAGAGAATTGCTCTTTGGATAAGTTCCTGTCTGTCTGTTTCTTTTCTATGACCTTCTCCATGACCATGACACTGGAGAAAAGAGACTAATAGGAGGTCAGGCACACAGCTGGCAACTGAGAGACCTGCCAAATACAAACAGATGGTCACCTGAAAAAGGAGGGGCTAATCTGCACCTCTGTTCTTCCATCTCCTCTCTTGGAGGCAACAAATCTTAAGGTTGATGTTTCAGAGGAATCAAAGGGGAAGAGAGGCTGTCCCCATGTCCCACACGGTCATGTTGCCCATGAACATATGGCTGCTTCTGGCAATGCATCCAGCTAGGACAATTATAGACAAATACAGATACAAATGGGTACAGAAAGATAGCCACCCAAGGGAAGATATAGTTTCAAGGACTATTACCCCTTGAACCACAGAATATTAGGTATAAACTCTCGAAAGAATTTCCAGTTACTAGAACTTTATGTGTGTGAAAGACATGTCTTACTTCCCCCCTGCATTCTATGTATATTTATGGATCAGTTTCACAGATAGTTTTGGAGGGAAATGTTTTATGCAAATTGTTCTTACTATACTATCTTGGTCAATATTCTTTTCTTTTCTTTTTTTGCTGAGGCAACTGGGGCTAAGTGACTTGCCCAGGGTCACCTAGGCCAGATTTGAACTCAGGTCCTCCTGACTTCATGGCTGGTCCTCTACCTACTGTGCCATCCAGATGCCCAGGAAATACCCTTTTCTAAAAGTGTAATGGGCTGAGGCTTGAGTTGATGCACTGAGGTCCCAAGCACATGAGGCTAAATAGTAATTAGACCATACTCTATTAATATATAAGCTTGGAGAAAGAATGGCCCCCGCCCACTCTTTGTGCAAGTCCTGATGTGTTGTATAGGAAATGACGATTTTGGTGGGTGGAGACAGGGGAGTGGAAAAGGAAGGGGAAGGAGAGACTTTTGGGATTGCCATTGCCATGGTTGGCTCAGATTCTCTCGCTCTGCTAGCTGGCTTTTGCCATTGCGACGACCTTTCTGTTTGTTTCTCTTCTTCTTTTTGCTTTTGCTGAGGTAGTTGGGGTTAAGTGACTTGCCCATGGTCACACAACCAGAAATTGTTAAGTGTCTGAGGCTGGATTTGAACTCAGGTCTCCTCTTGACTTCAAGGCTAGTTCTCTATCCACTGAACCATCTCCTCCCCTTCCAATTACTATTTAGCCTCATGTGCTTGGGACCTCAGTGCATCAACTCAAGCCTCAGCCCATTACATAAAAGTTCATTGAAGTCTAGCTGACTGATATCAATGGGAAGGACACCAGCAGGGACTTGTGAGCTAGAGTACTAGTCGGCAGGTATATCATGTAACCAGTGATTCAGAGCTGCCATGATTGTGGAGGAGAACAGATCTAAACTCCTTGAAGGCAGGAATTATTTACTTCAGTGTTTAGCAATAGTACCTGGAACATAGCACAACCTCAATAAATGTTTGCTGAATTTGTCGAATTGGAAGGCAGAAGAGCAACCGTTCACTCAGTCTGGAAGATTCAAAAATAGACAAAACTCACCTCTCTCATTACTTGTCTACAGGCTCCACATGGTGCGATAAAGTCATTCTTCAAGTTACTGGGGAAGCAAAGCACAGAATCCATCAATTAAATAATTATTTAACAATTAACTCACTAATGGGATCATTCAACTAGACCAAGGGGCTCAGGTGATGCTACCCACATGTCATTCTATCTTTTAACATTATACCTTTGCACATGGGTCCTTAACATTGAGAATATTCTCCTTTCTTTTATATTCTCCACTCTCCATCAGAGACCTGAATTTCTACTTAATGGGCCTTTTCCACAAGACTTTTTCTGTCTGTGCTCTTTCTGGAAATACTCTTGTATATGAGGCAGCTGGCTGGCACAGAGGTAGGACGTGAAGCCTGGAGTTCGAATCTGGACTCAGACAATTACTAGCTATATGATTCTGGTCAAGTCACTTAACTTGTTTCCTCATCTGTAAAATGGGGAAAATAATGGCACCTACTTCCTAGGATGGTTATAAGGATTCTTTATGAAGCACTTAGCACAGTGTCTCTGCTATTACATGGCACCGTTACCTATTATATACTTTGGACCCACTTGCCTAATTCCCTCTTTCCCATTAGAATAGAGGGAAACAGCAGAGATGATTTCCTTTTTTTGTTTGTTTGTTTTTGTTTTTTGGAGGGGTGGCGATTCCTAGCACCTGAGCATAGTGTCTTGTACATAGTAGATGCTTAATAAATGCTTGCTTTTAAAATGATGAAACACAAGTCATTCAATTAAATAGCACCTTAAAATAAAGATCAAGGGGAAATCTTCTCAAATATACTTACTTAGGGATATACCCTCTTCATAGATTCCCACATTGCCAACAGAAAAGGGAAAATGCATAAGGAATATAGTAACTAGGGAACACTGGTGAGAGATTTCCTTGCTAAATTTAGTTGAATCAAATAAACAAGTATTAATTAAACCTTTATTCTGTGATCAGCCCAAAAGGAAGCACAAAAATTAAACAAGACAGCCCTTGCCTTCACAGAGCTTATAATTTAACCATAAGATTATAGCTTTAGAACTAAAAGGGCTCTTAGGGGTTATTTAATCCATCCTCCTCATTTTATAGATGATAAATTTAGGGCTCAGAAAGATTAAATAATTTGTTCTGAGTCACAAAAGGAGGAAGTTGCTGAACAAAACCTAGTACTTGTACTCCAAAATCTGCCTTTCATCAGAGAGATTAGATATAAACCCAAATAACTAATAATACAAAATGAATGGGAATTCATATATAAGCAGAGTACAAAATACTGTTGTCAGAACTGTGGCATCTCTGAGCAGGACAGCCTCAGAAGGCATTGAGTCTAGACCCTGACTAAGCAGAAACTCACTACCGCTTCCTTGACAAATGGTCAGAAAAGCCTCTGCTTGAAGACCCTGGTTAGGAAGATCTTAAACTTGTCCCTTTGCAACTTCCATCCACTACTTTGAGGGAGAGATCATAACCAGTTGAGGTTGAAAGGGAAGGGTTCTTGGGGTGGACTGGAGGGAAGAGTGACTTCAAAGAGAGACAGACCTAGAAGGACAGGATGCCAAGAGATTGAGTTGAGGGATCCAGAAGATAAGATTATGGGACACAACCCAGTTTGCCCCGAGTTCTATACTCTTTAAGAAGGAAATGAATCACTCTGCTAAACAATTCAAGAATCACAAGGAAGTGAGGCAGATGATGGGCAAACCAATAAGGAGGCAGACCTAGGATTGACATCAGGGAACACTTCTTAATAATCAGAGCTGTCCAAGAGTGGAATAGGATGGAGTAGTGACTTGTCCCTTGCTGGAGGTCAGTAAGCAAAGGCTGAATGACTACTTGTTGGATATAGCCTATCAATGAGAATTCTAATACCTCATCCTACACTTATTATCTGTGTCCTTGGGCCAGTCACAGCTCCAGTATTCTCATCTATAAAAGGGGGGATAATGACAACTGTAATATCCATGTCTTAGAATTAATGTATTCTTCCAATGAGGATGAGGCATTTTATAAACCTCAAAGGGATATAGTGATATAGAGGCAATTCTGGAGTTGCAGATTAGACTAAATGATTTCTAGGTTTCTTCAAATTTCCTTTCACATTTTATGAAACTGCAGATCTACTTTGATATGAGTGAACTAGAAGAGAGGCAAGTTCTGTACTCATATGGCACCCACCCTGAGTTCACAATTTCATCACATTTTGGCTAAACTATTAAAATAGCCTCCTAATTGGCTCCTTGCCTCAAGTCTCTCCCTATGTCTTCCTTCGCCATCATTCTCCACATAGCTGTTAAGTAATCTCTCTGATATGCCTTTCCTCTACTCCATAAACTCCAGAAATTCCTATGACCTCCGCGATCAAATATAAACTTCTTTGTCCTTTAAAGCCTTTTATAACCCAGGCCTTTCCTGTTTTCCAGCCTTTTTATGCATTACTTCTCTTCTTGACTTTTATGATACAGCCAAATACACATTATTGCTCTTCCTCATACATGACATTCCATCTTCTATTTTCAGACTTTGCAGTTCTACGTGCCTGGGATACATTCCTTCCTTATTTCTGCTTTTTGGAATCCCTAGTTTCCTTCAAAACAGGTCCCATCAAAAGGCAGCTAGGTGGCACAGTGGATAGAGCACCAACCCTGAAGTCAGGAGGACTTGAGTTCAAATCTGACCTCAAACACTTAATGTTTCCTAGCTGTGTGACCCTGGGCAAGTTACTTAATCTGAATTGCCTGGGGACGGAGGAGAGACACAGTTCAAAATTAGCTTCCTAATCCTCTCACTCTTAATTTCTTAGTGCCCCTTTCCTCAAAATTACATCATTTTTATTTATATACATCTATTTCCCTTGAACAGAATCTAAGCTTCCTGAGGGCAAGGATTGTTTCATGGTCTTTTTACCCTTAGTGCCTAGCACAGAAGATCAGAGGAACAATGTATAGAGTACTGGGCCTTGGGTCAGGAAAACCTGAGTTCAAATCCAGCTATAGACACTTGTAAGGTGTGTAAACCTGCACAAGTCACCTAACCTCAGGTTCCTCATGTGTAAAATAGAGATAATAATAGCACTGTCTTCCAGGGTTGTTGTGAGGTTCAAATGAGATAATAGTTGTAAAGTGCTTATCAATGGGCCTGGCACATGGTAAGGGGCTATAGGAATATAAACTATTATTAGTAGTGGTAATTTCCTACTAAATGACGATCGATTGTTGCACAGGAATATTCCAAATGAACCAGCTTATTGAGACTGATTGCTCACATTTATAAAATTTTAAAAGCATATGTGCTGTAAATTCCTTGGCATGAGAAACTAAAGACATTATGAACATGCAAAATTCAGAGACTGAGGGTCTCTGTAGACAGAGCTCTTGTACCGATTTGTCTCTGCAGAGGATAGTGTTTCCAAAAACCTTATTTGATAATTTTCAACCTTGAAATAAAATGGTGGCCTGAAACAGTGGAAAGAACTTGAATTTGTAGTTAAAAGACCTGAGTTTGAGTCCTGATTTTACAGATGAGGAATCTAAGAATCAAAGAGAGAAGTGACTGGCTCCTCCAAAAATTTCCCTTGCAATTACTTTGCACGTACTCATATATATATATATAACTATGGTCTTCCTTAGACTCTAAGCTCTTTAAGGACAAGGACCATTTCATTTTCAATGCCTGGCATACAGTAGGCATTTAATAAATACATGTTGTTTGATAGCTTATATTGGTAGATCTTGAGAGATGGTGGAGGAGCTACATGGCCCAGTGGGTCTGGAGTCAGGAAGACTCGTCTTCCTGAATTCAAATCTGCCCTCAAGCACTGACTAGTTGTTTATGACCTTGGACAAGTCATTTCACCCTGTTTGCCTCAGTCTCCATCTGCAAAATGCACTGGAGAAGAAAATAACAAACCCCTAGCTGTGTGATCCTGGATAAGTCATTTCACCCTGTTGGCCTTAGTTTCCACATCTGTAAAATGAACTGGAGGAGGAAATGGCCGACCACTCCAGTGTCTTTGCTGGGGTCAGGAAGAGTCAGACTTACTGAAATAATTGATGAGAGACATCAAGGCATAGAGGAGAATTGTCAGAATTAGGATGACTTGGGTTCAAGATCTGCCTCTGATAAAAACTGGCTGTGTGACCCTGGGCAAGTCATTAAATGGCAAGATGAATGGAGTGTGTTAAGTTTGGAGTCAGGAAGACCTGCGTTTAAATACTCAAATGTTACCTCAGATATTTGGCAGTTGTGGGACCTTCACCAAATTACTTAACCACTTTCAAGACTAGATTTTCTAATTTATTTATTTTTTTTTGGGGGGGGAGAGGGGTAAGGCAATTGGGTCACACAACTAATAAATGCTAAGTGTTTGCAACTGGATTTGAACTCAGGTCTTCCTCACTCCAAGGCTGGTGCTCTATCCACTGTACCAAGCTAGCTGTCCCCTAAATTTCCTAATCTGTAAAATGAGGGTGCTGGATTTGACAGCTTCTAATTTTATAATCCTGTGATTTAACCTCTCAAGACCACCCCTCTGGCCCCAGACAACCCAGAATGATCAATACACAGCGAATGGCAATCTGCATTGGTGAAGAGACTTTCCTCACTGGAAGCTCCTTGTACCAGGGACAATGCAAAGTCATCTTGCCAATAAGTGGCAGAGCTGGGCCTTAAACATGGGCTTTCTAACTCCTAAGCCAAGACTCCTTTCACTCCCCTACTCCACAATTTTCCAGAGGTGAATTCTAATAAGGAGAAGGGCATTCTGCATTCTCTTTGCAATATGGAATAAGTGACTAGAGCAATCAGAGGTGAATTCTGGCTCCGGGAAGCAGGCAGATAATAAGCAGGGTGGCTGGATCCTGGAGATGTGTGTGGGCTTTGTTTAAATAAGATAGATTTGCTAATCACGGCTGGGACCTCTTTCTTGGACGTCAATAATAACCTAGAGCAAACACCCATGGGGAGGTGAGCGGTGGGTGGAGGGGAACAGGAGATGTAAACAACTCGGTCTGCCACATCATTAGCCTTTCCACGGCTCTGGCCATATTTTCCCAAATATGATTAATTTCTTGGATTTGGTTTTGAAATTGTCATTTTTTTACTCTACTCTCCTACCTTCTGTGAAAAGTAATTTGCATCCTAATTCCAGTTCCCTGAGACAAAATGTTCCTGGCAAGTCATTATTTGCTCTGGCCCAAGTTAGTGAGGACCTGAAATCATCACAGCAATGTGGCCTAGAGGAGGGGTGTTCACAGCTGAGAGGAAGAAGGCCACTCAGATCCCCCCAGCCACTGTCTCGAGTCACTGCAGATGGACAGAACCCCGCTCCCTGGGTCTGAACTTGTTGATTTTGGGGGCTGACAACGGAAGGGGAGGAAAAAGCCAGCCTGGGTTGGAGAATATTTTTCAAGAAATATAGTTTTGTTTCTTTAAAAAAACAAACATGTAGATTCATGGTTTTTTGGAAGCTTGAAGAGGATCACAAGATCATTCAGTCCATCTCATTTTGCAGAATAAGAATCAGAAGAAGTTATTTGTTTAAGGTCATAGAGCAAGGACAAGAACCTATCTCCTCACTTTCCTCCCTTTCTACCCTCTTTTCTTTCTTCCCTCCCTACTTTTTGCCTTTTCTTCCCTCTCTCCTATTCTCTCCCCTTCCTTTCTCTCTTTCTTCCTCTTTGCCTTTCTTCATTTTTTTCTTCCTTCTTCCCTCTTTTTTCTCTCCTTCATTCTTCCCTTCCTCCTTTTCTCTTTTCCTTTCTTCTTTCTTTTCCTCTCATTCCCTTCCTCTTTTCCTCTGATCCCTTCTTCCTTCCTCTCCTTTTTTCTTTTCCTCTCACTCTTCTTTTCTCTTTCTATTCCTTTCTCTCTTCCTTGTTCCCTTTCTTTCTCCCTCTTTTCCTTTCTCTCTTTCTTCATTCTTCCCTTCCTCCTTATCTTCCACTCTCTTTTTTCCTTCCCCCTTCCTCTCTCTTTTCCCCTCACTTCCTCATTCTTCCCTTTCTTCCTCTTCCCTTTCTCTCTTTCTTTTTTCCTCCTTCCCCTCTTTCTTATTAAAAACAATGGATGTCTTTTATATTTTTAAACATAAGTCATTCCCTAAACATACTGCCCTCATCCCCATTGGATCCTCATTGATAAGCAAGAAAAAGTCAAGCAAACATATCAACAGAGCAAATAATCAGCAAACCAACCATGTAAAACATTTGACGTTTCCCATCTCTCTATGGAGAAGAAGGGCACGTGCTTCATTATATCACACTACTTTTTAGGAGCAAAGGGCTTAGAGGTGGAAGGGACTTTTAAAAACAATCAATTCTCATCATAAAAGCTGAAAGAGACATCATCTAATTCGATCCCTTAGATGTTATTATTTGTTACTGCTGTTTTTATAGAAGGGAAAACTGAACCCAAGAAGACTGAATGATTTGACCCAATTTTAGCAAGTAGCAGAATTGGAGGATTCAAATTAAAATCTTGGGTCTTCTAAATCCACATCCATTGGTTTGTTTTCTTACTAAGCCACATGACCTCTTGTTTATACTAGACCATGCTTTGTCCCTGTTAGTAATGCTGGCTTATATTATCATTGAGGTCTTTTCAGGTATCCTCTACTGAATAAAAAAGAATAATCGATTGTATGACATTCTGGGTTTTAAGGAACCTTCCCAGCTATAATATTCTGCTTTAACATCCTGCCTTCTAAGGTTCTTTCCCAACATTGGCATTCTATGCTTTAAGGTCCCCTCCAGTTTTAGCCATCAACCTATCACTCCATAAATTAGTCTTGGATACTCACCTGGTGATAGCAATAGCCCGGAACTCTTTGTGTCCTTCCGAGATGGCCTTCTGAATGGCAGTGCGTTCTGCACAGATGCCTAATGGGTAGGCGGCATTTTCTATGTTACATCCTGGGGACATGAGAATAAAATCAATCAAATAGCTGGGTGAGGAGATATCTCAAAGAGCCCAAGTTAGAAAGAAAGATGATTCTTGAAAGATATGTATGTGAGCATATATACATATGCACATATCTATATATGTATACATAAATATATCTTTGCTTAAGTATAGTTTGCTTCAGGAAGATGGGGGCAATAAAAGGGAAGGGGAGAGAGTAAAGTAAAAAAAAAGTGTGTAGCAGAAAACGGAAGAATAACCTACAAGGAAGTAAAGATGGACACTCTTGAATATAATTTCTTCTACTATTATTCCTTTCTTAAATAGGAAATTTATTGTTATATATGTTAAATCTTCCCTGATATTCTGCTGGGCACATGGCAATGTTTTGTTTTGTTTTGTTTTGTCTTGTTTTCCTTTTTTTTAAAAAAAATTCTGTTTTTAAATATATATATTTAAAAACAGAATTATATATAAGAGAAAAAAAAGCAAAAATAAATAAGTAAAATTTTTATTTTTTGGGGAAAATTTTTTTTGAAAAAAAATGGGGGTTTCTCTATCAATAAAAAGCATTCAGATTCTAAAATACTGCTAAGGGATTATCACAGATCCTGGTGCAATGGGCATACAGAGTTAAACCAAGGGAAGGGAATCTGGATATTGAGGGAACCGGAAACTATGTCATAAAAGGAAAAGTTAAAGGGGCTAAAAAACATTTAACTTGGAAAAATAAAGATTTAAGGGATACATGATAGCTTCTCCAGGTACCTAAAGAGCTGTCAGGAATAATGGGGGGCAGTTGCAGAGGCAGATTTCAGTTTGAAAAGGAAAGTCTTCCTAATGATTGGAGCTTTTCAGCAATGGAATGACCTGCCTGGGAATGGGGTGGGTGAAGTAGTTTTTCTAGTCACTGAAAGTCTTCAACCAGAGGCTGGGCCAACACTTGTCAAGGAGGGAACAACACCTCCAAGGAAATAAGGCAAAAAAATGTGCAAATGTGTGAAGGAGGAGGATGATAACAATGGGAGATATCAGAGGAGGCCTCTTATAGAAGGAGGTGAGTGACACTGGAGCCTGGAGGAAACTAGAGATTCTAAGCGTGATCCTTTAGATTTATACAGGGATCCTCAAACTTTTTAAACAGGGGGCCAGGTCACTGTCCCTCAGGCTGTTGGAGGGCCGGACTATAGTAAAAACAAAAACTTTGTTTGGTGGGCCTTTAAATAAAGAAACTTCATAGCCCTGGGTGAGGGAGATAATCGTCCTCAGCTGCCACATTTGGCCTGCTGGCCGTAGTTTGAGGACCCCTGCTTTAGAACATGAAGAGGAAGAGCATTCCAGGTATGAAGGAGAACCTGAAAAAGGTGTGGAGATGGGAGAAGGCATGTCACTCATAGGGAGCATCATGGATACCAGCATGTACGAGGAGAAGTAATTTGAAATCAGTCTGGATTGGTAAGCTTGAGCCATACAGTAAAGAGATTTCAATTCCAAACAGAAGAGTCTATACTTTATCCTGGAAACACTGAAGTGTTTTGATTAGGGCATTGATTTGTGTCCTTTTGGAATACAAAATTGGCAGCTGTGCGGAGGATATATTGGAGAAGGGAGACACTGGAGGCAGAGACACCAGCTGGTGAATGGTTAAATGTACAGAAGCCTGGAAGGAAATGCTGCACTGCCAATAAAAATGATATTTAAATGGGAGGACATCTGTGATTCTGGTAGTAAGGGAAGTACTCTCTACATGGAAGTGGATCATCACTATCCCTTTAAATGAATATATTTGAGAGAATTGCTAGGGACACATAGAGCTTACGTGATTTGACCAGAATCACATACTAGATAGTGAGAAGAGGCAGAAATGACCTTTGCGATGTCTAGCCTGGTATTGTCTCCATTTTGCCACGTCAGTTAAAAATGCAAAACATGAAAATGTGAAAAAAAGTAAGCAATGGTAGTGTAATCCAATGACCATTTATTAAGCATTAGCTGGGTACAAGGTCTCCCTGGTTGGTGCTAGGAATACAGATAAAACAATAACAACAAAAACAAAACAGATCCTGACTTTAAGAATCTTACACTGGGGCAGCTAGTTGGTGCAGTGGATAGAGCACTGGCCCTGAAGTCAGGAGGACCTGAATTCAAATTTGATCTCAGACACTTTTAACAGGTCCTGGCTGTGTGACTCTGGGCAAGTCACTTAACCTCAATTGCCTCAAGGAGGGGAAAAGAATTTTACATTCTATTAAGGGGAGGATTTAGATGAAATAATATTAAAGAAACAAAGCAGAATGAGAACCATGATGACAGACAGATGACTGGCTGGCTGGATAGAGAAAGATAAAAAAGAAGAGGGAAGAATAAATAAAAGACAGAGAGATAGAAGGATAGATACAGACAAAAAGAAGGGATAGATATGAGAATAAATAAATGAAGAGATAGATGGAGAGAGCATCTTAGGCAAAAGACAATATATTAAGACATATTGATATGTGTAAAGGACAGGAACTTTGGAAAAATATACTTAAGGCTCAGTATGACTGATTTAGTCCTACAACAAGGTGTTAACTTAGTGGAATTGATAAGATAATGGTTATCTAGTTTAGCATGGTGATTAATAGTTCTCTAGTTCAGTATGATTGATTTAATCTTACAACAAATAATGGTTCCCTAGTGATATGATTGGCTTATACTCAGTATACTGTAATATTGTAATAGAGTATATAAGCTGGAGCTCAAGCTCTTGGAATCAGGCACGACTTCAAGACAGAGACTGTTGTGGTGACTCTTCTGCTTTCTCCACTGAGACCAAGTCCTGTCTGAAGGCCCTCCAGAAAGCTAGCCAGGCCCCAAGTGAAGGAGACAGACTGTGAAGAAGATAATAAAGAATTTGGACTTTATCCCTGACTGTTCTCATGGTGATTACTCTGCTAAAATGAAGGCTGGTCCCAAGACCTCCAGAAAGCTTACCAGAACCTTACAAATATGGAACAGTATTATTGTATTTTGGAGGAAGTTTATTTTTGAGTTGTTTTATTTTTGAAGAAATATATATATATATTTTTAATAACTTTTTATTGATAGAACGCATGCCAGGGTAATTTTTTACAGCATTATCCCTTGCATTCACTTCTGTTCCGATTTTTCCCCTCCCTCCCTCCACCCCTTCCCCCAGATGGCAAGCAGTCCTTTACATGTTGAATGGGTTACAGTATATCCTAGATACAATATATGTGTGCAGAACCGAACAGTTTTCTTGTTGCACAGTGAGAATTGAATTCAGAAGGTATAAATAACCCGGGAAGAAAAACAAAAATGCAAGCAGTTTATATTCATTTCCCAGTGTTCTTTCTCTGGGTGTAGCTGTTTCTGTCCATTTTTGATCAATTAAGGCTCTCTTTATCGAAGAGATCCACTTCCATCAGAATACATCCTCAACCATTCTCCAATTGATTGACATCCTTTCATTTTCCAGTTTCTGGCCACTACAAACAGGGCTGCCACAAACATTTTGGCACATACAGGTCCCTTTCCTTTCTTTAGTATCTCTTTGGGGTATAAGCCCAGTAGAAATACTGCTGGATCAAAGGGTATGCACAGTTTGATAACTTTTTGAGCATAGTTCCAAATTGCTCTCCAGAATGGCTGGATGTATTCACAATTCCACCAACAATGTATCAGTGTCCCTGTTTTCCCACATCCCCTCCAACATTCCACATTATCTTTTCCTGTCACTCTAGCCAATCTTTGTCCTCTTTCTAAGACCAAAATTCCTTAATCTACTCTGAGCCATATTCCCAAGTCTCCTCTGACTTTGTCTCTCCAATTCTCTCCTGACTTTGGTTCTCCAAATTTTCCATGACTTTGTTCTTCAAACACTCTTCCAACTCTTTCCCTGACTTGTCCTTATCCTTCTTGCATCTTCCCACTCCTCCCTGATTTTATCCTTATCAAATCCTTCCCCCATTCTTCCCAGATTTTATCCTGATCTTTCATATGTCTATAAATAGTTTCAATTTCTTCGTCTGAGAATTGTCTGTTCATATCCTTTGACCATTTATCAATTGGAGAATGGTTTGATGAAGAAATATATTCTTAAGTTTTGTGTTTTATGGAAAATGTTTTCTTGAATTGTTTTATTTTGGGGGAATGCAGTCTTATTTTGGGGGGAAAGTAGAATAGGGGCAGCTAGGTGGCACAGTGGATAGAGCGCCAGCCCTGAAGTCAGGAGGACCTGTGTTCAAATCTGGTCTCAAACACTTAACACTTCCTAGCTGTGTGACTCTGGGCAAGTCACTTAACCTTAATTGCCTTAGCAAAAAAAAGAAAAAAAAAAGATAGAATAGAGAGATTTCAAACTTCTGATTTCAAAGGTGTAGAAAACTTCATGTCAACAATTCTTCTATACCTTACAATTTTTGAGTGTTGACTGGGAACCCTGAATGATTGAGACTATCTTATCAATAGTCATATAGCTTTTATGTATCAGAGACAGAACTTGAACCTGTTAAACACTACTCCAAGAAATCTTTCATTGTTGTAAACATATATATTTAATTGGTGTTAGTGGGATATTAAGCTCCTAGAGGGAAGGGATGTGTCTCACTTTTGATTTTCTATCAATTAGTGCTCAGGTCAGTGCCTGGCACATAACGGGGAGCTTAATAAATGCTTGTTGATTGTGTTTTTGTTTTTTGTGGGTATTTTTTTTTCTGTTAAGAGAAAATTAAAATTAAGACTTGCCTAGGGCAATACAGCTAGTAATTGTTAAGTGTCTGAGGCCAGATTGGAACTTTTGACTTTAGAGGTAGTGCTCTGTCCACTGTACCATTTAGCTACCTCAACTATGTGGTTGTTTAGATTAAGTATATAGAAACCTTTTATTATTGGGTTTCCCCCCCTTATATAAGAGGTTTCAGGCTGACTAACTTCCTTCCATAAACTTTTAATAAATGAATACTTACTATGCAAAGCTCTCTGCTGTATTCAGCAAAAACAGAGATAAATAAACAAGAAGCGGTTCCTAACCACAGTATAATATTTAGACAGTTTCATCATTACACCATCATTTTTACAGACTGTCCCTTAGAACACACAAAGAACAGAATGGCTTGCAAAACTCAAGAGTTTCCTACTGATGGGGAAGGTTATACAAAGGAAAGGAAGTAAATGAAAAACACTCCTCTGAGTCACAAGCTGAGCCCTGCTATGACTCAGCCTGGAACAACTACAAAAAGCTAATCCCAGAAATTTTCCCCAAATACTTAGTGCTGTTCTTCAGTTTTTATTCAAACTTGGACTTGGCAGTATAATGGGGTGGAAAGAGTCCTGAGTTGGCACTCAGAAACTCTGGGTTTCAATTCCAATTTGACTGTTTAATTACCTCTGGAATCATGAGAGCCTCAGTTTCCTCTCCTATATAATGGAGAAAATAATCTTTGTACTATGCATCTCATAAGGATATTGTGACAAAATGACACAGCAGGAATTGGCATTATCATTATTCATAAAAATTATTATATTGTCTTGACAAACAGGAATCTAGAAAGCAGTGGGTGATTAAAAAAAAATTAAGCAGAATGCTTCTTTGATTTTTGCTATTGCCAATGACTGCTTTGTACCCTACTCCTGTTTATCTCTACTTCTCCAAGTGGATCTATTTTGAGTAGTCTGTCACTTGTGAATATTAGGAGACCCAAAACTTTGGTTCACCATCAAACTTTAGTCATGGAGAGATGAAATCTTAGGACATAGAAAATCAGAACATGGAATATCAGAGCAGGGAGGAAATTTTAGATCACCTGGCTCAATTCCTTTATTTTACAGATGGAATCCTAGAGAACAATAATCCTTTTCTTCTAAAGGCGAAGAAACTGAGACTCAGAGAGAAGTTCATGCCTTAGGTCACACAGCTAGTTAATAGCAGGTGTGTGGGGAAAGGGAAGGGAAAACAAAGTCTTTTTGCCCTTTCAACCTTCTTTTCATGCTATTAGAGTGGACAGACCACTAGATTTAGAGTCAAGAAGATTATCTTCTTAAGTTCAAATGTAGACTCAGGCACTTACTAAGCTGTGTGAACCTGGGCAAGTCAGCCAACCCCTATTTGCCTCAGTTCCTCATGAATGGGTTAAATTGAGTGAAGACCTCTCATGGGAATATGATCCTGTACTGTACTCTAACTGTGACTTGAGACTTTACAATAACAAGATGAGCTATAAGTAAAAATGTGCAAGTGTTGGATTGTCTTGGAAGAATATTTCCCCTCCTGTTCCCCCTACCTCTTAATTAACATTTAAGTACTTCTTTTAAAAGAGATGAGGGCTTTGGGAATTCAGGCTAACAGAATTCTCATCCAAAAATGTCTGTTTGTATAATAGTTTTTGAGAGAAATTTAAATTAAGAGTTTGTTATCTACTAATATTCTCTGGGATAGATTTCTGCAGTTAGAATGTTAGCCTGGACTCCCTCAGATAATAAGAGAAAATGTCTGGAGATGAGGGTATGAGAAACTTCTGCATTTGGGTCTATTTAATCTTGTGTTATGTAGTTTGTGCTTTGTACTCCTCTACTGACACTTTGTCTGTTGGGAGTTGCCCTTTATCCAAAGATCATTATAAATCCCCTTTTTTGCTTTTTTTTTCTTTAAGAGTTTCTGATTTTAATTTGGCTAAAGGTCACTATCCTACAGTTTTGGGGGCTTGTCTGGGATATTTCCTATTCGTGAAGGGTCTCTTCCATACTGAATTCTTAGACAAGGGCCCTCGGGAGAGTTCTCTGGTAATCCTTTGACTCAGCTCTGAAACTCCCACTCTGATCAGGTAAACTCCCAAAGAGAGATACTTGGAGAAAGCAAAAAACAGATGTGGGCTAGCAAAGATAGAGGATTAATTCAGCTTAGGAGACAAGGCAGCAGAAAAAATTTGGAACTGATCAAGTAAATTGTGCACAACTCAGGTGGGAGAGAAACTGGTGAAAGTGGGGTGGATTGGGGGGAAATAGATGCTAAGAGGTTCAAGCCCGTAAGAGAACTTTCCCTTTTGCCAAGAATTGGTGAGCTGCCTGCATGACTGGAATTAGTACACACTTAAATGGTGTGTGTCTACACAGAGTCTACAAAGTCTACAAAGTACTCTCGTTTCCCTTTGGCAAGATCTGGTGATTAAGGAGGATAAGATACTGTGAACTTGGAAAATTTAGCTGGCTCTAAAAACCTATCTACTGTCCTGGGAAGATAGCCTTTTAGGAAGAATTGGGATGAAGTACCAAAATGTATAGAGATCAAATACTATTCTTTTGTTTTGACACTCACTTGAAGGAACTATCCATTCTTCCCCATCCATGTAAGGGATGAGTGTAAATTCAAAGGAGCCGTCAATATTCAGCCTGCCAGCTCCAGAACTCCTTCTCACTTCCACCCTAAGGTGTGACCAAGAACAGGAGCTTGATTAATTTAGAAAAGTAGTTTGTGTTTGTGTATGTAAGATCTTGTGTTTTGGCTTCTGCGTTTCTCTCAGTCAGCCATCTGGCTATTTGGAATTTTAAAATGCTTGTTTTGTACATAGACTTGTGCAAAAAGTTTTTAGCTAGAGAGAGGAAGGGCTAGTTCTGAGATAGAGAAAATTTTAAACTGCCACACCAAAAAGAACCGCCCCCCCCTCCCCCCAACCTGACATATTTCTATGACCTAGAAGTGGCCAATTTGGGTCTGCAGCACTATCTCAGTCTAACTGGAATTAGTTTATTGTACATCTTTGACATGCCCCTCTGGCATTTCTGGCATAGAGGATGGGTTAGTTACTGGGCCATAGACCTGCAGCCAGACACTTGGGTCCAAATTGCTCTGGCCCTCTCTCCCAGGGTCCTAAAGTCTGCCAATTTTGTATAGTCCTGTAGAAAGACTTCAAGGGCCAGTTTTCTGCCAACGTAAATTTTGATGCCTGTTTAAATTGAAATTCTGATTCTGAAATTGTATGAGATAATTACTATTAACTAGTGTGTGCTAAATTGTGATTTTAAGATTTTAGAAATGTATTCAATAATATTGAAGTATTGCTGTTGGAAATTTAAATCTATATTTGGTTTGGTTTTAAGTGAAAAAAATTTTTTTTGATTCTCTGGTAACTTGCCTAAAGAGGTTGTATGTTTGCATTTCCTAATTAGATGAAATATATTTAAACTACTATGTTGCTTGCTAAATCATATATTGGGTAATTTGTGAAAACTGCATGAACTGTGCTTTAACATTTTGTCAGCCCAGCTGCATATGTAGTATGAATTTTGTGAAATTTGGTCTAAATTAATTTAGATATTCTGAATATTAAGGTTTGTCTTGCTAAGGTAAAAGCAAGAAAATTTGGTGTATAGGGATATGTGTAATTGCAAAACAAATTGTGTCTGAAAAGTGTGTAACATAAATTATAAATATAAGATAAATAAAAAGGTATTGAGAAAATGCTCCTGTAGAGGGAGGGTGCCTGATTCCAAAACATTCAAATAGTTTTAATGAAATGACATTTCATTTCATAGGGGGGGAGGAGGAGGGAAGGGGAAGGATGGGTGGAAACTTTCCCCAGGCTCTACTGCTTTAACAGGGGTTAGTGGAATGACATTGGAACAAATTGTGCCTAAGTATGGATGATAAAAGAACACAATTTACTTCTAAGATTTTATAAGAAATAATGGAGAGGATTGCAAATTGAGTGGTAATTCCATAAACCGGGACATCTGCCCTCATCAAGAAAAGTGGAAGGAATGAATCTGAGTCTTAAGACAGAGAAAACTAAACTGATGTTTGAGACTAAATTTGCTTGGACCAAATGTTTGCCTATTGCTTTGTTAAAGAATTACTGTCCCTAGAAGTGATCTGGAACTTTCCCCATATGATATTGGCTCATTTTATTTAGGAGGAAATTTTGAAACAAAGGATAAGTTTTAAAGGAATTATATACTGGCAGTATCCTCATCTCTTTTAGTCCTTAGGACAATACTTTTAGAGTGTACAGTTCCAGGAAAGTCGGTGCTTACTAAGTCCTGGAAAAAAGAAGAGTGGGAAGGACCTTACCAGATGCTACAGATGACTGAGACTGCAATCTGGAGGCTGAGAACAGCAGGTTTAAAGGACCTGTGAAAGAACCTCAAGAATGGACTGTTAAGGATAATTTATAACCTCTAAAATTGACTTTGCAATCTGGAGAGTGAAAACACCAGGCTTAAAGAACCTGTTGAAGAACTTCAAAAATGGATAATATATAACGTCCAAAACTGACTTTGCAGTTAGGAACATTTTGGTGAGAGGGGTGATTAAATGTGCTTAGAGGAATTTTTAATATTGCTGTAGTATCTGTTATTTATATTTCTAGAAAACTTTATGGAGACTCCTTGATTGGAGAAAGTTGAATTAACATTTTTTACAAAGAAGAAATTATTTATATTAATTTTGATAGCGTTCTTTACTGTGAAATTAGGACAGTGTACTTTATGTTCTATTTGAGTTTTAATTGGTTTGTATTGAGTCATTTTAAAGCTGTCCCCTTGTTTAGGGAGATTCTGAAAACAGTGGTCTATGTCTTTGTCCCTTTGAACATGGTTAATACCTGAACATGTTTCAATATGGATTGGTTATTGAGCATCTTAAAGTAAAATAATTTGTGTAATGTTGAATTTTAAACCTATCTACTTAGATATGAAGATAAACTGGGAACTTTCGAGGATGAATCTCTGTTATTAATATAAGTAGGCACAGTCAATACTGATTTAGGATATGTAATCCTTGAGAGCTAAATTTACTTGAATCTTTGATTAACCACATTTGCTATTTGAGATAAAATCTCTTGGGACTGTAGCTGATATTATTTGGAGTTTTGAATTCAGGTATGATTTTCTGGTGAATCATCAAGCAAGTAACCCACCATCTGAAAGGAATATGCCACAAGCTACAAGAGGAATGTGATCCTGAATTGTTACAAGTGGAGGTTAGTATCTGGGCAAGAGTTGGGAGGACAACCTTGGCCCTCACTTAAGGTGGGATCCTTCTGACTCAGTTTCCCAGTGGTGTTCATTTGAATAAGAACCCACCTGATTTTTCCTGAGTCTGACTATAAGGTGGAATTGTTATTGCATACAATTAGCTAAGGATGTTTTATCCTATATCCATGTATATGCTCTTAGAATGAGGTCTGAACCACCAGTTTTTTATTATAATCATGTCCCTGCATTCTCCTCTTACAGCAAATTTCTATAATGAGGGCAAGTGTTCAGTAGAAGCTATGAGCACAATTCAGTGTATAAGAGCTTGCAGTTTCCTATCTGAAAATATGTGGTCATTATATCCTAAATAAGTAACAGAGTTATTTGGCCTAGTCATCTGTTGCTAGATTCATGTCTGTCTGTTTCTTTCAGCATTTCTGTTGTTGAAGAGACATCTTTATTTGTGAAGTTACCTACTTTAATTACTGGGAACACAAATGGTTGGGATGATAGATGACCCCAGATGGGAGTTGGGGGTACAGAACCCCAATTTGTATGCTGAATAAACTCATTAGACTCCAGGTCATGGTTGAAATAATTATTAACCAAGTGACAAAGGCATTGGATTTATTAGCAGACCAGGCCACTCAGAGTAGAGAAGCATGACTCCAGCATAAATTAGTAATAGACCACTTGTTAGCTGAAGAAAGTAGCGTTGGGAAATTAAATTTTTGCCGTGTGAAAATTGATGATAAGGTAGTGAAGGAAATTGCCAAAGACTTCAGAAAATTAGCCCATGTCCCACTTCAGACCTGGTCCTCACATAGATATGATCTATGGTGAAGTTTGCCACCAAATGATAGCAGGCAACAAAGGTTGCGGTTGGATCATGGGAAGAATTCACAATTCTTTGGCAAAGGGTAGGTTTACTTGGAGGAATAGGTTACAGACAAAATGAAGGGATGGCAAATATGAAATAAAGTGGGAGAATATATGAAAGACAAGTTTCTTAGTGGAACTAACAATTTCCCAGAAGAAAGGAAATACCTCATGAGGTTGGGGCATGCCCTTAGCTGACAGGCTAAATCCTGAAAAGGACTTAGCACCCTCAAAAAGTTAGCTGTAAGGAGGGGAAGTGGGGTTGGGAAGCATAGTGGAGTTAGGGGAGATGCCACATGGCATGGAGGAAGGGAAAAGACACAAGGTAGAATGTTGTGGTGAACTGACCCAAAGAAGGTAGCAGCCATGGGATGGCCCACAAGTAGGTTTTATATGGAAAATTTAACCTCACAGACATGACTGGGATTTCCACAGGGGAAAAATTGAACAACTTAGAGGGGAAGGTCCTGTTAGACTTGAACCTTTAGAATGTGGGACCAAGAAATTAAACTGCAAAAAGGTTCTTTGCTTCCTGACAAAGATGGACTCCAGCAGAAAAAAAAAAAAAAGGACAGACTCAGAGGGATTGGAGATTGAGAATAAGATGGTTGAAAAAATATATCAAGAATGGTGTGAGAGGTCTTCAAAGGTTAATAAATAAAGACAGAGACTGAATGGCATAAACTGAGTGAAGACCTCTTATGGAAATGTGACCCTGAACTATGCCCTAATTATGTCTTGAGACTTTATAATAACAAGTTGAGCTATAGGTAAAAACCTGCAAGTATTTGAACATAGTCTTCCCCTTCCTGTTTCCCACCTCTTCTTAATTAGCATTTAAGTCCTTCTTTTAAAGGTGAAGATGCCTTTGGGGATTCAGTCAACAGAATTCTCTCATCCAAGAATATCTGCAGTTCTTGAGGAAAATTTAAATTAAGAGTTTGATATTTACTATATTTATGGACTACCTGCCATCTAGGGGAGGAGGTGAGGGAAAAGAAAGGGAAAATTTGGAACAGAAGATTTTGTAAGGGTCAATATTGAAAAATTACCCATGCATATGGCTTTTTAAATAAAAAGCTATAATAAAATAAAATTAAAAGTTTGTTATTTACTAACATTCTTTTGTTTCTCAGATGTATTTCTGCATTTAAAAAGTAAGCCTGGATTCCCCAAGACAACGGGAGAAAAAGTCTGAGGGAAGGGGAGAGAGGGACTTCTGTGTTTAAGATTTATTTAATCTTGTGTTTTGCAGTTTGTGCTTTGCACTCCTCTGTTGATACCTTATCCATTGGGAGTTAGCCTTTCTTGGGAGATTATAATAAATCTTTTTTGGCTTTTTTTTTTTTTTTTTACTTTGAGAGTCCCTGATTTTAATTTGAGTAAGGGTCACTGTCCCATACACTCATCTGTAAAATGAGGACATGCAAATGGCAAACCACTCCAGTATCTTGGCAAACCAAGAAAACCCTATGGACAAAAATCCATGAGATCACATAGAGTTGAACATGACAAAACAAAAACACCAACAAATATAGATGACACATATATGTAAATGTATACATATATATATATATACGTAATTAATAGCCATTCTCCAATATATAAGTAGTCAGTGGATATAAACAAGCAGTTCTCAAAAGAATTGCAAATTATTCACAATAACATGAAAGAATGTTCCAAATTTATAATAATAAGAAAAGGAAAATCAAAAGAACCCTGAGATTCTGTCACCTTGAAAATTAGCCAAGATGACAAAAATTATAAAAATAGAGAGATTTTAAGATGATATACATTTTAATACATTTTTGGTGGATCTGTGAAGTGATACAACCATTTTGGAAAGCAATTTGAAAATTGTGCACATAAAATGACTAAAATATCCAAACCCTTTAAACCAGAGATTAAATCACTAAATTTAAACCTTGAGGATTAAACCTGTTGATAAGGAGAAAGCCTTCATTTGCCAGAATATTTATAGTAGCACTTTTTATTCCAGTTAAGAACTAGAAGCAAACTAGATAAAACTATCAGTTGGGGAATGGCTAGAGACATAGTGGAGAGAGTGATTTGACAAAGAGGAGAAACTCTGGGTGATAAGAGTTGATTCATCTATGTACCTGTAAAAATGACTCACCTTGACACAGGATCATAAGATTTAGAATCCAAAAACACTTAAAGAGCATTCAGTTCTGGATAAGTACTCCTAAAATATTTTATGAATTCCTATTCCCTAGACAAATAATAGTCGTGCTATTGGTAACCACTGGTTGAAAAAATACAGGGTGGCAACAAGTTAGTATTAATTGAATAGGACTTTAAAATAAAATATGCACTTTTAAAATTATAAAGCAGCTATATTAATTACAGAAGTATATTTCATAAACAAATGATTTAGATCTGAAAAGGAACTCAGAGGTTACTACTTAGTCTGACCTCTTTACTTTACAAATAAAGAAACGGAGACATAAATGATAGCCCAAGGTTTTACTGCTAGTAAAGGGTAGAGACAGAATTCAAATTTGGGTCCTCTCACCCCTCCAAATCAAACACTTTATTTCAATTTGAAAAATGGTAACCCATAAATGTTGCAAAACATACTATCTATCCAGACTATAGAAGACATATTTGCTAACTTATTGTACTGAATCATTTAATGACTCAGCAGGTCATTGGAATCAATGGATTCTCAGACCCCCTGCAATGAATCCCTTCCTCATGGGTCTGAAAATCACAGATAGTCATTAATCTACTTTTACTTCTTCGATCTGGCAACTTCAGCAGGTGTTACAGTCTTTGCCTTCTCAGTAGCCCCAGAAAAGAAAGTTCTATCCATCAAAGTTCTTGGCACTGTCAGCCAGTCAGTAACAGAAATCGATACGATATTATTAATGGTAATAGTAAAGAAGATACATTGCTATGCTGCACCTCAGGACCATGCAAGTCCATCTCACTTATAGTTTTAAAACTTCCTGTATAAGTTGTCACCCTCTAGTAGAATCTGAGCTTCTTGGGAACTGGGAATGATTCTCTTTTCTATTTATATCTCCAGCACTTTGGACAGTGCTTTGCACATAACAAGTGGGAAACAAAAGCTTGTCGACTGATTGATTGGCTCTTTCCAGATGAGGAAATTGGATGATAGCACTTAGAGTTAGAAGGGATGCTCCCATCACCTCCTCACCACTGTTTTACAGATGAAGAAACTGAGGCCCAGGAATCTTAAGTCACTTGTTCAAAGTCACACAGATACAAGTTTGTCTCCATCCCCTAGCCACACTTTCCCCCCAAACCTGTCAGAGTAAAAGACAATGGGCTCAAATCCAGCAGTTCACCTAATTTTACCTTTTGAAGAAATTTGAGTTCTTCCTTTCAGCAGGAGCCGTGCATTTCAAAGGCTGCCTGAGTAACTTAGACAGGGGCTGATTTCAGAATAAGGAAGTAGAAGAGGGGAAACCCTTGGCCTTAATTCAATAATTAGTTATTAAATACAGGAAAGAAATAATCATTTCTTTCAATGACTATTATCTCATATTAAGTGTGCCGTGTGCTAGGGACTGAAACAAGCATTTTATAAATATATCTTATTTGATCCTTACAACAATCTTGGGAGAGAAGTACAATACAGTGAGGTATAATATAATGGGGATTTCATTGTAATTATTAATTACTTGAGTATATGACCCATATGTTTGAGGACTAGAATATGAGAATTATAGAGGAAATGATTGTTATTATCTAGCCATAACAGTACAGCTGCCATTAGCATCCCTGCTGTCTCTCAGGTTAATGGGGGCTTGCAACTGCTCTTCGGGGTCTAACACAAGGGAGACCAGACCATCATGGAGATTCACAGAACTGTGTTCAATGGGGCCATGAGGTCATCCAAGCTCTGGATAATATTAATAACAACTGGCATTTACATAGGGTGCTTAGCATTTATTGTCTCCCTTGTTGGGGAATTCAGCATGGTATAGTAAAAAGAATACTGCTCAAAACTAGGCACTGACCAATACTTAATATCCTATAGCAAGATAAGGTTGAAATGGGCTCATGATTTAGACATAAAGGATGATTCTATAAACAAATTAGGAGAACAGGGGATAGTCTACCTCTCAGATCTGTGGAGAAGGAAGGAATTTATGGTCAAAGAACTGGAGAATATCATGAAATGCAAAATGGATGGTTCTGATTATATTAAATTGAAACTTTTCTTATAAATAAAACCAATGCAACCAAGATTGGAAGGAAAGCAGAAAATGGGGAAAACTTTTTATATCCAAGGTTTCTGATAAAGGTTTCATTTCTAAAATATAGAGAACTGACTCAGATTTATAAGAATACAAGCCATTCTCCAATTAACAAATGGCCCATCAGTTGGGGAATGGATGAATATGTTATGGTATATTAATGTAATGATGTTGGAATCTTTACAAACTGCTAACTAATTAGAGTTGATCTAATCTTACAAGAAGATGTTTTGGGCAGAACCTGAAACAAGGTACTAAGTAGAACTAATTAGTACAATGCTTGTGTTTGCACCTTTACTCATTGGAGTTCACAAGTATGCCAGCTTCACAAAGTAAACTTTATACCTTTGTGAATTCACACCTCCCTTAAAGCTCTTAGGGCCAGAGAGCACCATGGGAGGTGTGGACTCACAAAGTTACAAAGTTTACTTTGTGAAGCTGGCATACTTGTGAACTCCAATGAGTAAAGGTGCAAACACAAGCATTGTACTAATTAGTTCTACTTAGTACCTTGTTTCAGGTTCTGCCCAAAACATCTTCTTGTAAGATTAGATCAACTCTAATTAGTTAGCAGTTTGTAAAGATTCCAACATAATGGAATAATATTATTCTATAAGAAATAATCAGCAGGATGATTTCAGAAAGGGCTGGAGAAATTTCCGTGAACTAATGCTAAGTGAAGTAGGAAGAACCAGGAGAACATTGTACACAGTAACAGCAACATAGTGTGATGATCAGCTATGATACTTAACTCTTCTCAGTAATACAGTGATCCAAGATAATTTCAATAGTCCTGAGATGGAAAATGCCATCCACATCCAGAGAGAGAAATTTGGAGACTGAATGTGGATAGGAGTATAGTATTTCATCTTTTTTTTTTTTTTTGGCTTTTTCTTTCTCATGGCTTTTCCCTTTTGTTCTGATTTTCCTTTCACAACATGACTAATATAGACTCATAATATCTTTGCTCTTACACTCTGTGTTCTTTTAAGCAAGAACTATTCTTTGGATCTCTGTCATCTCTTTTGTAAAATTACATTGATTGGAATTGAAGGGGTAAGCTTCCTTGTAGCTGTAATTCTGAGTCTTTGCCTCAAAGGACTCATCCCATCCTAATCTCTAAGAGAACTTGGTCTCTCTCCAATATCTTCAGCCTTTCAAATGAGCACAGAATCCTTTTTCTATTATCCCAACTCTCATCAGCTGAAATACCTAGGTCCTGGATGGAGTCCACTCCTCCCCAGTCAGATGCCAAGGAAAAGTCCCTGCATATGGGAGATGAGCAACTTTGCTTTGGTAGTGATGGGGAGGTGGGGGGAAGGAGTGAAGGTGGTTCAAAGAGGTTTGATTCAAACCTCTTTGAAGTGCTCTGTGCCAAGAGTATGAGGACATAATTGTCAGAGAGTAAAATGTTGGGTTTTTAATCTATAATTTAATGTTTTTTTAAAGAATCTATTTTTTAAAAGCAAACCACTTTTAACAGCACAAAGCTATCCTACTGAAATGCAATTTTATTTATAAATTGGTTTTAATTGACCTTCTAAGATTTAAGAGTAACCAAAAGAATTTCCAGGAGGAGGCAATGCTCACAGGATTACAGATTCAGAGTTAGAAGAGACCTCAGGGACCATCCAGCCCAAATCCAATCTAATTTTACAGATGAGAAAAATGAGATCTACTATTTACCTTGTGTCTTAAGGTAGGATTTGAATCCGAGTCTCCATCCCTCTAAGTCTAGCTCTCTTTCTGTTCTTTTCTATATGTAAGGGTAGGGGATGGGGGAAGGGATGAACTTTGGGCTTACCTGAATAAATCTTCCCATCCTGGGTCAGGAGAGCTGCCCCCACTGGGAAGTTACTGTAGGGACAGTAGGCAAACTTCTTGGCTTCTTGGCTCCTGCTGATGAGCTTCTGAATCTGAGCTGGCTCCAAAGGTTCCCAGGTACTTGGGCACAGATCCAGGTTAACGGGTACTTGGGCCATGGCCTTGACCTTGAGGAACTCTTCTCTCAGGTCAGCAGTAGGCAGGGAGCCGGCAGGAAGGCAGCTGTGGCTGTCTAGTTGGGGATGGGAGTTAGGAACCAAAAGGGTGGAGGCTGGAGCAACTAACAGGAGCCCGGCTTGGGGCCATAGCTCCACCCTCCCGCTCCCCTTCCTCCTCCTCCTCATGGGTGTGTCCTGGGCCGTCTGGATGAGCACTCCCTAGTAGGTGTGCCTTCAGATGGGCGTGTTTGGATAGAAGTTGGAGTGACCAGTCTCCTCTGACCCAGAAAAAAGGCCGAGGTCTCCCATTGCATGGTGGGGCCATCTCCAGTTGTCCTGATCTATGTCTTGCCATTGGATCCAGTTGGCTCTGGAGGAGAAAGTGCGATTAGGGACTTCGCAGAGCCCTCCCTAATTTAAATCCAACCCCCTTGCAAAGTCAGTTCTCCTTTGAGATCCAAGGGCAAACAACTCCCAGGCTGGGGAGTGAAAGGAATTCCGATATGCTCTTAGAGCCCAAAGGTGAACTACCTAGAGTCCAGGTCTCCCTCTCCACCTTGTGCTCTGGAGTTGGGAATCAGTAGCCACCCCAGATGAGAGGAGGAGGGGGAAAGGAATACCTCCCACTCTAAAACTCCGAAGAAGCCCATTTCATTTCACAAACATTTGGAAAATACCATTGCTAGCTTTTGTTTTTATAGCTTCTTTGTACCCAGAGTCATTTTTTGCTACACAGAATTTTTAAAAGGGGGGAAGAGGGAGAACAGTTCAGTAAAACCAACAATATCAATTAAGAGAAACTGTTAATATGAAATTCCAAGCCTGAAGTCCCTTATCTCTGCAGAGAGATGAAGGTGCATTTTCTCCACCCCGGGGCCAAGTTTCTCAGTCAAGATAATTACACAGCTGTTGGTTTGGGATTTTTGTTGTTTTTTTTCCACTGGCATCAGGGATTTTTAACTTAGGATCTTTTAAATAACAACTATTAAAATGACAACTATTTCAATATAATCAGGTTTTGGTTTTTGGTTTTTGGGTGGTTTTTTGCAATCCAATAAATTTTGTTTTATTCATTGAAAATTATCATTCTGAGATGGGGTTCACAGACCGGCAAAGGTTCTAGAATTCAAAAAAGGTGGTTGATTAGGTTGTAACAATCATTTTGTACTTTGTTTTCCTTTCTTAAAGTTCTGCTTATTTTGTTTTGCAACAGTTTCGACAAGCTTCTCTGAATTCCTTTTGTTCTTTATTTCATAAGCTACAGAAATACTCCACCACATTCACATACCTCAATTCTATAAGTGTTTATAAATCACCCTCTAGGTGCCAGGTACTGTTCCTTAGAATCTTGGGATGATGCAGTTTATAAGTGACAGACAACTTGGAGGCCTAGAGAAGGGATGTGAGTTGCTCTGAGGATGGGAGGGTAGGAGTATGGATTAAACATATGCTTTCCTGCACTTCCAGGACTCTTGGTTAGGGTTAAACTGCCTTTATGCTCAAGTTGGTGTTTATTCAGCTTAAGTTATAACTGCCAATGTGTACACCAATAAGTGTAATATGGTGTGGCAGATAGAATGCTGGCTTGAGCTGGCAACTTGGGCTCAAATTTGGCTTTTGATTTATAGGGGATGCTCAACCCTCAGCAGGTTGATTTAGTGCCCCTGAGCAACTCTTTAAGACTATAAATTACAGCTAATCTGCTTTGGATAAAGAGAGTTCATTGGAGAGCACTCTATGCCAATGAAATTAGAGGTCTAGGTCAAGAAAATAAAAAGTGCTTGAGAAACAGTACTAGGGAAACAAAAGTGGAAAAGTGACGCAGTTCTTCAGGAAATTAATGGATGTGGAGAAATGGGAGAATCTGTGTATATAACGCTCCTGGGCAATTTTTAAAAATTCAAAAGTGACTTGGGAGATGATAGGTTCTGTCTGACTCTGTCTTTGTCTCTGTCTGTCTCTGTCTGATTTTGTCTCTGTCTCTCTCTGTGTCTCTCTGTCTCTCCCTTGTTTTCTCTGCCCTTTTCTTATCCCTTTCCCTCTCCCTCAGTCCCTCTCTCCTTTCCTCTCCTCTGTTTCCCCCACCTCAGTTTTTTAGGAGAGGATGAATGATCACTTCTCTGGTACTTTACAGAGTAGATTTTTGCATAAGTAATGACAATGTTAAAAAGGTATCTCTTTCTTTTAGCTAGCTCTTAAGCCGAGGATCCCCATTTAAAATGCAAATACTATAAAAGAGAGCAACATTTCAAATCTCAAACACTATTGGAAGAGGAAGGAGCTGGAAAACTGAAAGGTAAGGGGGTACCAAAGGATTTTAGAATTGGACCGGACAAATAATTTCAATTTGTATAGTGAATAGCAATGCAGATTAGCATCTTTTCTGCAGCTGCTATACAGACTTAAAGCTTTGAATCATTTTTGTGTTCTGGATGTCCTTGCTAGTCTAGTGAAGCCCATGAGGTCCCTTCTTAGAATAATGTTTTTAAATGCACAAAATAAAATGTACAGGAATATACTCACTGAGAAAACTGGAAAACAGTCTGGCAAAACTAGGCATAGATCAATATCTTATGCTGTTTACTAATAAAGTCAAAATGAATACATGACTTAGACATAAAAGGAGAGAGCATAAATATATTAGAAAAGGAATGGAATATATAATCTATCAGAATTATGATAAGAGAAGAATTTATGAATAAACAAGAGATAGAGTCATCTGGGATGTAAAATGGACAGTTCTAATTATATTCAATTAAAAAAAGGTTTTGCACAAATAAAACCAATGTAGCTAAAATTAGAAGGAAACCAGAAAATTGAGAAAAAATATTTTATAGCCAGTTTCTCAAATAAAGGCATAGTATATCAAATACATGTATAACTGAATCAATTTATAAGAATGTGTGTCATTTTCCAGCTGATAAATGATTAAAGCATAAGATCAGACAGTTTTTGGAAGAAGATAAATCAAAGCTATATATAATCAAATGGGGGGGGGGAGGGAATGATGGGAGAGGGAATGATCCAAATCACTCTTGATTAGAGAAATGCAAATTAAAATAACTCTGATGAACCACCTCATACCAATCAGGTTGACTAGAATGATGGAAATAGAAAATGGCAAATACTAGAGAGAATATTGGGGGGAAAGGGGAGGAGAGGAAGGGACATTGGTATACTGTTGGTAAAACTGTGAACTGATCCAATCGTTTTGGAGAGCAATTTGGAATTATGCTCAAGTGACCCAACAATACCACTCATCTATTTCCCAAGGTGTTCAGGGAAAAAGGTGAAATGTGCCAGAACTCTGTACTTGAAACAAGGATCTTACAAGGTGTTAAGTCAGTGGAATTGATAAGACAATAGTTATCTAGTTTAGCATGGTGATTAATAATCCTCTAGTTCAGTATGATTGAATTAATCTTACAACAAATAATGGTTCCCTAGTGATATAACAATTGGCTTATACTCAGTATGATGAATGGATGTAATTGTAATAGAGTATTTAAGAGGTTAGAGTCAGACCTAGAGGGGACTTGGAGACAGACTCAGAGAAGACAGAGAACTGGAGGCTGGAGCTCAAGGTCTTGAAGTCAAGGAGAGACATTCATTCCATCTCCCATCACTGTGGTGGCTGGCCTGACCTCCTTCACTTCTCCACTGAGACCAAGGCTCATCTGAAAGGCCTCCAGAAAGCCAGCCTGGGTCCCAGACAAGGAGACAGACTGTGAAGGAGACAATAAAGACTTTTGGACTTTATCACCAGGCTATTCTTGTGTTTTTTTTTTTTTTTTTTTTTTAACTCTGCTGAAATGAAGGCTTGTCCCAAGACCTCCAGAAAGCAAACCAGAACATTACAAAAAGGAAAAGGATCTTAAAGATTTATAGGAGCTTTTTTTTTTATGGTGGCAAAGAATTGGACATTGAGGGGATGCCCATCAATTGGGAATGGCTAAATAAGATAGGATAAATGATTGTGAAGAAATACTACTATTCTGTAAGAAATGACAAGTGGTTTTAGAAAAAAACATGGAAGGACTTGAATGAAATAATGCAGAGATAAATGATCAATAACAAGAGAACATTGTATATGGTTACAGCAAAATTGTTTGAAAAGTAACTGTGAAATCTATTTAATATGTAAAGGACTGCTTGCCATCTGGGGAAGGGGGTGGAGGGAAGGAGGGGAAAAATTGGAACAGAAGTGAGTGCAAGGGATAATGTTGTAAAAAAAAATTACCCTGGCATGGGTTCTGTCAACAAAAAGTTATTTAAAAAGAAAAAAGAAAAAGAAAAGAAAAGTAACTGTGAATTACTAAGCTATTCCGAATAATATGATCATTCAGATCAATTATAAAGGACTTATAAAGAAAAATACCATTCACCTCCAGAGAAAGAACTGATAAATGGAAGTATGTATTGTATTTCTCTCTCTATCTCTCTCAGTCTCTGTTTCTTTCCATTTAAATGTAAGTATGTGCATGTGTATCAATATCTATATACATCTATATATATATATATATATATATATATATCTATTTATACATATATAGGTATGACATTGACCTTCTCTAATGCAGGGTTGGAAAGGAGACAAGGTGGAACTTAAAATTTAACAAAAAACCCAAATAATTAATAAATAAATGAAAATCCATAGACTTACAAACAAAATCAATTATATTGAAATACAGTTATTGATTAAAAATATATTCACAAATGACCCAAACATTCTGGAGAGAAATTAGGAACTATGTCCAAAAGGCTATCAAACTGTGCATTCTCTTTGGTCCCACAATGTCTCTATTGGGTCTGTATTCCAAAGAGATCATAAAAGAGAAAAAAGGACCACATGCAAAAAATGTTTGTGGTAGCTCTTTTTGTAGTGGCAAGGAACTGGAAACTAAATGGATGCTCATCAGTTGGGGAATGGCTGAATAAATTATGGTATATGAATGTTATGGAAGATTATTGTTCTCTAAGAAATGATCAGGAGGATTATTTCAGAGAGGCCTGGAGAGACTTACATGAACTGATGCTGAGTGAAATGAGCAGAACCAAGAGATAGATCATTGTATACAGTAACAACAGGATTATGTGATGATCAGCTCTAGTGGACATGGATCTTTTCAACAATGAGGTGATTCAAAGCACTTCCAATAGACTTGTGATGGAGGGTGGCAGCTGCATCCAGAGAGAGAACTATGGAGACTAATGTGGATCAAAGCATAATATTTTCACCTTTTTTTCTTTTCTTTTCTTTTTCCTTTTTTTTCTTTTTTCTTTCTTGTGGTTTTTCCCTTTTAGGTGTTGGAATCCTTACTAACTGCTAACTAATTAGAGTTGATCTAATCTTACAAGAAGATGTTTTGGGCAGAACCTGAAACAAGGTACTAAGTAGAACTAATTAATACAAGGCTTGTGTTCACACCTTTACTCATTGGAGTTTAATGAGTTCACACCTCCCTTGAAGCTCTTTGGGCCAGAGAGTACTAGCATAAATAGAGCTTCAATGGGCCAGTCAAGGAAGTTCTTCAGAGTGAAGACGCTACAAGTCGAGATTTCTCGGGGAATGACATGAAGAATGGAGCTGGCTGGAGGCTGAAGAAAGCAGAGGCAGAGGCTGAAGGACCAGACCTTTGGATTTGACGACATTCAGAGAGAGCTCTTGGAACCAAGCAGAGAGATAGGCCTCTAAGCTAACCGGGCTATATTGGAGATAATAAAAGATCTGAACTTTTATCACCTGGTGCGTTTTGAGAAGAAAAAGATCACAACATTTAGGTCTGATTTTTCTTGCACAACATGACAAATAAGAAAATCTGTTTAAAAGGATTGCTCATAAAATTACAAAAAACTTTCCACACAAATAAAGTCAGACTTAAATAATTGGGAAAATATTAAGTGCTCTTGGATAGGCCGAGTGAATATAATAAAGATGACAATACTCCCTAAACTAATCTATTTATTTGGTGCTATGCCAATCAGACTCCAAGAAAATATTTTAATGATCTAGAAAAAATAACAACAAAATTCATATGGAACAATAAAAAGTCGAGAATCTCAAGGGAATTAATGAAAAAAAAAATCAAATGAAGGTGGCCTAGCTGTACCTTATCTAAAATTATATTATAAAGCAGCAGTCACCAAAACCATTTGATATTGGCTAAGAAATAGATTAGTTGATCAGTGGAAAAGGTTAGGTTCATAAGACAGAATAATCAACTATAGCAATCTAGTGTTTGACAAACCCAAAGATTCTAGCTTTTGGGATAAGAATTCATTATTTGATAAAAACTGCTGGGATAACTGGAAATTAGTATGGCAGAAATTAGGCATGGACCCACACTTAACACCGTATACCAAGATAAGATCAAAATGGGTCCATGATCTAGGCATAAAGAATGAGATTATAAATAAATTAGAGAAACATAGGATAGTTTTATCTCTCAGATTTGTAGAGGAGAAAGAAATTTGTGACCAAAGATGAACTAGAGACCATTACTGATCACAAAATAGAAAATTTTGATTATATCAAATTAAAAAGTCTTTGTACAAATAAAACTAATGCAAACAAGATTAGAAGGGAAGCAACAAACTGGGAAAACATCTTCACAGTTAAAGGTTCTTATAAAGGCCTCATTTCCAAAATATATAGAGAATTGACTCAAATTTATAAGAAATCAAGCCATTCTCCAATTGATAAATGGTCAAAGGATATGAACAATTTTCAGATGATGAAATTGAAACTATTACCACTCATATGAAAGAAGGTTCCAAATCACTACTGATCAGAGAAATGCAAATTAAGACAACTCTGAGATACCACTACACACCTGTCAGATTGGTTAAGATGACAGGAAAAAAATAATGATGAAAGTTGGAGGGGATGCGGGAAAACGGGGACACTGATGCATTGTTGGTGGAGTTGTGAACGAATCCAGCCATTCTGGAGAGCAATCTGGAATTATGCCCAAAAAATTATCAAACTGTGCATACCCTTTGACCCAGCAGTGTTTCTATTGGGCTTATATCCCAAAGAAATACTAAAGAAGGGAAAGGGACCTGTATGTGCCAAAATGTTTGTGGCAGCTCTGTTTGTAGTGGCTAGAAACTGGAAATTGAATGGATGCCCATCAATTGGAGAATGGCTGGGGAAATTATGGTATATGAATGTTATGGAATATTATTGTTCTGTAAGAAATGACCAGCAGGATGAATACAGAGAGGCTTGGAGAGACTTACATGAACTGATGCTAAGTGAAATGAGCAGAACCAGGAGATCATTATATACCTCAACAACTATATTATTTGAGAATGTATTCTGATGGAAGTGGATTTCTTTGACAAAGAGACCTAACTCCATTTGAATTGATAAATGGTGGACAGAAGCAGCTACACTCAAAGAAAGAACACTGGGAAATGAATGTAAACTATTTTTATTTTTGTTTTTCTTCCCGGGTTATTTTTACCTTCTGAATCCAATTCTCCCTGTGCAACAAGAGAATTGTTTGGTTCTGCAAACATATATTGTATCTAGGATATACCGCAACATATTTAACATATATAGGACTGCTTGCCATCTAGGGGAGGGGGTGGAGGGAAGGAGGGGAAAAATCAGAACAGAAGCGAGTGCAAGGGATAATGTTGTAAAAAAAAATTACCCTGGCATGGGTTCTGTCAATAAAAAGTTATTATAAAATTAAAAAAAAAATGGACAACTCAAAAAAAAAAAAAAAAAAAAAAAAAGGATTGCTCATGTTTAACCTACATCAGATTTCTTGCTTTCTTAGGGAGGCCAAGGGAAGGAAGGAGAACAATCTGGAACACAAAGTCTTACAAAAATGAATGTTGAAAATTATTTTACTTATATTTGGAAAAATAAAATACTATTGAGAAAAACATTCACAAAATTTAGAACTCATAATTTTATTTAAAAAATGAATATCAAAATTGTCTTTTCGTGTAATTAAAAAGAAATACAATACTATTTTTAAAAGTAAAGATTTTATATGTATAAATACATGCATGTACATGTTTAATATATGTACATACTACATATTTCTATATCTTCATCTGTGTATCTATTATATATCCACATAAGTTAATATATGTTATAAATATATATTAATATAATATATTAACTTATAAGTTAAAAAACCCGTTTTAAGAAGTTGCTTAGAGCAATAAGAAATAAGGAACTTGTACAGGATCACACATAGATAATCTGTGACCAGCCAGATGTGAGACTCAACCCCAGACTTTCCTGGCTGGATATCTAGCCACTATGTCATGTTGTCTCTTGAACTTAGAGGTGGAAGAGATCTTAAAACAGAGTGGAGCCAGTATTCAAATCTGTGACTCCTTAATCTAATTCTTTCCCCTACACATCCAGCTTGGGAGGGGGAAAGGAGAAGGGAGAAGAAGGGAAGGTGGTGTCAAAGAGCTGGAACAAAGAATTCTAGAACTCATTTTATAGATGAGGAAAGGGAGGGCCTGAGGAAGCAGATTACTTATCTAAGGTTTCACAGTGAGTCAGGGACAGAGTAAAGATTCGAACCCCCAGACCTTGGCAAAGTTATTGTCTTAAAGTCATAAGTTTGATGTGAATGGCTCAAGAGCTGGGGTTGGCTTCCAGCTGTTGCCATCAGCTGGCTAGCTGTTCTTGTAAGCAGTTAGGTTATTATGTGGTTAGTGGGAAAAGGAAGTATTGAAACATAACTTGTTCCTGCAACTACCCCACCCTTCATTCCCCAATGACTTGAATTAGTTATATTTCAAAACATGTTTTTAAAATATTGCTTAAAAAGTCTCTCTTTACCCTCCCTTTCCATTTAAAAAATTAGGGAGACCTGTCTAGTGAACTTAAATGTCTTTTAAAGAAATATTTATTCTTCCCCCCTCCCCCCACCCCTTACATGTTAAAGCCATTAAAAAATTTTTTTTTTTTTAAGTTTTGAGTTTCAATTTCTATCCCTCTTTCCCTCCCCTGAGATGGTAAGGGTATCTGACAAAGGTTATACGTGTACAATATAACATTTCTGTAGTGGTTATTTTGTACAAGAAGTCTTGAATAAAAGAAAAAGAAAGAAAGCAGTGTGCTTCAGTCTATATTCAAGCAATGTCAATTCTTTCTCTGGAGGTGGATAATATGTTTCATTCTTAGTTCTTTGGAATCCTTTTGGAGCTCTGTGTTGCTGAGAAAAGCTAAGTCAATTGTGGTCGATCATCACACAATGTTGCTGTTACTGTGTAAATGTTCTCCTGGTTCTGCTCACTTCACTTTGTCTCAGCTCATGTTAAGTCTTTTCAGGTTATTGTAAAATTATCCCCTTTGTCATTTTTAAAAATAGCACAATAATAGTACATCACAAACCTAAGTCACAGGTTGTTCAGCCATTCCTTAATTGAAGGGCATTCTTTAGAGCCAGTGAACTTAATTTCTATTTTCTTATTCAATTCTGTTTGAGGATATGAATAATTGGGTGGGACAGGAAGTGGAGAGAAGGAGAAGAAGAGGGGAGAGGGAAGAAAGGTGTGGTTATTGGGGCAGGGCTAGCATTGGGAAGCCATCCTTTCTATTGTGCTTGACCTTCATGTCAGAGAGGCAGTGTGATTTACTGGTTAGAATTCCAGATATGTCATGAGGACTTAGTGTTCATAATAGCATTTATTCAAACACCATATAAATAAGTTGTCATGTCAAGCTTCCCATCCCTGAGAATGTTAAATAACTATTTTGTCAGTGATTAATCCTGAGAAAACAGAGTTTCCACCCAAAGCCATAGTATTGTAAAAAGAAGCAACCTGGTGTTCCAGCTAGAGGAAGGCCTGAACTAGAATTCTAACTCAAATACTGACTGACTACAGGTGTAACAATTTCTTTCTCAGCCTCAGTTTCTTCATCTGTAAAATGAGTATAAAGACCCCGCCCTCACAGAATTTTTGTGAGAATCAAATAAGATAATTAGGTAGATAAAGAAAGTATTTTGCAAACCTTTTATTAGCTCTTATTGTAATAGAAAGGGAGCCTTGTGTAGATGGAGAGAAATTTTGCCAGAAGGACCTGGGTTCAAGTCCATCCTTTCACAGGTAGAGGTTTGTCACCCTTTGTCACTTGACTGCTCTAAGGCCCTAGATTAGTAGGATCAAATTGAAATAGGGACCATTAATCCATTCATAACAATCCCTATGACTGTATATTTGATGAGGGAAGCCCTGAAACTCTGAAAACTCCCTCAAGGAGAAATTCTCTTTAAATCCTGCTTCTGAGACCTGTCCCAGGGAATCATGATAAAGTGGTCTCATCTAGGCCTGGGGGCAATGACAGCACTGAGGGAATCTCATTCAATTGAAACTTCTGTCTCAGATTTCCTTATAAAAATGGCAACTTGGAACTCAGTCTTTGCAGAGGACCTAACATGCTATGTCATGTTAAGAAACCTCTGCCCGCTAAAATAATATTCTCTTTCAGCATTACCCTCTCTTTATCTCCCTCACCTATTTCCCTAATAAGACTTTATACCTCTCTGTCAGGATTTCTCTACTAGAAACTTTACTTCTCTGTTGGGACTTTGCCATTAAAGAATTCAGTCTTTTTATTCATATATAGTAAAGGCTGACTTCCCAATGCCAAAAATAAATTTCTTTTTTATCAGTCTAGCTTTTTGGGTTCATAAATTCCTTTACGAAGGACCTCTGTGCCCCCAGAAGGGAGTTCCCACAACTCCCTACCTTGTGCTGAATCCCAAGGGGATTTAGGAGAACCAGCCCCCTTTATTTGATTCCCTGAACCCCAAACCTGCCACTAACCTTATCATCTAACTGGATATTAGATCCTGACTAACAGGAACCCTAACCCTAATTTCATCATTTGGTTCCTTGACCTGGAATCAAACCAGTTCCTAACCACTAGACCACCACAATAGGGGTCAATCTAAATCTAGATGTCCAGCTAAATGAGATTACTTCCACTAGTCCCACTAAAATAAACTACTTTATCTTGCTTCCCTGGGGTGGAACTTAGAGGCAGGGTTCAAAGAGAATTTCTCCTTGAAGGAGTTTTCAGAGTTTTGGGACTCCCTTCGTCATATTGACTTAGTTTTAATCTATTTTTTCTATGTTTTCTTGTATTTTTATTTTGTTAACTATGTCCCAATTACATTTTAATCTGGTTCAGCCTCTGGATTTGACATCTCTACTCCAGGAAATACTCTAACACAATCAGTTACTTAGAAGATGCTGACCTGCATAGGTGAAGAGAATTTCTTCATCTGGGAGTTCCCTATAGCAATGAAATCACAGATCTTGTCCTTGTCTCATTATATGAGAGAAATTAATATTATACTATTGTTGTAATAACTTGTAGTGTCCGGACTAGCTCTCTGGAACATCTCGGGACCAGTCTTGGTCTTAGTGGAGGAGTCAAGGAGTCAGGAGAGCCACCAGGATGGTCAAAGATGGAGTGTCCTTATTTCAAGTCTTCTCAGGCCTTAAATACCTTGATATGATTACATCATTACAGCCTACTAAGGATCTGCCAACTAGAGAACCATTACATCATCACAGCACACTGAGTAAGTGCTAACTATAAATACCCTACTATTGATATGTAAATGCATCTCTTTATTGTAAGTACCCTTTGCTTCAAGTAGAACACAGGTGGTCATGACTTCCTTGACTTCTCAGGAAGGGTGAGAGCACCAAAGGGAGGTGGGGAGCCAAACCAGACATTGCCAGCAGGTTCCCTCTGGGCTGAAGGGTTTTATACCTTACCCAGAGTTCCCCCACTATCAGTGGCCCTTTACAATAACTAATTATTAATTTGTGATGCATCCTTTTCCTCTTATTTGTCAAGACCCCCTTCCTGAAATGGTTAGTCAGACTCTCTAGGGCAAGACAGAGTGATAATTACTCTTATTTGTAGCCCCCAAGGCATATGTTCAAACTAGTTTGAATGACATCTTACACTACTGGCACGTGCTCAAACTAGTTTGAGTGGCACCCACCCCTACTGGGAAACTGGATTTCTGAGGTATAAATAAATCCAGTCTGGAGGAATTCTCTCCCTGGGGGAAAGAATCCCTGTCCTGGATACCCTCCATAAGAGTTTAAGGTGATCTTGATTCATGAAGGAGAAAACCAATCAGAGATCCCCAGTGGACATGGCTTCCCCAGCCCAGATGCCTTGAGATTTCTGAGTTTCTTGATCAAGCCATATTTCCAGCAGTTTTCTGTTCAATAAAGTAAGGGAATGAGATTAAATGATCTCTAAGGCATCCTCCTGCTTTTAATATGTGATCCCCACAATGTGGAGAGGACTTTTATGTAATTACAGATTCTAGATCAGTTGACTTCCTAGACCTTTTCCAGAGATTATGAAAATATGTGAGTCCTTCATGTAGGGAAAGCAAAGGAAAAAGAATGGATGGTCCAATACCACATTATTGGTATCCATCAAATGTTGAGAAACCCAACAAATCTAGGAGATGGATATTAGCTGTATGCCCATGGGCAAATCAACTGACCACACAATCTCCTACTTGCTTGACAGCATTGGGATATGGGAGCTGGACCCCCCCCCCAAAAAAAAAATACTGGGATTCTGGGCTGGTGTTGCAAAGTGTCTCAAAAGAATCTGTAGCTTAGACCCTCTCCAAATCAATGCCATTGCCGTTGTAACACCATTGACAATGGCCTATGGTCCAAAAGGGAGTCAGTGAAGAAGTGGAAGGATAAATAAGTAGTTATATGGATGTTCAGAAGTGAATCAGTGCTTTATGTCACTGATCTACCTCTACAAGTAGAGTTACTATATTATTCAGTAACTTCAGGATGTCGTTCCATAGGCTAAATTTATGGCTTAAGGTGGAATACGGGAGTGATTACATTAGGCATTTCACTCCAGGAATCCCATCATAGTTCTCCATAAAATCTACACTAAGACAAGATAACAGACAACTTGGAGCCTACACTATAACCCCAAGGGCTGTATTTCTAAGGTCACTATTTCTCAGACCAAGTAGCCTGGTGGTTATAACCACGTCAGTGATGTTGCTGTAAGGAAAGGGCAAACCTTAAAGTACTTAGCAATACAAGTTATAATTTTCCCACATTTCATACCATTTTCTCATCTAGTATGCTACTTAATCCTCATAGTCTTGGCTCTTGAGATAGGGAGGGTGGAAATTATTACCTGTAGTTGACAGATGAGAAAACTGAAACTCAGGGATCTGAGATTGGCCTGTCCTGACCTATATACCTAGAGATTTATAAAATGTCTCCTTGGTATAATTATAAAGCTCCAGGAAAACTCCTCTGCCTGCAGAATAATTTCCTCTCACTCAGTGCTAGAAAAATTACCTCTCAAAATTAATTTAGACAAAGCATTGAGCTCCCCACATGCCCAGTTTAAGGTACAGATCACCGGGGAAGGCTTGTCTGTTAAGGGCAGTGTGGCTTAGTGGGAAAATAAATTTATGTACATTTCTTCCTAGACCTGGGTGAGACAGCCAGGTTGCCCAGTGACGCTGCCTGGAAGTTGAGAAAAGAACCAGTATTGAATTATAGAATATGGAAGAACTATAGAATATTAGGGCTGAAAGGAAACTTAGAGCAAAGAATATTAGAACTGGGAATGGTCTTGTAATGTTCAATATTTGAACTGGGAGGGCTCTTAGAATACAAGATGTCAGAGCTGGGAAGGGTCTTAGAACACTGGATGTCAGAGATGGGAAACGTCTTAAAATACAGGATGTCAGAGCTGGAGGGCCCTTAAAACAGAATGTCAAAACTGGGAAGGCCTTTAGAACACAGAATGCCAAAGCTGGAGAGCCCTTAGAACACAGGATGTCAAAGCCGGAAAGGACCTTAGAACACAGGATGCCAGAGCTGGAGGGTCCTTAGAACACAGAGTGCTGGAGCTGAAAAGGAACTTAGAACACAAGATGTCAGAGCTGGGAAGGGCCTTAGAACACAGGATATTGGAACTGAAGAGGATCAGACATAGAGACTATGTGGATATAGATTCCCTGAGTGTTCTTTGTCTTGACATGAATAATGACTCTATATCCAAGGTGTAAATCTCCCCATAAACACCACATTCAAGGCTGATTGATTGATCCAGGGTTAGTCATATTGCTGAAATATACCCTTGGACTTAGTTTTTCAAAAGAAGAGCAAAGACAGAGAGAGATAGAAAAAACCTGGGCAGAGAGGAAGGGAATACAAGCACTCTTGCTCATTCTTCTAGGAGGAGAAGCCTACACATCTCTGAGACCTTCCAGGGACCACCCTGAGCATCCCAGAGACATCAGTGGCTAGAGGTAAAGATCGTGAGAGGAGGGGAACTGCTAGGTCAGTCTGGGAGCTACAGGAATTGGAGTTAGAAGCCATAGTGTGGCAATGAGCTTCTGGACAAAGGAAGAAATTCTAGGATCAGGCCTCCTTGTAACTTAGGAGAAAGTCACTTGGGATGACCCCTGGGCCAAGACTCTAGGAGAAAAGAGGAAAACTTCCTGGGTCATACTGAAATTCTAAGCCAAATCTCCAAGAGAGGTGAGGAAGGGCTTCAAGAATCAAGCAGAGGAAGTTCAAGAAGGAAACAGAGCTGCTGAGCAGCATGGTAGAGAGTTGGCATGTGGAGAAATAAACCCAGGCTTTGATCTCCATTTATTCTGTGAGTTATGCAAAATGCACACTTCAGAGAGAAAGGAGGCAACTCTCTAATGACCTCAGTCAGCTTCTTCTTTTAGGCTTAATCTTTTCTATTTTGTAACTTATCTTGTATTAAATACAACCTGTTCTGTCTTTGATCTTGTGTTAACCCGAATGCTTGCATGGTGACTGAGGATGCTCTCATTTTTTCCATGGAGAATCAGTAGGGGAAAGACTGAACGGCAGTATGATCCAATAAGAAAAATTGTAGAATGATATACCTTGGCTCATCCCTGATTGAATCTAATTGCTATAAACTCAGAGCCATAGGGGCAGCTAGGTGGTGCAGTAGATAGAACATCAGTCCTGAAGTCAGGAGGACCCTAGTTCAAATCTGATCTCAGACACTTAACACTTCCTAGCTGTGTGACTCTGGGCAAGTCACTTAACCCTAATTGCCTCAGCAAAAAAACAAAAACAAAAACAAAAACAACTCAGACCCACAACTTATATGAACTTTGAATGTAGAATAATCAAGCTGAAAAAGGTTGTAAGACAGAGAATGTTAGAATGATTGAACTGGAAGGGACCTTAGACTTTTTTTTTAATTTATAACTATATTTCAATATAATTGGTTCTTTTGTAAATCTATGTGTTTAATTTTATTCATTTAAAAACATTATTCCAAAAAGAGCTGCATAGATTTCATTAGACTGCCCAAACTGTCTATGATGTAGAAAAAAGTAACAAAACCTCATTCAACTTAATGTCATAATTTTACAAGGGGAAAAAATAAGACTCAGGGAGGTAGAAAATGTCAGTATTGTTCCCAGGCCTCTCCAAGCCCATGTTCTTCACTGTCCGTGACCATGTACAATGTTGTTTGTCTCACAGAGATTGAGATAAACTCAGAGCCACCTCTCCCATTAATCACTGACAATCTGATCCAGCCAAAGACTAGCCTTTGGACCTCCTGGCTGAGCCAGGCTAATGATCACTTTTGGCCTCTTCAAAGCCCTTCAACCTCAGGTACTAATAAACAGGTTTACCTGTAACAACAACTACTGTACAAGCAGATGGTCATTACTTTGTCCTGAGCTTCCCATTTCAGAGACCAGGTAAACTGATGCCAGGCTAAACTAATCCCTGACGTAATTCCTTTTTTCATCTTTTATCCTTTTTCACACTTCCAATGCTACCTGCACCCCTACCAGGAAAATTCTATATACTTACTTGCTTTAAAAAACAATCAAGTAAACAAACAACTCCTGCTACCTTTCACTTTTTGCTTTCTTTCTTTCTTTCAAATTATAATCCACCCCTAGAAAGAGACAGGTCAGCAAAACTAACCAAGACATTATTTAAGCTTGAAAGTACATGCCATGTTTTACTCCAGGTGGTGCAGCGGGCAGAACACTAGTCCTGAATTCAGATAGATCTGAGTTCAAACCCAGCCTCAGATGCTTAACTAGTTGTGTGACCTTAGGAAAGTCCCTTGAACATTCCCAGCCTCAGTTTCCCCATTTGAAAAATGGGATAGACGATCATAATTCCAACTTTCTCTCAGGATTGTTGTGAAATAATGTTTGTAAAATACCTTTAAGTGTTTTATAAATGCTAGTTATTATTAGTCCAATTGCCTTGTTTTGTACAGAAGAACACTTAGTCCCATAGGGAGGAAATGGCTTTTGTAAGATCACACATCAAACCTGGACTAGTGGAAAGCTGGAGGTAGAAGGGGGAGCAAGGGTTACAGCACCTATCCTGGAGTCAGGAGAACCTGAATTCAAATGTAGTCTCAGACACTTCACATCTCCTAGCAGTGTGATTCTGGGCAAGCCACTTAACTCAGATTCCCTCACCAAAACAAAACAAAAAACAACAACAACAACAAAATAGAAAAAAAAAACCAACAAAACAAAACAAACCTGCACTAGTATTTGGTTGTTGCTTCCCAGTCCAATTAGTGCTATTTCTACCCTTCTAAATTGTCTTGAATCCCTAAATCCTGTGAATAATCTGATCTGATTACTTTCTTTCTGAATTACCCAGAGAGAGCACCAGGCATTGGGGCAGGATCCTGAAGATAAACTTTACCTCCTGAATAAGGAATTATTTCTGGGGAGAGGAGCATCCTCACATTCCTCCCAGTTTCTCTCACTCTTTAATAAAATTTTATTTGTACTTATATCAACATATAATTTTATTCAATTATATGAACAAGAGAAGAAGAGCAGAAAATAAGACAAATGAACATAGAAGGTAAAAAGTGACCAGGGTTTGCATACAGGTGTTCACTCGTGTCATTTCTAGATGGTGACTTGGTAGAGAGTCCTCGACTTGGAGTCAGGAAGAATTGTCCTTTGGATCTATGTCCTCCCCTGGCCACCCTAGTCCCTTCAGGACTGGCCTCAGTAACCTCCAGAAGGGAGGGAAAGGAACAGAGACAGGAAAGCAGAGCCCTTTGGACTCACTCTGCTGGTGTCCCATTAAAGATTAATCTGGAAAAAAAAAAAAAAAAAGATTACTCTGCAAGGATCGGACAGGTCTTTGGGAGCTGTTGAGGGGACATTCTGACTATGCAGGCCCCAAGGCCTCCCTGGATTTTGTCTAAGGCTCTCTGTGCGGAAGGAGTTCCCATAATGCTCCCCGACCCCAGCGTGGTCCTGGATCTCCTTTAGCCGATGACACAAAGCATTCAGTGAGTGAGTTCTGACAGACAGCAGTAATGGTGACTCAGAGAGGCTAAGGCAAGGGGAGGGAAAAGGAAAGGATTTCACCAGCTGAGGCTCATGGGCACACCACGGGCCTCCTGTGCTTTGTAAACACTAAGGAGGAGAAAAGATGATCTGGATTCTAAAGCTGCCTCTGACCCACACTGACTATTTACCACGGGCAAGATTCCTTAACCTCTCAGTGGGTCACTGGTTGAGGTTTAAATGTCCATCAGCATGGCCAGAGGGCGTTTCCTTACTGAGGAGTTCCCCACACTGATGAAATCATAAGCCTAGACTAAACACCCCCCCCAAACTTCTGAAAAATTAGTACACATGGCTCTAGGCCCCCTCACTGCTCTGGACACTGTGACCTGTGCTCTGGAAGATTCTGCCATGGAAGTCAACCCTGGATCATTGTATGAAGGTCTTTAGGTATGGGCTGCGCCACTGGGCCCTAATATTAGCTAATATATATGTGTGTGTGTGTGTGTGTGGGTATATATATATACAGTCACTTAACATTCTTTAGCTTTTATTTATTTATTTTCTGATTCATAAAAAGTGTTTTATTTCCCCAAATGCATGCAAAGATAGTTTTCAACATTCCCCTTTGAACTGTGTTGGCAGGTAGTCAATATTCCTTATTGACCCCCCCAAAAAATAAAAAAATAAAAAAGGAAGAACACTGGGAGCTAAGTATAGTGAGGAGGACTCTGAATTTATTCTTCCAACCTGTCTATATACTGATAAGTCAAATTTCTAGAGCAAGATTCTCTTCCTCAGAATTCTAGGGTTTCTTCTCTGATGTTATCAGCTCAACCCCCCATTTAAGTGTGTTCTCCCCAATATCAACTGCCCATGATTAGAGCCTCAGTATCATCTAGCAATTTACAGCAATTGATTTTATTTTTAAAAATTTCTTCTTTTTCCTCAGTAGTATTTTATTTTCCCAAATGCATGTAAAAATGTATTGAAAACCAAAGATGGTTTTCAATATTCATTTTTGTAAGATTTTGCATTCTAAAATTTTTTTCTCCCCTATGTTTCTTCTTCCCAAGACAGCAAACAATCTGATCTAGATTATATATTATATTACTTTGGAACACATTTCTGTATTTGTTGTGTTGTATAAGAAAAATCAGACTAAAAGCGCAAAAACCTATGAGAAAGAAAAAGCAAACAAACAAAAAAAGATGATCCACATTCAGTCTCCATAGTTCTCTTTCTGGCTCAAATGCAGATGTCCATCCTAAGTCTATGGAATTGTCTTGGATCCTTGTACTGTTGAGAAGAGATAAAACTATCATAGTTGATCATAGAGTTTCTTCAAATGGCTTTAACAAAGGGATATTTACTGAGAAGATAACAGCAAAACAGGAGTATAAACTTTTCCCTCCAATATCCAAAAGACGCATTCTTTCCTAAACTCCCATAATCCCTAGGGAGAGTGAGCTCAAACTTAAAACATTTCTAGTGTTCATTCTACCAAGTTTGCTTCCAAATTTGGCATAGCTGATAGATGAATTGCTTCAGCTTCCTCTTAACTACATTGCGTCTATGTTGAGTCAAACAAATTGCTTGGGACTTCACACCTCCCTGTTTTGCCTGGTTGCAAAATCAGGCATGGATTCCAGCTCCCAGCCTCTGGTGGTTCTCCATTCTGTACTCAAGAAGTTCACAAAGTCGGAGCTGTCTTCAACCTACAGGCAAGAAAGAACTAAGAATAGAGGCCCTTATTCACCGGCCACAGAGCTGCCCTGGTGAGGAGAACCCGAGACCTCTCCCTTCCACAGGCTTATGGTGTATGTACCAGTCTCAGAATAAATCTACACACTCCAAACTAAGAACAGGATTCTTCTGCTTTGTCATATATAAATAACAGGTGCCAGTCTTCTCCCCCAAAAGAAAAGAGCTGAAGCCTCAGAGGTGAATCAGTCACTTGTCCTTCATGGAGGTCCTATCAGATAGAGGCTTGGGTTGGAGGAAATAGAGATGGTGGGCTGATTACTGAAGTCAGTGAGGCAACAAGCACTTATTAAGCACACACTGTGCGTCAAGCACACTGTGTCCTGGAAATATAGACAAAAGATAAGAATTAAATAGTAACAGGAAGGTAACTTGCTCTTTCTTTGAGGCAGAATTTGAGCCTGAGTTTCCTGACTCCAAGTGCCACTTTCTAACTATTGGATCATTTCTATATTATTCTTTTTCTAACCTCCTCCTCTTTATTTTAGGTCCCTCCCAGTTCTTTCTTTTTCTACTTTTTTTCTTTTCAAGCTTTATATTTTTTACATTTATTTCTTAATTTTGAGTTACCAATTTTCTTCCTCCTTCCAGCCCTTTCCTTACCCTTTAAGAAGGTAAGCAATATGGTGCCCATCATGTATGTGAAATCATGTAAGACATATTTATGCAGTAGCCATGCTGCCAAAAAAAAAAAAAAAGCAAACAAAATAAATTAGAAAGTGAAAAAAATACAACAATCTGCACTCAAGAGTTCATTGGTTCTCTCTCTGGAGAACAATAGTTTTTTTCCTCATGAGTCTTTTGGAACGCGTCATGGATTACTGCATTGATCAGAGTAGCTAAGTATTACACAACTGATCATTGTTACAATATTGCTGTTACTGTGTACAATATTCTTTTGGTTTTGCTCACTTCATTTTGCCTCATTTCATGTAAGTTTTCCCAGGTTTTCTGAAATTATGAAGAGGATTATATTCTAAAGGGAGAAACAATGTAGAAAGAAATTATATATATATATATATATATGTATATATATATATATATAATTTATATATCATCTGTATTTATAGTTATCTTTTTTCCTCTGTAAAATGGCGATAAATATATGTAAACATACATATACATACATATGTATATATAGAGAGACAGAGACAGAGACACAGAGAGACAGAAACATAAAGAGACAAAAAGACAAAAAGGGGAAAAGGAGAAGAGAGATAAAAGGAGAGAGAGGGATAGAGTAAGAGAGAGATACAGAGAAAAATATTGGGAGACAAACAGAGACAGAGATACAGACAGGGAGAGAAAGTGATTGAGAAAGAAAAGGTGTAAAGATATTTTGGGAAGGTGCTAGGAACTGATCGGCAGGGGAATGGACGAAAAAGGCTTCTTGCAGAAGGTGGGATTTCAGTTGAATGTTGAAGAAAGCCAGGGACATTAAGAGGGATGAGAAAGAAAACATTCAAGGCCTGGGGGAAATTGAGTGGAAAAGGCAAAGGGACATGTGTTTATTGTGTGTAAGGAACAACAATTAGACCAGCAGAGCTGGATTGTAAAATGCTTGGAGGAGAGAAAAGCATAAGAATACTGGAAATACTGAAAAGGTAGAAAAGGGTCAGGTCAAAAAGAGTTCTAAACACTAAACAGAGGTCTTAATATTTGATTCTAGTGTTGATAAGAAGCCGCATCTGAAATACTGTGCTTAAGCAGATGTCCTTAAATGGTACCATAGTAAATAGAAAGCCAGGTCTGGCATTGGTAGAAAGACTCATCTTAAACTCAAATCTGGGCTCAGACACTTAGTAGCTGAGTTACACTGGGCAAGTCACTTAACTCTGTTTGCCTCAGTTTCCTTTTCTGTAAAATGAGCTGGAGAAGGAAATGACAAACAGCTCTAGTGTCTTTGCTAAGAAAACCCCAGATGGAGTCGTGAAGAGTTGGACATGACTGAAAAAATGACTAAATCACAATTTCTTACCTGAGCAATTGTTAGGTTTCTTGTAGTGTAGATAAGGAGGAGAAAAGTTGAGTTGAATGGGGTGTGAGAGCCCTTCCAACTCTGGGATTCTGTGATTTTGATGATTCTATAATTGAAAGTACTCCAAATCATCTTAATAATAGCTAATATTTATTAGAAATTTAAGATTTATGAAGAATTATATATAATGTGTATATATATGTATATATATACACACACACTCACAAAATCCCATGAATATGCATATATATATGTGTATATATGTATATATATACACAAACACACAAAATCACATTTGTGTGTGTGTGTAATCACATTTAAACTTCACAATAACCTTGTGAGATAAGTACATATAAGGAAACTGAGGCACAGAAACGTAACTTGCTTTTTCTTTGAGGCAGAATTTGAGCCTGAGTTTTCCTGACTCCAAGTGCCGCTTTCTAACTACTGGATCATTTATATATTATTCTTTTTCTAACTTGACATATAGTTAGAAGAGCATAACCAGATCAACATCTATTTTTGTTGTTGTTATGCCTGAGTCTTCATGGGGAGGGAAGTGAGATATGCTAGAAATATATTGGAAAATATGATTTAGAATTGAGAATTGAAAGAGATCAGAAAATTGTAGATGACTTAGATTCCTCACATGTACTTAGATTCCTCAATATAATGACCGGTTAGGTAATAGTGGATAGAATGCTGAACTTGGAGCCCCAAGTCCTGAGTTCTAATTCTGCTAACTTAATCTGAGCAAATCACTTAAACACTCAGCCTCTGCTTTCTCATCTGTAAAATGGGCATAAAAACAGTATTTATCTCATAAGCATGTTCTGACATGCTATAGGTGAAGTTTTATATAGATGTTATCTCATTATTATTATTAGAAGTGAATTGGGAAGGTGTGCATGTTGCTATACATCTGTAATCCCTCAATAAAGTTGAAACTGGTGTAACTCTTGAGCTTAGAATTTCTGAGCTGCAGGAGGCCAAGGGAATAAGGAGTCTGTCTAAGCTTGGTATTAATAAGGTAAGCTTCTGGAAATGGCATCAGGTTGCCTAGAGTGGTATAGATCATTATTAAGGAGCAGAAAATTGGAGGTCAGAGGCAAGTAGGTAGTACAGTAGATAGAGTACCCACCCTGGAGTCAGGACCATCGAAATTCAAGTTCTATGAGAGACACTGACTACCTATGTGATCCTGGACAAATCACTTGACCCCATTTGCCTCCAAAAAACCAAAAGTGACACAAAACAAGAAAAACAGAGATCAAATCTCTGGTGCCAATCAGAGTAAGTGAATTCCTGCACTTACAACTTTGGCAAGATAGGGAGCCCTGGTCTTTAAAAATAAACAAACAAACAAGTAAGTAAATGAATGAAAGAATGAATGAATAAACAAATAAATAAACAAACAAACAAATAAATGAATGAATAAATGAATAACTAAATAAATAGAAGAGAGTTGGTGATTCAATCATTCTGGAGAGCAATTTGAAACTATGCCCAAAGAGCTATAAAACTCACACAACAGTGTCTCTATTGGGTCTGCATGCCAAAGAAATCATAAAAGAGCGAAAAGGACCCACATGTACAAAAATGTTTGTAGCAGCCTTTTTTTGGGGGGGAAGTGGCAAAGAATTGGAAAATGAGTACATGCCCATCAACTGGGGAATGGCTGAATAAGTTATGATATATGAAAGTAATGGAATATTGTTGTTCTATAAGAAATAATGAACAGGCTGATTTTAGAAAAACCTGGAAAAATTTACATGAATTGATTCTGAATGAAGCAAATAGAATCAGGAAAATATTGTACACAGCAACAAGACTGTGTAATGATATGATAGAGTCGGTTCTCAGCAATTCAGGGATCCAAAGCAATCCCAATTAACTTTGGATGGAAAATGCCATCTACACCCAGAGAGTGAACTATAGAGACTGAATGTGGATCAGCACATACTATTTTCACTTTCTTTCTTTCTTTCTTTCTTTTTTTCTCCTGGTTTTTCCCATTTATTCTGATTTTTGTCTCCCAGTATGGCTTATATGGAAATAGTAAAAAAAAAAAAAGTATAATCTAAAAATACTAAAAATAAATAAAAATTTAAAAAATAGAGGAGAATTTGAGGTGTAAAACACAGAGAGGATGAAACAGCATCACAAAACATCAAATCATCTTTACAAATAGCAATATGTGGCAGTCTGGCCATGTTAGAGTAAGGTCAAAATCAAAATTAAGTCAAAAACCTTATAAGAAAGGGTAAAGATGAGAAGACATTAAAAAACAACTGCAAAAGCTTCCAGTTGACCTTAAAGGAGCTTTCAATATGAGAAATAGAAGAAGACAAAGGTAAATGACTTCATTTATCATCCTTTCCTTCAAACATTTCAAAGACTTGAATCAGTCATCACAAAAAGACAAAATAGCCCAGTGAGCACTTTCTGTAGCAAATACTTCACTCTTTTTGCCAGGTGGTAACACACGGCAGCTAAGAGTGAAACAGATTTGAAATCCAACCACAGCTATAAAATAATACATAATAGTATGGTGGAGGATTATTAAGCAGTATCAGTTTACAGTGAAAAGTAGCAGAGTAATTGGAGCTGTTAAATCTTAAGAACATTGATAGTTGGAATTGGCAGTAGGACAACAGAGGCAAATTACAACAAAAGTAATGTAGCATAATAAATAGAGAGGTGGTCTAAAAATTAGAAAGATCTGAGTTCCATGTTGACACTGTCACCCACTGGTTATGTGGATTCTAGGGAAGTTCCTTAACTGCTGAACACTAGGGGACTGGCACGGATGAGTATAAGGTGTTTCTTCACTTGAGATTCTCTATAATCGTGAAATCACAGATCTAGTTCTTATATCTATCTGGTAAAATGGAACAAAGTGTATTTTCTATAATCTATTTTAATTACAGAGGAACCATCATATTTGCTCACTATCATTCCATCCCCAAAATGCTATACTAAGAAACAGAAATGGCATTCGTAGGGCTCAACCAACTATATACTATGATATCCATAATGGAAGTGACATCATCTTGAGAATATGGAGGTATCTCTCTTAAAAATATCTTAAGGATGGTAAGATAGTGAAAAATGAAGAAATGACAGATAATAATGTTATTCCTAAGTGGAGAAATGGTGATCAAGAAAATGTTAATAATACTGACATACATGTCTATCTGTGCTAGTCAAATTTCTTCAGTAATGGACCCTTTTTAATCTGATAAGCCAGAAGACACATTGGTTCAAACTAAGTTAAACAAGATAGCAAAATAAATGCTAAAAAAAATGGTATTTTGAGAGGGGGGCAGAGTCAAGATTATAAAATAGAGGCAACTTAGCTGAATTTTCTCAACATTGCTCTTCCAAACAACTTTAAAATAATACTTTAAATCAACTTTTGGAGAAGTAGAACCAACAAAAGCTTGGGATGAGATATTTTTCCAGCCTAAGAAAACTTAGGAGGTTGGCAAAAAAGTTTGTGACACTGGGGATAGAGGTCTGAATACAATCCACGCATACAGGATAGTAAGGGGGGGACAACGATTGGTTAGAGATTGCAGGGGACCCTTTGCTGATACTGGATATAGCTAGTGCAGATTGGCAACTCATATGTGCTTCTGGTTGGAGAGGAGTGCTGGGAGTTGGTCACAAGGGAACAGAGGTCCTGATTGCAACTCCAGGGCAAAGAGGAGCACTGGTACTTATAGCTACAGGAAAGCAGAAGCCATTATGGGTAAAGACCAGAGTACAAACCAGGAGGTCAATGACTACACTTCTTTCTAGATCATACTACTTTGGAAGCACCAAAAACTTGCTGACTTCTAGAACTAGTTCTGAAAACAGGGTACACGAAAAAGCCTAAAGCTTGGGACAGTACTTTCCTCCCAGGTGAGCAAAGTCCAACTTTTTCATAAAGTCAAGTCAAGAAATAGGCTGGAAAATGAGCAAACAATAACATAAAAATTTTACCAGAAAAAGCTATTGGGGGGGGGAGGGGAGGAGGAGGGAAGGGACAGTTAGGTGGCACAATGGATAGAACACCAGCCCTGAAATCAGGAAGATCTGAGTTCAAATCTGACCTCAGACATTTAACACTTCCTAGTTGTGTGACCCTGGGCAAGTCACTTAATCCCAATTGCCTCAGCGCAAAAAAAAAAAAAGAAAAAAGAAAAAAAAAAGCTATACAGGGGCAGAAAAGAACAAAACATAAACCCAGAAAAAGACAACAATGTGAAAAGTTACAAAAAAGCTTAAAATTAAAATACTAATTGGACACAAGCTCAAAAAGAATTCCTGGAAGAGTTAAAGATATGAGTGGTTGAGGAAAAACCAGGGGGGAAAATAAGAATTATGTAAGAAAATAATGAAAAGAGAAATAGAAAGCTTGGTAAAAGAGATGGAAAATACTGAAGAAAATAACACTTTAAAAAACAGAATTGGCTTAATGGCAAAAAAAAAAAAAAAGGCACAAAAATTCACTGAAGAAATTCCTTTAAAAACAGTAAGCCAAATGGAAAAAGATACAAAATCTCACTAAAGAAAATAATTTCTTAAAAATCAGAATTGGGCATAAGAAACAATTAAAGTCAAAAGAATGAAAAAAAAAAGAAGAAAATGTGAAACAGTTTTCATGTAAAAGGGAGTAAAGGCATATAAGGAAGGAATATAATATTCTGGAAGGCAAAGGATCTAAGCTTCCACCTAAGAATAACCTATCCAGAAAAACTGAGGATAATTTTTCAAGGAAAAAAAATTAATATTTAATGAAATAGAAGACTTTTTAAAACTCCCTAATGAAAAGACCAGAGCTAAATAGAAAATTTGATGTTCAAACACAAATATAAAAAGGTAAATATAAAAGAGTAATCATAAGGGTCTCAATAATTCTATATTTCAATATTTCTATATAAGATGATATGTATAACTCCTAAGAACTTTATCATTATTAGTGCACTTAAAAAGAGTGTATGTAGACAGAAGTCATGGATGTGAGTTGATTATGTTGGAATGATAGAAAAAAGGAGAAGAAGAAGGAGGAGGAGAAAGAGGAGGAGGAGGAGGAGGAGAAGGAGGGAGGAGAAGGAGAAGAAAGAGAAGGAGAAGGAAAAGAAAGAAGAGAAGGAGGAGGAAGAGGAGGAGGAGGAGGAGAAGGAAGAGGAAAAGGAGAAGAAAGAGAAGGAGAAGAAGGAGGAGGAGGAGGAAGAGAATGAGGAGGAGGGGGAAGAGAACGAGGAGGAGGAGGAGGAGGGGTGAGAAAAGAGTGATGCTCTTGGAGAAGGGGGAGAAGAGAAGTAAAAGGGGGAAATTTTTCTCTTGTAAAAGAGGTGAACAAAAAGGAGATTTTACAATGAAAGGAGAAGTGGGTAGTGGTGGTGGCTGGCACCCCTAGAACCTCACTCTCATTGGAATGGTTCCAAGACAGAAGAATACACACATACATACATATGTATATATGCCTATGTACACATATACATACTCAGTTGTATATAGAAATATAGCTTACCCACTAGGTACCCACTACATTCTATTAGAAAAAGAATATGAAATGTTAAAAGGAAGTTCAGATTAAGGGAAGCAATTGTCAGAAGCAAAATAGACTTTTTGAAGAGAGACAAGATAGAAAGAGAAAGAGAAGAAATAGAATAAAATGAAATGGAGGAAAATGCACATTAATAACCTTAACTGTGAATGCGAATGAGATAAGTTCACCCATAAAACAGAAGGCAAAGCAGAATGGATTAGAAATCAGAATCCAGCAACATATCATTTATAAGAGAGAAACTTGAAGCAGAAAGACACATGCAAAGTTAAAATAAAGGGCTGGAGCAGAATCTAATATGCTTTAGCTGAGGTAAAAAGGGTAGAAGTGGCAATCAGGAGAGACCTGGCAGCTCTCATCAGTACAATGATCCAAGACAATTCCAAAGTGATGAGGTCCTGAATGGTGAGTAGCTGGCAGAGAGAAACTGAAGAATTGATAAAAATTATTCTCTGGGGCAGGCAGGAAGAGGGCTCTGATAATAGAGATCAGTTTAGTTCCATGGGTTCCACCCTCTGGAGATAATACAGTCGGAAATCTAAGTTGTATCAAGTCCCTGAGGCTAAATTTTCCCTATAAAATAACTTACCCATGGCTTCCCTACTGCCTTCCTTTGGGTCAGTTCACCAGGGCACTCTACCTTGTGGCATTTTACCCTTCCTCCATGCCACGGGCCATTTCTCCTAAACTCCCACTATACCCCACTAGCTAACTAACTCTTTTAGGGTGCTAAATCCCCTTCAGGGGCCAGCTAAGGGCATTCTCTAATCTCATTACCCTTCTACTGGGTAATGTGAGTTCCACTGAGGAACTTATCTTCATATGCTCTCCCACTCTATTTCATTTTCATTTCTTCTTTCTATTATATTTCTTCATTTTGTCTGTAATCTCTTCTCCTAAATAAACCTACCTTTTTTCAAAGAGAATGGCCCCTGTGAATCCTTCACATGACCAGACCTAACATTTGATACCTACTGGCATCTGGTGTCTACATCAGCCATATCAGAAGGTTGAAAAAATGCCCTTCATCTCCAGAGATAGAACTGATGACTCTGAATGCAAATTAAAGCAAAATTTTCTCATTCTCTTTATTTTTATTTCTTTTTTTTTGTGGAATATGGCTAATATTGAAATATATTTTGTATGATTTCTCATGTATAATTGATATCGTATTGCTCGCCTTCTCAGTGGGTGGGAGAAAGTGGTAGTGAGGGAGAGAATTTGGAACTAAAAAATTTAAAAGGAAATAATGTTTAAAATAAATAAATATTTTTTAAAGGGAAAAAGGATATACACTTCTTCAAATCTGCATACCAACAGTGGGAAAAGGAACTATATGACCAGGAAATATGCATGACAGAGGACATATGTATAAGAAACTTTGATTATTCATGCCAAGGAAAGCCTAAAACAGCATGATGCTTGCTTAGCAAAGCTATTTTCCCTTCCCGATCATGGAGGCTATCTTATTAAAGATCCCAAACAGAAAAAATTCTTCATAAATCCAAACTTCTTAAACTTTTTTCACCTGGAACTCCTTTTTGCTTAAGAAATGTTTACATACTCCAGGTATATAGATATGTAAAACAGGTATACAAATCAAACATTTACTAATAATAAATCATAAAGCCCCAATTAAGCTTTCTACTCAGCTGCTTCTCTCTATGAATCAGAAATGCAGGTTGCATCAAGCAATTGGGTTAAGTGACTTGCCCAGCCGGTCACCCAGCTAGGAAGTGTTAAGTGTCTGAGGTCAGATTTGAACTCAGGTCCTCCTGACTTCAAGGCTGGCACTCTATCCACTGCACCACATAGCTATCCCTAAAACTATGATTTTTCAAGAGATTAGCCTAACAAGCCACATAGGGAAAATGAAGTAGATGAAAAATGTCTACTGTCCTTATTATGACCTAATAGAAACTTAAATTCACAACAAAATAAAGAAGAAAATAGAGAAAGGATAAATAGGCCTTAAAGCAGGTACCCTTGAAGGTCTGGAGACTAATTCCATAGTTTCCATTCCTTTTCTTTTATTTTTCAGCTCCAGAATGGCATCAGGGAGACCACTGGGGAAAGCTATGAAGATAGTTCTGTAGCTCTTTGCTTAGTTGCTTATCCTTTAGTATACATCAGTACCCATTAACCTTCCCTTCTCACGGGATCAATTCAATAAATATTAATACAAAATTCAGAGCAAGCCCTCATTTTCTATTACTTCGTCCAAACTTTGGTCACCCTAGTTTGACATGTGTTAAATGCCCACAATCCAATTTAGGAAACCTGTGATCCTAAATGCAAATATTCAGAAAACAACTAGGTTAATGAAAATCTTCTGACCAGCTTGAGAGCCATTTATCTTGGTCAGAGTTTAAATCCTTTTCCTCAAGGCATGATTGCTATTTTCTCTCAGTGTCATTAGCCCCAGTACAATTGTACAGCAGGGAAATCAGTGATCTCTATCCTTGACAGGAATGAGATAAAGAATTCACCTTTATGTGGTCCTTGCTTGGAAACTTTTTTTTTTTTTTTTTTTTTTTTTTCTGAGGCAATTGGGGTTAAGTGACTTGTCCAGGGTCACACAGCTAGACAGTGTCTGAGATCAGATTTGAACTCAGGTCCTCCTGACTTCAGGGCTGGTGCTCTATCCACTGCGCCACCTAGCTACCCCACTTGGAAACTTTTTAATGTAGTAATGCAATCATTAGTATTTCCATTTGAGAAGAATCTAGGCTCAAAGAAGATAAAGCTGGGTGCTTGGTGGGTGGATGGGAGTTAATTCTTTGAAATAATCTAATTTAAATAGTAGTTGCCATACTTTTGACTAAGCATTCTTTTTATATAGTGCTTGATATCTATGCAAAAGATAATAAAAATAAAAAGCTAACAAATGTTTAAAAAGTTATAATTGGCTCTTTGTCATGAGTGACAGTCTGAATGTTACACTGGTAACCCTTAAAATGTTAAAATGTCTAGGGAAAGATGTCTAGGATATCGGGAAGGGGGAAAGGGTATGCTCTGTGAAAGCCTGTGGACAAAAATAAAAATATGGACAAAAAAAAGAGAGAGAGAGATAAAAACACTGCCTTGGTCCATTAAGCAATAAGCCCTGATCTTAGATAAAAAGGCCTAGATGGGTTTCAATCTGCACTTAGGGATAAAATAAGCTTCCATTAAAATATTAACATAAATCCTACTGTTTTCCCTTCCCCACACCCTACCTTTTGTTATCTAGGCAACACTGTTCTTGACTTTGGAGGTGATAATAGTGATCCTTTTCCTTAAGCTGCCTATCTTAGTCTCTGGGGATGGGAAGAAACCTTAAAGATCATCTAGTACAGGATTTCTTAATTTTGTTAGTGTCTGATGAAGCTTAAGGACTCCCCAGAATAATGTTTTTAGATACATAAAACAAAACAATTACAAATTGACTGACACAGGTTGATATAATAAGTTGAATAACAAAGAAATCCAATTATATTTAAATGCTGTTAGCAATTTTTAAAAATTCATGGACCTGTCAATACAAAGTTATTATTAAATAAAATAAAATAAAAAAAAAATTCATGGACCTTAGGTTAAAAATCCTTGATCAGTCCAATATTCTGATTTGACAACAGGAAACTGAGGTTTAGAAATAGGAAGCAGCTTGCCCAATGTCAGCTCTTGGGCCAGTTGTTTAAACTTTTCAGTTCAGGCCTTAGTTTCCTTCTTTTTGAAATGGTCTCTTAAGTCTCAGGGTACTGTAGAATGGATTTGGATTGATGCTTGAGAACCAACTGTTGAATTTTCAGCATGGACATTTATACCTTGGCAAACAGCGACTGCTTTGAATCAGGGCTTGATTTATTGTTTTATTGATCATCTAGGTTTTAAAAAAGTGATGGAGAGAATGTTAATAATGCAGACTAAATTTACAAGTGCACCCTGTCTACATTTTCCTCCCAGGAGGCCTGGTTGTTAAATACTTACAAGCACACTCTTGCTAATATCCCTTATGGCTGTAGAATTCGGATCCTGTAAGTAGCAGAGCTGGGATTTTGCACTGGATTTTCTGATTTCTTTTTATCATTCTACTTTTCCTTCTTCAAGGCTGGCTAATCTCATTGCAACCTGATATATGTACTATGAATATCCTCCACTGATATTTCTCATGGATTGCTTCAGTGGATTCTGGAAGTGACCTTGATGTTGCAAACACTCTGCTAGAAGCACTCAAGCTCTAGAAGTGCCTACCAAGTGGGAAGGGTTCCATGCCAGGGTCTGCCATCTAATGACTAGTCTAAGTGCCAATTAGCCCATCACCAGAAGTTTGACTCGGAAATCTAGAGAGAGGGTTGGATTTATTTTGGTTCCCATCAATTCATGAAGATCTCTACTCTAATACAGAAAAGCTGACTGCCAAGCATTTTGGGAAGGCTTACCCTATACTAATCTGAGAGAATGGTTTTATCTGGATTTGGGAAAAAGAAGTATTTGGCACATTCACAACAAAGTAAAGAAGAAAATAGAGGAAGGATAAATGGGACTTAACGCTCTATCATTCAAGCAGCTACTCTTGAAGGTCCAGTTTCCTGTCCCTTTTCTTTTCTTCTTTTTTTATTTTTATTTTTATTCCTTTATTTTTACTCACATGTTAATCAAGTATTTAGGTAATTAGTTAAACAGATCCTTAGAAACATAAGCTATTAGGCGCTTAGATATGTTGCTTACTAGCTATTAGACCTTAATTTTCCCTTTCCTCATACTAGACCTCAGTTTTCTTATTTGTAAATGAGAAGATATTGGGCAAATGATCTTTTTCTTCTAGTTCCTATGATTTAAATCTTATCAAATGCCCACAGGGTGAATGACTGACTCTTGTACTAAAGGCAAAAGAGTATATGTGTTTAGCATACTTCTGGTCTTGGCCCTGAGGAGCTTGAAAATTGAATGGAAGTTTCATTGCCACACAGCAAATCAGCCAAGATGACAAAAGATTACCAGTGTCAGAGAGATGTCAGAGAAGGTCAGAGAGATTGTGGAAAAATGGACAAATAGTGGGTCTGTGAATTAATACAGCTATTTTTGAAAGCAATTTGGAATTGTGCAAATAAATTAACTAAAATGTTCATGCTCTTTGACCAAAAGATTTCACTATTGGTCTTCTATCCCTAAAAGATTTATAAAAAGAATGTCTCCCTTTATACCAAAATATTTATGGAAGCACTTTTTATAATAGCAAAAAACTAGAAACAAAACAGATTCCTATCCATTGAGAAATGACTAGACAAAAATTGTGAAACATAAACATAATGGAATATTACCATGCTTTAAGAAACAATAATTATAATTAATGTAAAGAAGTATGGAAAGACTTACATGAAGTCATGCATTAAAAAATAAGCAGAACAAAGGAGACTATGTTTATAATGACTTCAATGATGCAAATGTAAAGAACAAAATTTACAAAAGTTCCCCCCTCTCTCCAGGCAATTGGGGTTAAGTGATTTGCTCAAGGTCACACAGCTAGGAAGTGTTAAGTGTCTGAGACCAAATTTGAATTCAGGTCCTCCTGGCTTTAGGGCTGGTGCTCTATCTATTGTGCCACCTAGTTTACCCCACAAAATAGTTTTTAAAATAATGTTGGAAAATTACAAAGAACACACATGGCTCTAAAGGAGAGACTTCCTCTTTTTCCTCTTGCATAGAGAGGGCAAGTCCATAAATATGGAACATTGCATATGTATTCAAAAATTTTTTTGATGTACTGATCAATTTTGATTTTTCCCCTCTTCTTTCTCTTTTTATTTCAAGAATTCTTTTATAGGCTGGCTCTGTGGAAGAAGAAAGAGGGGGAATACAGGAGAAATTTTTGATGATTTAACATCAAAAGATAACAATAAAGTTTAAAATTTTTAAAAAAGAAAATCTAATAGAAAGGTAGGGCATCTGAAGGCTAATCTAAGCAAAAAGTCTGCTCTTTCTCTGGGTCATATTAAATCAAGGAATTCAATCTAGAAGGGATCTTCAAGGTCATCTGTTTTGTATGAAGACCCAAGACCAGCCAAGCTGCTAAAAAACAGACATAGCCAGTGGCTATTATTATACCATTTAAACATTTAACTGGGATTTTTTCAATTTAAGAATAAAATATCACTATTATCAATCTCAGCAAACTGGAAAGTTTTAAGGCAAAAAGAAATACCCATTACAAATAGGATAGTGTATAAGGGTCATAGACTTTAAAGTGGAAGAGCCTTTAGAGGCCAGTTAGTCCAATCTATTTCACTTTATAGGCCAGTGGAGATAAGTAGGGAGAGCCATCCAGGCATGGGGGACATTTAATAGAAGTGGGCATGTTTGGCTGGAAAGTAGGATGTCAGAAGGGGAGTAACGTGTAATCAATCTAGAATCAGCTAGGTTGGAGCCAAATCAGCTAGTTTGAAGCTAAAATGTGGAAGGCTTTGAATGCCAGAGAATTTGTCTTTGATCTTAGAGTCAATTAACTTAGCAGGGGAGACATGGTCTTCTTTCTTCAGTGAGACCTTAAAAAGAATGTTCAACAGTGAGACCCTAAAAAGAATGCTGACCTTTGGCTCTAAATATACTGGATTGAACAAGCTTTTAGCAATAACAAAATTGGAGAATTAAAACTGACTATCTAGTCCTGCTATTCACCAAAGGAATTTACATCATAATATATCTACTAAGTGTTGCCCACCCTCTGTGTGAAGAGTGGGACACTAAGCCCTCCCAAAGAGAAAGTCTCATAATAAAGGGCTTTGGACGTGGGATTTCATATAAAAAGTAACTTTAAGGGATGACTCTCAGGTTGTAATCTTGGGTGAAACTCTGAGATTGCAATTCCTGATGCTTTTAGAATCACAAGTTTTTATTCAATTACAATTCTTTTTTGGCCCTTGGAGGCTTCCTGGAAGGAGCAGACTAGCTAGTTTTAAATGTTAAAAAATATATAGTTTTATTTGTGATTTTTTTTTTCACATAAGGAAGTGAATGAGATGAGGTGAGATCTTTCAAGACAGTTGTGAAAATCGAGTAAGGCTTCATCTACTTCAAAATTTGAGTAGGCCTAAAGGACTATGAAGATTGAGACAAGAGCATACCTAAGTCCCCTTCCTGCTATCCTCCCATGACATCATTTTCTCCCTATTTCAGTCAAATATGGGCAATTATGTACTTATTGGTCAAGTTCAATTTCTTGGGTAGTTCCCACATTTAGAATGTAAGATCCTCAGCCAATAAAGATGAGGGTCAGTGGTGGGAGGGGGTATTTGCGTTAGGGATTAAAAGTGTTGACCCTGCCCCCGATGGGGCTGCCTCCCTTTGTCTGCCGATGGGTGGGATGCCCTTCTCTCGAGAATGTATAATAAACTTTGCTTTCCTTCTAGAGATCTCTCCAGCTTTTTATTAAATTGTGACCCCTCACCATTTCTGAACCACACAGAAGGAACAGATTATGGCTTCATCTGAGACATCCAGGGATGGAAGAAAAGGACAAGAGAAGGGGTCAATGACACATCTGGATTACATTCTGCTGGAGGACACACGGCACAACAGGTAGAATTATCTTTCAGACATGGCAGCAAGAGGAAGGGCTCTCAGGCCTGATTATCCAGCTGGTGATGGATTCCATTCAGGCACTGAGGGATGACAAGGTCTCAAACCACCTTCTGGTCTGATGTGGGAACATCAGGGTACTTTTAGGGATGCTTATTATTCCTACAAGATCTTTGGTTGGAGTGTCTTGCAGGAACCCACATACTTTATTGCACATAAATTATTTCTTTGTAAAGTTTGTTGATTTACATGTGTCTTTAGTTAATGATTATGAGATTTTTCAAAACAGCTCCCTGTTGCCCAAGGATAAAACACAAATCTGTCACTCAAAGCCCTCTATCATATGGCTTCTATCTTTCCAGCCTTAATAACTCCCCTTTATACCCTCGACATGTCAGCCAAATTGGACTGTTACTTTTTCTCCCAACTCAATAATCCACCTTCTACCTTCATGCATTTGTTTTCATAAATCGTCTCCTGTGTTTGGAAGGCACGCCTGTTTTATTTCTGCCTTCCAGTATTCTTAGCTAGTGACACAGAGGATAGAGCCCTGGGCCTGGAGTCAGAAGACCTGAGTTCAAATGTAGTTTCAAATACTTTACTAATTGTTTGATCCCCTCTCTTTGCTCCTCTGACAGTTTCCTCAACTGTAAAACAGGGAAAATAATACCATCTACCTTGTAGGATTGTTGTGAAGATGAAAACGAGATAATATTTGTAAAAACATTAAGCACAGTGCCTGGCACATAGAAAATATTATGTACGTGTTTATTACTTTCCTTTATCTTTATATTAGATTGAGCTCAGAGGTCAGCATTTATGAAAAGTCTTTCCTGATCCTCCCCCATGTTTTTTGCATCTTCACATTTCACTGTAGTAGTCTTATTTGTGAATGGTTTATCTCCTGAGTAAATCATAAGCTTCTTGAGGGCAAAGACCATTTTGTGAAATTTTTTTTTGGGGGGAGTCTTTGTAATTCCAGTGCCTAGAACATAGTAGGTGCTTTAATAAATGTTTGTTGGATCAAAATGAATCGAACTTAGTAATGAGTCTCTTTCAGTTTGCTTAGTCTTGTCTCCAGAAGATAGAAATGTAGATTTTTTTTTTGCTAAGCCTGTACTTTAAACCTAGATAGACTACCAACCAATCAGTCAATTAGCCTTTATTAAGCATTTATTATGCCAGAATTTTGCTTTTTGTTGGTCTAACCATTGAGAAATTTGCATATACATACATATATATATATATACATATGTGCACGTGTACAACATAATGTGTGTATACACACATGTACATGTATACTTGCATATATTCATAAGCACACATATATGCATATATAGGCACTTGTGTGTGTCCATGCAGACATAATGTCTTAGCAAGTCACTTAACCACCTTGTTAAAAAATTTTTTTTATTTAAATAAATTTTATTTTTAATTATTTTAATTAATCAATTAATAATTTAATCATTATTTTATTAGATAATTGTAATAAAATTAATCAATTAATAATTTTCATATTAATATTTTTTATATTTTATAGTTTTATAATTTAAAATTTTTTTTAATAAGGGAGTTGAACTATATGACCCCTGAGATTCTTTCCAGTTCTAGATCCATAGCATATCCTCCATTCAAGTCATCCTCTGATATCTGATCCTTGAGGCAATTCCGGCTTTGGCTTCTCAATGATTATAATGGTGGAGTGAGAACTTAAGCAGTTTCTTCTGCCAAGTTAGAGAAGATTTGAGTACAAGCTTGGTGATGGGCTATGTGGCTGTGGTCTGGAGACCAGTCACTGCTAAGTAAAGAAGGCTTATTATGTAGTTGCTGATGGATTTTTCAGCTATAGTAAAGTAATCCTTGGGTTAAAGACCTTCTGGTTAAAAGAACAGTTGTGATGTAGATAGGAATAGCTGACTGGTGCAACATATAAAAGTGGTCTTGGAATCGGGAACATCTGAGTTCAAATCCATCCTCAGACATGTGACCCTCTACAAGAAGCCTGTTTGCCTCAGTTTCCTCATCTGTAAAATGAGCTGGAAAAGGAAATGGCAAATTGTTCTAGTGTCTTTGCCAAGAAAACCCAAATAGACTAAAAGAGAAGTTGTGCTCTTTTAAAAAAATTTTTTTTATTTGTTTTATTCTGAACTTTAAGAAATAAAACAAGAATAAAAAAGAATAATAACAAGAATGAAACAAAAATAAAAGAAGTAAAATAAGAAATAAAACAACGGGGAAACTAGTTGATGTAGTGGATAGAGCATCAGCCCTGAAGTCAGGAAGATCTGAGTTTAAATCTGACCTCAAACAGTTAACACTTCCTGGCTTTGTGACCCTGGGCATGTCACTTAAGCCCAGTTGCCCCAGCAAAAAAGAAAAGAAAAGAAAAGAAAAAGAAATAACAAGTATTTCTATAACAAAGTGGGATAGAAAAACAGAGGATTGCATTTGAATTTGCAGGTCCATCATGTACGCCTTGCTATTCTTTTCAAATGTACAACAAAGTTACCCTTTCGTTTTCCCCTTCCCCCAAAAAATTTTGAGATGGCCATACAAATCTGCATGTATGCACACATGTGCACACACGTGTACATATACATAGATGTTTTGTGTATATATGCATATGTGTTGATGTCAGTTCTTTTTCTGGATTCAAATGGCATCTTCCTTCATAGGATCTCTGAAGTTAATTTGGGTATTTATAATAATCAGAAAGACTTGGTTGTTCAGTTATTCTTTTTTTTTTTCTTTTTTCTTTTTGCTGAGGCAATTTGGGTTAAGTGACTTGCCCAGGGTCACACAGTCAGGAAGTGTTAAGTGTCTGAGGTCAGATTTGAACTCAGGTCCTTCCAGCTTCAGGGCTGTTCAGTTATTCTTAAAAAATTATATTACTGTATATCATATTCTCTTGATTCTGCTCATTTTGCTCTTTATTATTTCATGGAAGTCTTTCCATGCTTTTCTAACATCATTGAGCTCATCCTTTCTTATAGCAAAGTAATATTCCACATGAATTTGTCTAGCATTCCCTAACTGACAAATAATTCCACGATTTCCATTTCTTTGCCACACAGAGAGAGCTGCCAGACATATTTTAGAGTGTAGATTCTTTTCCTTTTTCCTAATCATCTTGGGAAACAGACCTAATAGTGGTAGGGTATAGGCAGTTTAATAACTCTTTGGTTATAATTCCATAGCTGGGATCGATGGTAGAGGGAAAGCTCACAGTGATAAAACTCTGAAACTTGGAGTTAAATGTATAAATATTGGGATACTCCAGTGCGTCTGTGACATCATCAGCAAATCCCTTCAGCTAAAGAGATACTGTGCCTTTCCAGGAAAACTCTTACCCATGTTTTCTTGTAAAATCTTCCACAGGGGACCCAGTCAATCTGTGAGTCAGGGAAGAGGATGGGAAGGTTTTCTCTGAAACCCTTGACATTTTAAGAATACTGATGAGCCATTAATTATAATAATAATATTAAATACTAGCTAGCACTTATGTAACACTTTAAGATTCACAAAATACAAGTATTATCTTAAATATGGAAATATGTATAGAAGAATCACACATGTTTAACATAATGTGGATTAACATAATGAGGAGATGAAGGAAAGGAAGGAAGAAAAACTTACAACACAAGGTTTTGCAAAGGTAAATATTGAAAACTATTTTTGCATATATATATATTTTCCCCTTTATTAAAGCTTTTTATTTTTCAAAACATATGTGTGGACAATTATTCAACATTAGCCCTTGCAATATCTTGTGTTCCTTCCCCTACCTCCTCCCTTAAATGGCACGTAATACAATACATGTTAAACATGGTAGAAATATATGTTAAATTCAACATGTGCATACATATTTATACAATAATCTTGCTGCACAAGAAAAATTAAATCAAACCAGAAAAAAATGAGAAGCAAAATAAAACTCTGTATGTATTTTGAAAATAAAAAAGTTGTTATTAAAAAAAAAATCCCATGTTATCTTATTTCATCCCCACCACAGCCCTGGAAAGTAGGTGACAATATTATGCCCATTTTTTCAGATGGGAAAACTGAAATTAAAAGAGTTTAAATGATTTGCCCATGGTCACTCAGCTTGGAAGTCCTTGAGGCAGGATTTGAACTCACATCCAACACTTCCATTGTGTTACCTAGCTTCTCAGTTTTCTCTCACTCTGTATGATTGACCCATTTTGTCTGTTTTTTGAAGATTAACCTGGCTAAGTAATTGGATGTGTTAAAATTTTTAGCAATGGCAACTCAGAATGTGTGTGTCTACTGTATACATATATACATATAAGATATATGTGTGTGTATATATATATATATAATATGATCATGTGTTGTATATATAGTACATAATGTGTAATTATTTACACATGTATATATGCATGTACACACACATATATGTTAGAACCTGTGGTTTCATTAATTTAGAGAACAGAGTTAAAAAGCTCCTTCTATCAATGAAGAAGAGCAACTTAAAATTGTTTTATTATTTATTTTTAAAATTAAATTAACTTTTAAAGATTATATATGTAAATTATTATTATTATTTTTAACATTTTCACATGAGTCATGTTGGGAGAGAACAATCAGAACAAAAGAGGAAAAATATGAGGAGGGGAAAAAAAGGTGAAAATAATCTGCATTTAGTTTCCATAGTTCTCTCTCTGGATGCAAGTGACATTTTCCATCTAAAATTTATTGGAATTGCCTTGGATCACTGAATTGCTGAGAAGAGCCAAATCCATCATAATTGATCATCACACAATCTTGTTGTTATGTATGATGTTTTCCTGGTTCTGTTTGCTTCACTCAGCATTAGAAGGACAGCGACTCTGTACAGGACACTTAGAGGTCAAATGGCTTGTGCAGAGTCAGGTCCGGAACTTGAACGAAGCCTTTTTTGATTCCAAGACTGCCAATAGATAGATCATCAATCCTGGTTTCAGGAACTTACCAGTTATGGGATTCTGGGCAAATCACTTAATCTCTATCTGCCTCAATTTCCTCATCTATACAAAGAGGATATAAACTGCATGTATATCCTAGAGTTGTTATAAGGACCAAAAGAAATAATAATTATAAAGAATTTAGCATAGGACCTTACATAGTGAACACTACATAGATATTATCATTAAAATAGACTCTGATCACTATGATAAATTGTATATAAATTTTTTCAAATATAATAATCTTTCTCTGTGTCTCTTTCTTTCTTTTCTGTCTCTCTCTTTTTCACTTTCTCTCTTCCCTTTTCTTCTCCCTCTGATTCTATGATCTCATCAATATACACATTGCCTACAACAATACAGAGGCCATACCTTGTCATCCTGTGCAACTCTTAGCAGCGTCTCCCTCCCTTAACCCTCCCTTATTCTTCCTTAGAGAAATCTCTCAATACACAAGGGACATTCCCCTAGCATTCTTGACATTTTGGAGTGTGGAGTATGTAGATTATTATATATCTTTTGCTCTAAACCAGAGGTTCCAAAATTTTTGGGGGGATTGTCTGTAAATTTGGATGGAAAAAAATTACGTCTTCGTTTTCTAACCTTTGATTTCCTTTTCAAACTGTATTTTACTTTATGCACTTAAAAAAATTCTTCTAAAAAGGGGTTCATAGACTTCACAGATCTGCCAAAGGGGTCTATGTCACAATAAAAATTAAGAACTTTTGGCCTAGAAATATGGTTGGCTTATCTTCTTTTCGGTCCATTCAGCTCTTAGATTTGATGCCATTTTTCTTGTTCAGTTCCTCATTAGTTATGTTTTGCAGCTTGCTCATATCCATCATGCATCTCTCCATTTTGTTCTTTGGGTGATTTTCAACTTTAGTCAAGTCTACTATTCTATATTATCCTATATAATATATATTCTATATCTTATTATGTATAATTATATACAAACAAATATCTTTTTAATCACCATAAAGAATTTGAGCGACAATGTATTACAGTGGATAGAGTATTGATGTTGGAGTGAGGGAAGTCTGGATTGAAATCCTATATCTGATACATTACTGAATATGTGACTGTGGATACGTCACTTCTCAGAACCCTTGATGAGTCTCAAAGCTGAGAAATTACAGATTTGGGCTTCCATTCTAGGTAGTAGTTAAATCCTTTATTCCGCAGACCTGAAGAGCACAATCCAGTGAATTGGGAATTTGGAGTTGTGACTAGAGAGAGAATAGATTCAGGGAAGAGTGGGGCAGGAAGGAAGAGGAAGCTGGCTTGCTAAAATAGCTTTCCTTAGTGTTTAGGTTTCCTAGAGACATGATAGACTAAAGTAAATCTTCTTAACTTGGGCTCTATACTCATTGATTGACTTTAGGAGATCTGTGAACTTAGATGGGAAAAAAAATTACATCTTTATTTTTACTAACCTCCAACTGAAATTTAGCATTTCTTTTGTTTATAAATTAAAAAAAACCAAAAAACCAGCATTTTTCTGAGAAGGGAACTCACAACTTCACCAGCTCATCAAAAGTCATGACACAGAAAAGATTAAGAATTTCTGAACCAGGGCTAGGTGGTGCAGTGGATAGAGCACCAACTCTGAAGTCAGGAGGACCCGAGTTCAAATTTGATCTCAGACACTTTTCACTTCCTAGCTGTGTGACCCTGGGCAAATCACTTAACCCCAATTGCCTCAAGAGGAAGAAAAAGAATTTCTGTCTTGGGCTGATTGCAGAAAGAACCAAGTGAACTCATGCTAAGTGAGGTGAACAGAAATAAGAGAATGTTGTACATAGCAACAAGATTACATGTGATGGACTTGGCTCTTTTCAATAATGAGGTGATTCAGGCTGATCCAATAGACTTAAGATGGAGAGAGTCATCTGCAACCAGAAAGAAGATTGTGGGGACTGAATGTAGATCACAACATGTATTTTCACTTTTTGTTATTGTTGTTTGCTTTTTTTTTCCTTCCTAGTATATTTTTCTTTCACTGTTTGATCTGAATTTTTTTTTTTAGTATGACATGACAAATATGGAAATATGTCTAGAAGAATTGCACATGTTTAATCTATATTGGATTGCTTGCTGTCTTTGGGAGGGAGTGGGGGAGAGGGAGGGAGAAAAATTTGGAACAAGGTTTTGCAAGGGTGAATGTTGAAAATTATCTTTGCATGAATTTGGAAAAATAAAAAGCTATTTTTAAAAAAAGAAGCTTTGTGCTGGAGATAGTCAATGAATCCACTCTTAACCACTTGTTGGGCTTGTGGACCACACGGTGGCCTTCTGTTGAGATCCCCTGCATCCTTTTGGAGCTGATCTGATCTCTGGCCTTTCCCCTCCTCCCCACAAGCAGAGCCAATGGGAAAGCGCTGGTTCACAGGAAGACATCTGGAGCTCTTCACCACTGCGCCTGGTGGGATGACATCACCAGCTTAGTTTAGATAGGGCCATTCACATGACAGCCTCCAAGTCTTATAAAAAAAAAGGGGGGGGATCCCGCCCTCCCATTCTAAAAATATTAGGGGATATAAGCCTAGGATGGGGACCTTTTGCAAAACTCTGCAGGGTGGAGGAATGAGTGGCAGGAAGGGGTTTATGTCTATTCCTGGGGGGAAAGAGCCATAAGGTGAGTGTAAAGACCCGCGGCAGACACTAGATGTCACCATTGGGTCAAACGTCAAGGGCACCCACATTTCTGATATACCTAGAGGAAGAATGGGTGTGGGTCTCTTAGCCTGGGGAGAGAAATATCTATTTCTTCCCTCCAAAGATATTACAGTCCAGACCAATCGTCCCACTTAATGTTCCTCTTATATAGAACAATGGGTCCCAGGCTCTTGGCAAAGTGGGGTCTCCAGGTCGGTGAGAGCACAGAGCATGCTCAGTTGGTGGCCAAAGACCTGAGGCTCCTGGGATGGCCGGTCTGCTTGGTTCCTGTCTCCCCTACATATGTTGTTTTTGTTCAAGGCTCCCTTGGATATTTCCATCTATAAGAAGAAGGGGTGGGTGGGGATAACGGTAGCTTCCCTTCCCCTCCCCCCATCCTAGTATTGCTGTCTGGGGAAAAAAAATATTGTAATGAAGGATTCTTGGTAGTCTCATCCCTTGGGACTGGAGAAGAGGGAGGGAGGAGAAGGGAAACGTTTGCCTTTTTCTGATTAGAAAGTTGCTTCTCCTACCCCCAATCCCACTTCAAAGGATTGTTGGGAGGGAATCACTTCTGAGAATGGAAGATGTAGCTGAGCTGTTCGGGGACCTGGGAGAAGAAGCGAATGAGAGGCCTGATAATTATTGGAGAAGCTGTCAAACAGAGCTGGCTGCTCCACCGGGGCTGTACAGAAGCTGCTTTGATGTTCTTGCTTTCAAACATCAGAAGATCGGCAGTTGCAAGGGAGCTCTCAACATCTAGTCCATTCTGCCTCTCCCTCTCCCCCCCTTCCACATCTCTGCTTCCCAGCTCTCTCTAGCTGGGGTTGGGGGAGGGGGTGGGATCTAAACTAGCAAGGACATCCTTCAGCCTTCCTCTGGAAGCTGTCTGAAACGTCCCAGCTTCCCTTCTAGAAATTCATTCTGGGACTGCTGCACTGAGGAGAGGGTAACGGCCAGAATGAAGGGAGCGATGGTGCCCTGGGCAGAATGCAACGAGCACCTTGCGTGTGATTCTGGGTCTCTCCTTTTAGGAAAAACACTAGCAGTGATGGAGAGTCATCTACACCCAGAGAGAGGACTGTGGGAACTGAGTTTGGTTCACAATGTAGCATTTTCACTCTTTTTTTGTTTGCTTGCATTTTATTTTGCTTCTCATTTTCTTTTCTGGTTTGATTTTTTTTTTTTTTTTTGGTGCGGCGAGATAATTGTATATATATGTATATGTTGGAGTTTTAAAAAATACAAAAGAAAAACGCTGGCAAACTGGAGGGCATTTAGAGCAGGGCAACAAGGAGGATGAGTGGACTGGAGGTCAATTAATCAAATGATTAGCATTTACTGAGTGCTTATGTGAACCAGGCTCTAGGGAAACACTAGTGTAAATGAGAGTCCCTGACATTATGAAGCTTCAGAGACAGAGTGACAGACTGAGACAGAGATAAAAACTCAGAGAAACAGAGTCACAGACACAGACAATATACATGCTTAATAGGAGATACAAACTAACACGAGGAAATTTTATATGTGTATGGGAGGGGTATATGTGGGTAGTAATTGGGGTGATAAGTAAAGGTGTTATGCAGAAGGCAATGACTGAGCTGGGTTTGGAAGGAAAACCTGGAGTTGAAGATCAAGAAGGGAGGAGAGAATACATTCCAGGAATTACCAGTGCAGAGGCTTGGGGGGGAAAATATTGGGACGAGAAGCTAGTTTGGCTAGATCTAAGAAAACTTGAGAGGTAAAAAATGGATGATAAGGCCAAAAAGGGGGTCCAAGCCATCTTGATTGGAGCCAGATTGTGTAGGGCCTTAGACTCTGCCAGATAAAGAGATTGTATTTGATCCTAGAAGTTTTAGGAAATATTGGAGTCTGTTGAATGCAGGGAGTAATATGGTTAGATCTCTGTTTTAGGATTTTTGGCAGCTGAGTGGAGAAAAGCGAAGTAATGCAGGGAGACCGGTTAGGGGGCTATTGTAATAATTCAGGTAATTCAAGATGGCTAGAAGGCATTATTTAGCCGGAAGAAAAGACACTTTAGGAAGGATATCTTACATCTGCCCCTCCCTGGCTAACATACCTTTATGTATCTCCCCTGATTAGAATGTTAGCTCCTTGAGGTTAACTTTTCCTCCTTATATTTGTATCTTTAACACTTAGTAAAGTACTTGGCATTCAGTAAGTACTTAATGTTTTTCCATTTAGCCATCTTTCCATCCATCTTTCCATCCATCCATCCATCCAAAGGGTTATGTGGAAAAGAGAAAATAGAACCAGGACATTATAAAGAGGCAGATTTAAGTCCAACATGAGGAAATTTTTCATAATAGAGCAGTGTCAATGTAGAATGAGTTATCTTAGAAGTGAGTTTTCATCACTAAAAGTGTCCAGGGAAAGGCTGACCAGTCGTACAGAAATTTGTAGAGGTTCTTATTCATGTTATGTAGTGAATAGTTGCTGAGGTCCCTTCCAGTTGTGACATGTTCTAAATCCTGGTTCTTACAATTTCTTATTTTTTCTGTGAAGATGGAGGACTCTAGAGCTCCCTCATTTAAATAATTTTCTTCCAGACTAAGGAATTATCAAACCATAAATCCTTACCTCCTATCCCTAATCTTATCTTCAGGAATCTGGAAATCCAATTCCTTTCACATATCTCCTAAGAATTTGTTTACTTCTTCCTAGGAGGTGTGGGCAAGACCTGGATTTGCGGAATCTTTAGAATGAGAATCTTTACTATTTTTCTGAAGTGGGCTGGTCTTGAGTTTAGGGGAATTCTTGGGTGAACTTTGAAGACTGTTTGAACCCTGAGATCCTGTAATTTCACAGAAGGTATCCCTGTCCAGAAGACTCTCCCTGGATTTGAACCTTCAACCACTATTACTGTGTTATCTCTTTAAGGGCAGTGCAAGCCCTTTCATTTCTGTTTGTATAGTTGGCACCCAGTGGCATGCATTCAGCAGGTGCTTAATGTTTGTTGATTTCCAGGAGAGCATTTTTTAGAGCTACCAGCAAATTCCTTTTCTTGGGGTATCTGTTTCAACAACTATGAGCAGACATTAAGCACACATTATGCAAGCCCCTCTGGGTATGGAGTAGGAACTGAGGGGGATTTAACTCTTAAACAGGACCTTGTCTCTTAGGTTCCTTGATTAACTGAGGAGAGACTCCTCTCAATGACCACCGTCAATCCATGTATTCTTGGAAAGCCTTTCATTATTCTTAAGGCTAAGTACAATAAAGAGGTAGAGGTAATCATGACCCCGGCCAGGGGGCACTGTACCCAGTGGCTCAGCACCAGATATAGTATGGAATAGTGGAGGGATCATTGTGGCTATAGTTGGAATCAGAGGACCTCAACTTTAATCTGGGTTCAGTTATTGTCGACGCACATGCAGGAAAAAAGTTCTTAATTTCCTGAGTTTTGTTTTTTTAAATCTGTAAAATGATTGTCATTTGATCTCAGGAATCTTAGGATCCTTTGAAGCAGCTAGGTGACACAGTGGATGGAGTACTGATCCCAGAGTGGAGAAGACACCCTCTCTTATACCCCTGCAGGCCTATTGTCATAAGGGAGAAATCGAAGCAGAAATGGAACTTTAATCCCAACTCACATAGTCACTTATATCTGTTTGCCTCAGTTTCCTCAACTGTAAAATGGGAATAATAATAGCATCTGTTTTTCAGAGTTATGAGGATCAAATGAAGTATTTATAAAGAGTAAGCAGAGAATCTGGCACATAAGTGCTTCTTTTCATTCCTTGTTTGCCTCATATGACATAGGAAGGGGACCCTGGTCTACAGTAGGGTTTCACTTCGGAGGGGTGAATTGGGTCTTCCACTCAATGAGCCCAGAGTCCAGGAATTCTGTCCAGAGGGGAACCATGCTCAGTAAGGACACGGGAAAGCCAAAAAGAGCAGACAAGGACACACATTTCTGTAGCATTTTAAAGTTTGCAAAGCACTAACTTCATAGCAATCCTGTGGAGCTGAAGTGAAAGCATAGTTATTCCCATTTTTCAGATAAGTTAGTTGAGGCCCATAGAGAAGTGGCTGTTCACTGTCACACAAGATAGAAGCCTCAAGAGGTAGACATGGATCCAATGCTATACCCTTTACACCCCTGCAAGCTTGTTGTCACAAGGGGGAAATCCAAATGGGGGAAACTAGAACACCTGGGTCCTAGTTCTAAACCAGCCATAAATCCTATGTGATCAGTAGCAACCATCCACTTGTCTGAATCTCTGGTTGTTTCTCATTAGATAGGAACATTAGAAGATAGGAAAAGATGATCTTTAAGGTCTTACAATTCTAAGACTCCATGTTCTGGGCTAACATTCATAGACAGGACCAAGAACTGAGAAAGGGATCTTAAAGATCCAGTCAAACTCTCATGAAAAAACAAAACAAAACAACAAGGCCCTAGAGTCCTCTGCCAAATGTTCTAAGGTCTCTCCCAGTTCTATAGTGTGTTTCTAAGATGTCTCCCACTCTGACATTCTGGATTCTAAGGTCCTTCTCGGGTCTGACATTCTGTGTTCTAAGGGCCCTCCCAGACCCTGTATTCCAAGGTCACTTCCAGTCATTCACAAGATTTGGAATTGGAAGCAATCTTAAAGATCTAATCCAACCCTTTTATTTTTAATTTTTATTTTTGCTGAAGCAACTGGGGTTAAGTGACTTGCCCAGGGTCACACAGCCAGGAAGTGTTAAGTGTCTGAGACCAGGTTTGAACTCAGGTCCTCCTGACTTCAAGGCCAGTGCTCTATCCACTGCACAATCCAGCCACCCTCCAACCCTTTTATTTTACAGAGAAGGAAACCAAGGCATTTTTCAGCTGATATTCCATGTTTTATACAACGAGGGAGGATTGAGGCATCTGAGCTGAGAAAGCAGCTGTCTGAGTACATGGAACACAACAAAAAACATGGAGACCTAGCTTTTCATCTCCTGTCTGATGCTAGATACAGATCATGGTATCTCATCTTCTCCACCTGCAAAATGGGGCTAACACCAGAGTATTCCCCTAGTGGTGCTCAGGGTCCCAAGGCAACAAGTGCATCTCTCCACATGCCCCACTGCCCAATCCAGCCAGCAGAGAATGCTTGCCTGGCCGCCTGGCAGACTCCCCTCCGGATTCTCTGGCCTGACCCGGTCCATTGCAGGGCCAGCGTGACACAGCAATATGACTCTTGGCTCCCAGCACCACCCATTTCTCTCTTCTCTGGGGAACTGCAGATGCTTGGGTGAGCCACCGGGAGAAGTCTGCTCACTGGAGGCTGCTGATGCTTTTCTCTGAATACTAGATCCTCTGGGATCAGATCCCAGCTAGAAACTAGGATGGAGAAAATAGTGGATCTAAGATTGCAATGTTGGGAAGGGCTTGGCCACATTTCCACAGCTTTTGAATGAGAACTCGATTGTCTTCGGCTCATCTGCCAACTTGTTTTCCTCCCACTCCTGCATCCCTCTCTGGAAACACTATGGACAGACACTCTGTGGTGTATGCAGCTACCTCTCCAGACCTTATCACTTAATGTCCCCACCCCGACCCCCCTGACCCAAAGTGGAACTCTATCTGAATGAATATTTTTGAAGATGGCTAATTCTCGAAGGCAGAGACAAAAAGACAATCATATCCCTTGTTTGTAGTATCCTGCAAGTCCATGTTCCCAGAAGCACATATCTCATTGCCCCATACCTGACCCTTGCCTGCTAATCAGTATAATTCCATGCACTCTTATAGTCACTTTTCCCCCTGAGGCAATTCAGGTGAAGTGACTTGCCCAGGGTCACACAGCTAGTAAGTGTTAAGTATCTGAGGTCAAATTTGAACTCAGGTCCTCCTGACTTCAGGGCTGGTGCTCTATCCACTGCCCCACCTAGCTGGCCCTACTGATAACTTTTCCCCCAGAACAGGTAGATTCAGGTAGTGAAAGTCTTTTGCCCTCCAGGAGTTTGAATGAACCCCAGTCAAAGAAGCAGGCTGATGGAGTGCCCAGTAGTGGAAAGGTTTGGAATCAGAGAACTAGTGTTCAAATCCCAATGCTTCTTATGCTATATCTGTATAACTTTGGATATGTCTTTTAACTCCGGGGCCTCAGTTTCCTCATCTGTAAAATCAGGGAGTTAGACTAGGTGACCCTTCTAACCTTTAAATCTAGAATCTCACTAACTTACATCCATAGAGCCCTTTAAAGCAAAGTGGGAACCTCTAGCACTTAGCACAGGACCTGGCAGAAGGGGGCTCAACATTTAGTGACTCATCGGCTGATGTACATTATCCTGTCTGAACCAGCCTGTGAGTTGAGAAAAATGATCAATAAGCCAAATACATGCCAGGCACTGGGGATGCTGCAGCTGTTATTCATCCCATGTTTTAGATAAGGAAACTGAACCCCGGGAGAGGTGAATTGCCCATGATCACACAACCAATCAGTGTCAAAAGATAGAATTTGAACCTGGGTATTCATGATGCTGTATTGACTGAACAAGCTCCAAGATCTGTTTTTTTTTTTTTTTTCTGTCTCTAAATTCCATTCTGCTCTATATAAACTGGCGCTTCTGACAAAGACCATTAGGGAGCTTGACAATGCTGAAAAGGCAAATCCACTTTATTTATCAGTGATCAGTTGGTGTGACATCTTAATCTTTGGGCTTTTTGTGACCTCAGCAAGTAGAGAGGCCTGTGAGCAATTGCCCGTCCCCTGTTTGGGTTAACATACCCATTTGTTTCGTCCTCAATGATGAGAAGGCTGCTCTATGATGCTCCCTTTGGGACGGTCTTCATTTTAGGGACTCAGCCCCCAAGTAACACCAGTGCCTGGAGCACCTGCCCTGTAGTCACCTTACCTCCTGCAGTGCCTCATCCTGGTCCAGGGTGATTGGGGGTGGGGTGGGGGGGTCTCCTAAATAGATCCACCTACACCTGAATCTGCAGAGAAGAGAGCCCTGGTGGGGATCAGCAGTCCTGTAGGGATGGCAAGAGGCTGTTGGGCCCAGAAGAAGGTGCCACTACAATAGGCCTGGTTTTCTGTCCAACTGCCAGGATATGTCCTAGTCTCTCCTCCAGTGGCAGGGCTAAGAAGGGTGAAAAGTAAAGACAGAAGAGTAGCCCCCGACCTTTGGAGAGGTGATGGGGTGGGGAGGGTCTTAGGGGCCATTCACCCCTCCAGTCTGGGGGGGTGCTGAGTCATCTTGGAGGCAAGTCCTGAGCAGAGAAGTAGGGGACCCAGCTGTCCCCTTCCAATTCCTCTGGTTCACAGTACTATCCTCATGTTAAGCACCCCCAGGTCCCCTAGGGGTAAGAGAAGAGGGATTTCTAAAACAGAGTTCTAACCCTCCCAGTTGCAGCCACATCTCCATTGCCTGGGTCCGGGGGAAAAACCATCCCAGACCCTCCATCCCTTCTCATGAGTGGTGGGGAAGGGAAAGGCCGGGGTCTGGTGGCACGGGGACAGGCTTGTTCGGAGAGGGCCAGAGAAAGGAAAGGAAGGAGATCCTGAGTCGGGGAAGTGTTGGAGTGCAAGGGAGGTCTCAGAGGGGCCTCTACGCTAGCCACCAGGCACCAACTACCACCCCCCTACAACACACAGGGCCTGGTGTGGGGGCAGGGGGCCGGGGAGGGGCTGCCGCGCAGCAGAATCCAAGGTGGGGCGCTTTAGGGCGGGCAGGCAGCCCTTGTGGGGAGGGGTCGGGGGTGGGGCCCGGGGAGTGGCGGCTGCGGAGCCCCTCAGGCTGCACGTCCTCAGCTCCCGGGCCAAGCTCAGCACCTCGGGGCGCTCGCGCTGCCGGCCCCGGACCTCACGGCGCTCTAAGCTTCGCTCCCGCTCGGGCTCCTCCTCCTCCTCCTCTTCCTCCTCCTCCGGCTCTTGCTCCTCTTCATCCTCCTCCTGGATGCTGCTGAGGCGAGGCGCGCCGCGGCCGCGCTCCGCGGCCGGCGGCCGATAGGCGCACTTGGCGTTGAGCAGGCGGCGCAGGGGCGCTCGGGGCACCGAGGCGGCTGCGGCCCCCGCGGCCGCCCGGAGGTGCTGCTGGCGCACGTGGCGCGCGTCGCTCTGCCTCTGCAGCCGTTTGAAGTCGGTGAAGGCGGCCAGCGCCGTCTGGCGCAGCAGGCGCGCCAGGGCCCGCGCCTTGTGCGCCCGCGCCAGCAGCACTGCGTGGCAGCGCAGAACCACGGCCTTGTGGCGCGCCTGGTGGCGGTACACCCAGGCGAACACGCGCGGGTGGCGGCGGTCCGCCGCGCAGTAGGTGATGCGCGGCAGCAGGTAGGCGTGCGCCGGCCGCCGCGCCCCCGAGCTCCCGCTGCGCTCGCAGGGCTGCATGCGGATGCCGTGGGGTCCCAGCGTCAGCTTCATCTTGGTGCCCCCCGCCGGCCCGCTGCGCGCCCAGATCTTGCCCACGGCGTCATCGGTGCAGCCGTCGCCCTTGGCGTGCAGGGTGACGGCGTTGCCCAGGTACCACACGGTGTAAGTGGGGTCCTCCTTGTTGAGCTCCACTTTTTGGCGCCTGCTGCGGAAGACCCGACCCAGGCGCTCCAGGGGCCAGTCGGGCAGCAGGTCCGGGCAAGAGCGCAGGAAGGTAGAGAGCAGCGACGAGTAGGAAAGCCGGGGGCTCAGGCTCTTTCCCTTGCGCTTGGACTCATCCTCTACCAACACGAACTTGCTCCGTCTCCAGGGCAGCATCGTGGCGGCGTCGGCGTCGGCTGCGGGCTCCGAGCTGCTCGGGACCGCCCTGCTCCGCAGAGCTGGCCCCGAAGTGCCCCGAGGGGCCGGGGGCAGAATCGGAGGCGCCCGGCAAGGCCCAGGCTGCGGATGCCCGTATATCCGTTGAAGCTGGCTCCCGAGCTGCCCGACTGGCAGCGGAGATGCCCGGTGGTGCCTGGCACAGCGGCGGCTTCTGCTGGGGCCGAGAGGAGGAGAGAACCGAATGAGCTCTGGCCACCCTCCCGCCTGGGAAAGGCGACGGGAGGGGGGTGGGGGGGGCGGCGCACAGACAGCTGCTTTCGTCCCGAGGCTGGGTCGGGGGAGGGGGAGCCCTGCGCTCTCCTCGTCTGCCACCGACACTGCGGCGGCGGGGAGGCGAGACGGCCGGGGAGCTGGGCTGCTGCGGCGGCGGCTGGGACTCCTCCTGGCTCGGCTGCTCCACCTCCCCAAGCTGCCTGCATCAGCGGGCGGAACCGCCAGCTCCGGCGCTCCCTCCCCCTTCCCTGTCTCCCTGGTTCCCTCCCACCCCAGCTAGGGCGCCGGGCTTTGCTCTCACACGGGACACCGTGGACCCCTCTTTCCTCCCCTCCTCCCCCCCAGTCTTTCCCTCAAACTCGGTCAATGGAGGGGTGGATTTAATTTTAGAATCTCGGGGTACCTGCCCTTCTTGGGAACGTCTTCTCGAGGGGTCTCCCCGTTTTTATCTCGGTATTTTCCCCTAAAACATCCTTGATTTTCCTCATAGGGGGATTTTCCCCTTCCCCCCTCTCCAAAAAGCCTCCCCTCCCTCCAGTCATGATCACTGAGCATCGATGTGGGAGTGATTTCCCTGGTAGTAGTGGAGGGTGGGAGGGAATTCACGGTTTCATTTTGTTTTCTGCCAGCACCGTAGAAAGGGGGTAGGATGGGAACAAAGTAAGAAAGTACCTTCTCTTAGTTTCAGGACAAGGTCGTGGGGTGGCCTTGGTGGGGAGGTAAAGCCACAGCTGAAGATTGATCAGGCTGACAGAAGAGCTGACGTTACACCAGCCGCTCCACCCGCCCAGGGGGCCCATCACCTCAGAATCAGGCAGAGTAGGAATGGGGGTGGGGTGGGGGTGGGTGACCCAGTGCGCTGCCTCTCTTAGTTCTAACCCTGAGTGTTCTTTCTCTGCCAAAGTTGGGTCTGTGCGATGGCGATGGGGAATTTGTGCAGAAGAAGATTGGTTCCTGATCTTGGAGAGCTTGGAGATGAGAATCTAAGGGAGGACTTTGTCTTCAGGAAAGGTTTTAGGATTATACGATTTAGAGCTAGAAGGGACCTTCTAGGTCAGCCAGCAAAATCCCATTATTTATAAAGAAGAAATTGGAGCCAATTAAATTTCCAAGGTCACACAGGCAATGAGAGTCAGGACCAGGGTTGAGGTCCTCTGATTCCATATCCATCCAGTTTTCCATTACATCACAGAGACTTCTAAACTCAGTGTTCTAAGCTAATTGGGGGTGATGGTGAAGGAGAGATGTAGTTCCAGAATCCATAAGAATACTTACAAGGTTGGCATCTACAATGAAGCTGGAATTTCACAACCAGCTGCTGGGGCATCAGGGTCTAGTATATTTCTGGGCTTCCAAGACCTTCCCAGAGCTAGTTGATGAGTTCTCTTATTAGACATGGGTCTTCACACTAAGTCTGGGATGGATTCAGGTCCTGAGGATGAGCCAAAAGCAGGTATACCTCTGGAAGGGGAAGAAGATCACAGAATCAAAAAGTGGAAAAGTTCTTAGATGATCATCTAGTCCCCTTACCTCAATTTGGAAATGAAGAAACAGGCCCAGAAAAAAAATTTACATCCAGCCCAAGTTATAACAGCCAATAAATAATAGAATTGAAATGATTGAAGGTCCCAGTTATTAGTACAGATGATTCAAGAAGGCAGAGGACCAGGATTCCAATCTCACCTGTGCTTATTATTTGAGAAATAATCACTTTCTTTCTTTGGACCTAGATTTTCTTGCCTATAGGAAGAAGGGGATGGACTAGATGATTTTTACTGACTTTATCAGTCCAAGTCCTATGATCCTGTAGATAGTCAGGTCTTATTGACAGGATAGATGTAAATGGCTGTCTATGGCACTTTCTGGGAAATGAAAAATTTGAGTACCTTTACAATGATGACAGTCTCCTGGCAGCTCCTTTTGGATGTTTTGTCATCATCCCTAACTCTACTTGGCTAAGATTGGACTGGCTATATTCTCTAGATTTTTTTCCTCAGCCTTCCTTCCTTCCCTGCTCAAGAAACTGCAGTGGTTCACTTGTGCCAACTATCTTGTATCCAAGATCTTCTGTCTGGTTTTTATGGCCCTCATGAAATGACTTTACCATTTTCATCTACTGCTCCCTATTATGCACCCTTCTGCTTCAGTCCGGCCAATTTTCTCCTGGTTCTATAGAAACAAGAGACTCACATCCAGCTTCATGCTTGCATATTTTCTTCCTTCTTGGAAAAATCACTTGCCCTTTCTAAGACCCAATTTCTTCATCTGTTTAAAAAAGAAAAAAGAAAGGGTTGGACTTGATTGTCTCACGTCCCTTTTAGCTCTAATATTCTATGTTCTGCGGCCTTTTAAAGCTCTGATTTTGAGACCCTCCCAACTCTGAAAATCTATGGTTTGACATTCAATGTTTAAGATCTCTTCTTTAATACTGTTTTCTAAGGTTTTGCTGGCTCTAACATTCTATCTTAATGTCTCAACTCTTCTGTTCTCTTTTCTAAGACCCTTTCCAGCTCTGGCATTCTGTGTTCTAAGGTTTCCTCTAGTTCTAAGATCTCCCCCAACCTATGTTCCAATATTTTGAATTCTAAAGGCCACTTCTAGCTCTGTTCTAAGGGTTCATATATCTATATAACCAAGTATAACCATCTGAATTTTATGTACATATGTGTGTGTATGTGCATATAAAATCTGATTTGGTCCTCACAGCAACTCTGTGAAGCAGGTGCTATTATTATTCCCATTTTATAGATGAAAGAACTTCATAGTAAGTAACTGAAGAGGGGGTCTAACTCAGATTCCCCTAATTCCTAAGTCCAGCATGCTATTGATCCACTGTGGTGCCTTATGGAGATGGCAGATGGGGAGAAAGCCAGATACCTAAATATTCACAAGCTAAGTGCTTTTGGAGAGGTTCAGATAGGGATTCACAAGAGATCTGAGATCCATTTCTGTCTAGTGTAACTGATTGGTCACATCCACAGACTGCTTTGAATTCACAGTGATGAGAATTGTCTGGAAATGAATCCTCTAGAGACAAGCATTTCTTTCTGAAACTTGAAAGCCAGCTGTGGTTAAATGAGAGGCTAGCTGAGGGAGAAAATGCTCCCCTCCCCATTTCATATAATGCTTTAGAGGGATAAAAGACACACATTTCTTTATTTGAGCATCATAGATTTCTTAGAACTGAAAGGAGCCTCAGTGACTAATTTGTCAAACCTGAGCCTAAACAGGAATCTATCCCCTCTGCTACATTTCCTGAAGGTTGTTATACAACCATTTCTTGAAGACCTCTAGTAATGATGAACTCACTACCTTCAGAGGAAGCCCCTTCTTTTTTTTTCTCTTAATAGTATTTTTCCAAATAAAGTAAAGAAAGTTTTCAACATTCATTTCTATAAGACTTTGTGTTCCAAATTTTTTTTCCTCCTCCTCCCTCCCCAAGGCAGTGAACAATGTAATTTAAACATGTACAATCCTTCTAAATACATTTGTGCAAGGAAAATCAAACCAAAAGGAGTGTGGGGGGGGAACCATGAGAAAGAAAAAGCAAATAAAAAATATGTAAATACTATGCTTCCATCCACATTCAGTCTCTATAGTTCGCTCTGTAGATGGAGATGGCATTTTCCATCTCAAATCTATTGAAATCGTCTTGGATCACTATTGCTGAGAAGCGATGAATCTATCACAGTTGATCATCACATAATCTTGTTCTTATCGTGTACAGTGATCTACTTCTGCTCACTTCTCTCAGCATCAGTTCATATAATCTTTCCAGGCTTTTCAGAAATCAGTCTGCTCATCATTTCTTACAGAACCATTAAATTCAAATATCATAATGTATTCAGCCATTCCCAACTGATGGGCATCCACTCAATTCAAATCTTGCCTCAGGTACTTAATAATTGTGTGACACTGGACAACTTACTTAACTGTACATGTTTAACCTATATCAGATGGCTTGCTGTCTTGGGGGGGGGGGGAGGAGGAGAGGGAGAAAAAATAGGTGTTGAATAAATGCTTATTCTCTTCCCTCCCCTTCATTCTGAATACTATGCTGCTTTTCATTATTGCAGTGTAAGGTTTTTAATCAGTTGTACAGATAAAGATATACTTGTCCCATCTGAGTATAATGTAAAACTGGGACAGATAATAACTAATACTTTCATATACAGTCACAATACACACATGATCTCACTAGGCTGGAAGGAGAGGCCTAAAACAATGAGATAAGATTTGATAGAATTACATGTTTACCCATATTAAGCTTGAAGTCTACTGAGATCCCCTGACCTTTTTCCCAGGAACCATTCTACAGATCCACCTCTCCTGCTCTATACCTGAATATTTGTTTTGTTGAATCCAGATATGTAACTCTATCAAATTTTATCTCATTGATTTAGGCTCCTCCTTTCACCCCAGTGAGAACATTGTTTAATGTGTTTATTGTAACTGTAAATGAAAGTGTTTGTTATTTGTCCCAGCTCTATGTTTTACTCAGATGGGACAAATATACCTTTATCTGAACTATTGATTAAAATACTGACATTTTACTAGAGAATTTCCTCCATGTCCATTAATCATCACTCTTTGGGCCTGGTTATTTAACCAATTCTAAATTCATCATCAGTATTAATTAATCCTTTCCTCCCAATCATCACCCTCACCTTTTTGTCTCCTTTTTGTGTGCTTCTTCCCTCCTCTATCTTCCTTTCTTCCTTTTTCCCTTTCCTTCCTTCCTTCTGCACCTAGGCCACATTTTTCCCATCTTATCCCTGAAGATAGCATGACAGATCCCCATATACTTTCCTGAAATCCTATAAGCTGGGCAGTACAAAGATGATCCTTATTTTACTGGAGACAGAGGATCTGGAGCATGACCTGACATGGTCCCATCTGGAGTCGGAAAGACCTGGGTTTGGACCCTGGCTCTTCCACTTCCTGTCTGTGTAATCTTGAGTGTGAACCCTTCTCTTTGGGGCTCCATTTTTGTTTCTATAAAGTGAAGGTGTTGGATTAGGTAATCACCAAACTTTTTCTGGATTTCAAATTTGTGGTTCTAAAGTTGCTTGGCTTGGTCTGGTTTCCCATTATTCTTTCCATTGTACCAACTGTCCCCTTGGTAAGGAAAATAGGAGTGGGTCAGTAGCATTCTTTTTATTTTATGTTTTATGGGAGATAGTGTTAAGTGACTTGCCTAGGGTCACACAGCTAGTCAGCATCACTGGTCAGATTTAAACTCAGATCCTCTCAACTCCAGGGCTGTTGCCTTATGCACTGTGCTACCTTATCTGCTTTAGTAGCATTCTTTTTAAAGGACATGATATGCATTTAAATTTTTGTATTGTAAAATTAAAGTCAGTTCTGGACCTTATTTGTTGACCTTGAACAGACTGCTTTTGGCTAAACTATCTCAGTGCAGGCTAATCTTTTCAGGAAAATCTTGCCAGAGTTTCCGGTATTTTGAGAATACAATTTTCTCTGAATCCAGGTGGCTGGGCATGATAATATAAATGATGGGTAGAGAAATGATTCACTCTGTTCATTGGACATATCCTGTGGGTAAATGTGTAGAACAGGATATATTTGTTCACAGAATCCATTTAGAATGAAAGGGTCCTTCAGAAGTCATCTGAACCAATCTCTCCAATTTGCAAATGGGGAAATCAAGGTTCAGGCAGTAGAAATCAAGAGGATTCTACGTCCACACTTGTTCCCTCACCTCTTTGCTTCCAATCACATAGCTACCATTAGCCTTTAATTTCATCAGTGGCTCCCTATTGCCTCTCTGAAAAATACAGATACATACCTACACATAATCAAAGTATGTCTCTATCTATGTATATATGTATCTATGTTTGCATGTAGCATCTATATATGTATGTGTTATCTTTTATTTATGTATGCATCTATCATCTATCTATCCCGTATTTATGAAGCAATGTATCATCCATCTCTGTATCTATGTATCACCTGTCTTCTATCATCTCTGTATGTGTATGATCTACATGTGTATCTATCATCTAAGTATCTATATATGTATCACCTATTATCTATCTCTATGGATCTATCACCTATGCCTATTTATCACCTATATGTGCCTGTGTCATCTGTGTCTCACTGGCCATTGAGATGTAGCTATCATTTCTGTATATATGTGTCTGTGTATCATCTATTATCTATCTATGTATGTATATATGTATTATCCATCTTTTGGTATTTATGATTTATGTGTATCATCTTTGTATGTATCAATGGTTATCTATATATGTATATTATCTATATGTATATATATTTCAACTGTCATCTATATGTAGCTATCATTTATGTATCTATCATTTCTGTATGTATCATCTTTGTATAAGTGTATGTATCATATATATTAGATGATCTATCTATGTATGTATATATGTATCATCTATGTAGGTATCTATCACTTATGTGTATCATCTTTGTATGTATCATCTATTATCTGTCTATATATATTATCTGTCTATAGCTATCATCTAAGTATGTATCTATGTGTCTCATCTATCTTTTTGTATCTATCATTTCTCTATATGCATCTTTCATCGTATGTATGTATCATCTAGGTATGGGATCATCGGTGTCTATGTATCTATTATCTTTGTATATATAATATCTATCTATATCTAGTATCTATATATGTATATATGTACCATTTAAGTATGTAACCATATGTATCAACTATCATCTATCATTTCTCTATATGTAGCTATCATCTAGTTATGTATATGTATCATCTATTCTTTAATATATGCATCTATCATTTCTCTATATGTATTATCTATGTATGTCTCATCTGTGTGTATCTATAATCTATGTATCATTTTTAATCTATGTAATTTTTTTATCTTTGTGTTATCTAGATATGTATATATATCATCTATTCTTTATCTATGTGTATCACCTATACATGTATTTATCATCTATATGTATCTACCATTTCTCTCTCTCTCTCTCTCTTTTGACTGAGGCAGTTGGGGTTGAGTGACTTGCCCAGGGTCACACAGCCAGGAAGTATTAAGTGTCTGAGGCCAGATTTGAATTCAGGTCCTCCCGACTTCAGGGCTGGTGCTCTATCCACCGTACCACCTAGCTGCCCCCTATCATTTCTCTATATGTATCTTCATCTATCTGTGTATCTATGTGTGGATGTATCTATCATTATGTATCTTTGTATGCACATAACACCTATGTATACCTCTGTCCATGGCTGTGGATCTAGCCATCTATCTATCTGCCTACCTGTCTAATGATCACCATTACACTTTGCTGATCTCTTGAAGAGAGATTTGTAGAAGAGACAGGGCATGTGCACACGTGCTCTTGTTGTACATTGTGGCTGGGGACATTCGAGTAGGTGGTACTTGTGTCTAGTATTGTGCCCATGTGGGTTTTGTGTGTTGGCGTGTGGCTGTGCAAGGTCTGTGGGGATTTTGGAGTCAGGAGGCCTAGTTTCATATTGTGTCGAGTCTGTTCTATCTGAGCCTCAGTTTCCTTAATTCTAAAATGAGGGGGCTGGTATAATGAATCTCTAAGGTCACTTCTGGCTCTGATGTTCTGTGTTTAAGATTGTATGAGATTAGGAAAAGGGTGGACTTTAATGTTTTTTCTAGCCCTAAGGTTCTAGATCTAGTTTTTCCCATTTATTACTGGGCTTTGTATAAGCTATTTAATGTCAATGGGCTTTCTCACCCATAAAATGGATTTGGTGATCTCTAAAATTATGCGTATCATAGGAGCTAAAATGGGAGGGGATCTTTGAGGTCTTTTAACAAGGAAATGGTGTGATATAGTGGACAGGGCATTGACTGTGGAATCAGAGGGCCTGGGTTCAAATCTTACCTCTGATGCCTCAGTTTCCACATCTATAAAAGGAGGCAGTTGTATTAGATGACTTTTGAGAACCCATCCAGTTCTAGGGCCACCCCCTTTTCATACAAATATGGAAATTTAGGTAAAAGGACTTGCTTAAAGTCATATAGAAAATAAGTGACATACCTGGTATTTGGGACAGCCAAGTAAGTGGTAGGGACAGTGGATAGAATTCTGGGTCTGGAGTCAGGTAGACCTGAGTCTTATAATACAGCCTCAGACACATTGTGGCTGTGTAATCCTGGCAAGTCACTTAACCTGTGTTTGCTTGTTTTTCTGCTGTAAATAGGAATAATGATAGCATCTACCTCCTGGAGCTGGTGTAAGGCTCAAATGAGATTATATTTGTAAAGTGCTTAGCACTGTGCCTGGCACTTAGTAGGTGCTTAATAAATGTTTGCTTCCTTCCTTTTTTGAACTCAGATCCTCAGAATTCAGATCCTGTGCTCTCTTCATTGTATCATGTCCTTCCTACCTCTAAATTTATGATATTATAACATTAATTAAAATGATGTCACATTTCTGCAGTGGTACAGATACTTCCCTTACAACAGTCTGGTGAGGTCAGGAGTGCCAAAATTCTCCACATTTTGCTGATGTCAAGAAACTGAGATCCAGAGTTGAAGATAATCCTCCCATCCCTCTTATATATATCTTGCATCCCTCTCCTCCCCTTTCTCCTGATCACTCTGCTGGAATTATTACTGCCCCCTTGGAACTAATGTTGTTTGAAAGCACTTGACACTGACACCTGTTTCCGAGAGTACTGTCTATTTGGGTGTCAATGTGAAAAGAAAGCTGGGTAGCCATGACACCTTGGTGGCAGAGTGTAATTAGGTCATGGCATCTAGGGCTTTGCCCCAGGATGCCAAATTTAGACAGCACTGCCAGACAAGTAATCCTTCAGTGACAAAAAACCCCAACATAGCTTAACACCTCATTAGTAAGAATAAAAAATTAAAAGAAAGCTTCGGTATGGCCTAGTTGAGGTGAACTGCACCTCCCTTTCTACTCTGTTCTCCCTACCATATACACAAAGGCTGAGCAGCTATGTCTGTGGTTGTCTCTGTTCCTAGGAGCTTTGGGAGAGGGGGAAGGGGTAGGTATGGTTTGTGGTCCTTGCCCTGCACACTATGATCCCTAGTTATGGTGTCTCCTGGTGGACCCCACTGACCTGGATAGTCTTGGGAGTGATTAATTATATTCTTTCGCCCTTTCCAGGGCTTCTTCACTGTGTCACCTTGCCCTGTCCTGGCCTGCCCTTCTAGGAGACCTCAAGAAAGAGCAACCTCTTCTTCGGTACTCGAACCCAGAGATACATCCTCGGTCTCAAGAACCGGCATTCTGTTACTATGGCAACGGAATACTTCAGGAAATGATATCAAATAAAGTGCCGTTCTGTGCTCATGGCAACCACCATTTGGGACACATTTGAGGCGAGAATATTCTGTATTTTTCTCCTGCCTTTGAGCTGGGGAAGGACAGGAAGTGGCAGGGGGTGCTGCTGTGCTTTGGGAATAGAAACAGTTTTTCTTTTTCAGAAAATGAGAGGAGCTTAAGGCAATTTGATATAGAGGAAACGGTAATAGCTGGCGTGTCTTTCTGGCTCTACAGTTGGCAAAGCATTTCCCAGATCACAGATTTAAGGCTACCTAGTCTGTCCCCTCAATTTATATATGGGGAAATTGAGATCCAGAAAAGGGAGATGACTTCACACACTTATAGAGCTAAAGCTGAAAGACACCTCAGAAACAATCTAGTCTATCCCCCATTTAACATTTAGGGAAACTGAGACATCATGACATATGAGATCTTAGAAGTCATCAAATCTAAAGCTTCACTTTACAGGTGAGGTCCAGAAGGTTGGATGACTTGCCTCAGTCATACAACTAGTGACTTTCTGAGGTCTTTCTGACATCAAGTCCAGTGGCCTACCACTTATACTTGGCCAGAGTCACATAGGGGGAAGATGCGGAAATGGGATTCAAAGTCAGCCTCTCAGAATACAAATCCACAATACTTTCCACTATACCATCTGACTTCCCAGTCAGGAGTAGGTTCTACAGGCATTATTTTATTTTTCCCATTTTACAGATGAGCAAATAGAGGCTCAGAGATAAAGTGCCCAGCCTATGTTCAAAACAGTCATCATGTCTTTATAAAATCCTTGCTATTTGCCAGGCACTGTGCTAAGCATTGGAGAGCCCTTGCCTTCAAGAAGCTTACACACTCACGGTGGAGACAATTAAAATTATTGGTAGAAGACATAAAGTACCTGAGTCATGCGTTGAGTCTAGGTCTTCCTGATTCCATGTATATCTGTTCTCCTCTGGTGGGAAGAAAAGAACTGGATTTGGCTTCTAGGACCTGGGTTCACATTCTATTTCTCTGCTACTTAATGCTTGGCTGTCAGATTCTTTTCCTCTTTTAAGAAAGGAGGGAGTTGGATGATATTTATTTATTTAAATTATTAAAGCTTTTTATTTTTAAAACATATGTACGGATAATTTTTCAACATTGCTCCTTGCATAGCTTTTTGTTCCAAATGTTCCCCTCCTTCCCCCCACCCTCTCCCCTAGATGGCAGGTAATCCAATACATATTATACATGTTAAAACATATGTTAAATCCAATATATGTAAACATATTTGTACAATTATCTTGCTGCACAAGAAAGATTAGATCAAAAAGGAAAGAAAATAAAAAAACAAAACACTAGTGAACAACAAAAGGAGTGAAAATGTTATGTTGTGATCCACACTCAACAGTCCTCTCTCTGGGTGTAGATGGCTCTCTTCATCACAAAATCATTGGAACTGGCATCTCATTGTTGGAAAGTCACGTCCATCAAAATTGATCGTTGTCTAATCTTGGATGATAGTTATTTCTCAGAACCTTGTCTAGTTTTAAATCCTAGGAATTTCAGCCTATGACATTTAGGAAAGGCAGCATTGGATCATAAAAGGAAATGGGATGATTGAGACTGTTACTGTTCACCTGGCTCATACCTGGCTAGGTCAGTGGACGTCTCTAAAACTAGAACAGGAAGAACTTCAAAGGTCATCTAAGCCCCTTTCAGTTTACAGATGAGGAAACTGGGGCCCATATAGGCAAAATAAGCTACCCAGAGTTAGTCCAATCAACAAACATTTATTAAAGTGTAGCAGAGCACTGGACTAAGAGAGGCAAAAGACAGACCACATTCTTGTTGAACTCAGTCTAACGGAGTAGTCCAGGTAGTGAGTCACAGAGCCTCGGTTTGAACACCGGATCTTGAATTTCAAATCTAGAACTTTTCCTACTACATGACACTGCTTCCCTGACAAGTCCTAAAGGAACTTTCTACTTCCTTTGTCACCTGTCCTTCTATACAGTGAGACCATTGGGATCAATAAGCCTAGAAGCAGGGGATGGGAAGGGTCCTGGCCTCTTGGTTTCAAAAAACTAAGTGAAATCTTTAGAATCTGCTTATTTTATTCCTTTTCACCCTAGTATGTTAAAAAAAATTTTTTTAACATTTGCTTCTGTATTTTATTTTTTTAAATTTTGAGTTCCACTATGCTTAAAAAGTTATCAAACTGTGCATACTCTTTGATCCAGCAGTGTTTCTACTGGGCTTATACCCCAAAGAGATACTAAAGAAGGGAAAGGGACCTGTATGTGCCAAAATGTTTGTGGCAGCCCTGTTTGTAGTGGCTAAAAGCTGGAAAATGAATGGATGCCCATCAATTGGAGAATGGTTGAGTAAATTGTGGTATATGAACGTTATGGAATATTATTGTTCTGTAAGGAATGACCAGCAGGATGAATACAGAGAGGACTGGTGAGACTTACATGAACTGATGCTGAGTGAAATGAGCAGAATCAGGAGATCATTATATACCTCAACAACGATACTGTTTGAGGATGTATTCTGATGGAAGTGGATCTCTTCGATAAAGAGAGCTAATTCAGTTTCAATTGATCAAAGATGGGCAGAAGCAGCTACACCCAAAGAAAGAACACTGGGAGATGAATATAAACTGCTTGCATTTTTGTTTTTCTTCCTGGGCTTATTTATACCTCCTAAATTCAATTCTCCCTGTGCAACAAGAAAACTGTTCAGTTCTGCACACGTATATTGTATCCAGGATATACTGTAACCTATTCAACATGTAAAGGATTGCTTGCCATCTGGAGGTGGGGGGGAGGGTGGAGGGAGGGAGGGGAAAAATCGGAACAGAAGTGAATGCAAGGGATAATGCTGTAAAAAATTACCCTGGCATGAGTTCTATCAATAAAAAGTTATTTAAAAATAAATAAATAAATAAAAACAAACAAACAAACAAAAAAAAAAAACATGTTGCATTCAACTAGTTCAGACAATAAATCCATTTTTCTAATCAAAAAAAATTTTTTTGAGTTCCAAATTCTATCCCTGTCTCCTTAGATAGAAAGCAACCAGGTATAGGATATATATGAGCAGTCATGAAAAACATTTCCATCTTGGTCATTTTGTAGAAGAAGCCTTGAATAAAAGAAAGAAAGAAAAAAATAGTGTGCAAAGAATTGAAAAGTGAGTAGATGTTCAACAATTGGGGAATGGCTGAACAAGTTGTGATATATGAAGATAATGGAATATTATTCTATAAAAAATGATGAATAAGCTGATTTTACAAAGGCCTGGAAAGATTTACAAGAACTGATACTAAGACAAACAAAACCAGGAATACGCTGTATACAATCACAGAAAGATTGTGTTATGATCAACTATGAGAGACTTGGTCCTTCTCAATGGTTCATTGATCCAAAGCCATCCCAATTGACTTTAGACAGAAAAAGCCATGTGTATCCAGAAAAAGAACTAAGGAGACTGAATATAAATCAACACGTGCTATGTTCACTTTTTTTTTTTAAATCTGTCCCATGATTTTTCCCTTTTGCTCTGATTCTTCCCTCCCAACATGATTCATAAAGCAATGTGCATTAAAAATAAATGAATTTAATTTAAAAAATCCCAAACTCAAAAGAAGACAACAACAACAAAAGAAAAAATAGCATGCTTCAGTCTGTAGTCAAATGATATCAATTCTTTCTCTAAAGGCAGATGGCATGCTTCATCATTAGTCCTTTGGGGTTATCTTGGATCACTGTATTGCTGAGAATAGCTAAGCGGCTCGAAGTTCTTCATCAAACAGTATTGCTGATTCTGTTCACTTAGCATCAGTTCATGTCAGTTTTTTTTTTTTTTTAGTTTTTTCTGAAATCATCCTGCTTATCATTTTTTATACCACAAAAATATTCCATTACAGTCATATATATCACAACTTGCTTAACCATTCCCCAATTGATGGACGTCCTTTGGATTTCCAATAGAATCTGTATTTTGAAGAACAGTAACTCAGATTTTCAAAACTCTTTAGGGTTTACCCTATGATTCTGGAGATTTAGTTGTATTTCTGGGACAAATGGGTGCTCATATACTGCCCAAGATATAGATGTGATCAGGAGATGAACAAGTCAGCTCTTCTCTCACAATTACTCCATCGGAGAGCATCTCAATGGAATCAAATCAACCAGAAGCGTTCCAACTTAAGTGTAAAAAGGCTCAATCAATTTAGATGTCTCTGGTGAGCACTGGGAGAGCTGAAGTGCATGGGCAGAGTGTTAGGATTGGCTGATGAAACCTGGTCGTGAAATGAAAGACCAGTGCAAAACTAATAGAGATGAGATAAGTGAGCAGCAAAGTAGGAGAGAGCACTTCAGCTAAACCCCTTGAGAAAGAGTCTTTTGATGGGGATGGAGGAAGAGAGAAAGGAAAGGCAAAGTTTGCTAGGGAAAGACTCAGCTAGAAAAGCCCAAACTGGGTTTGCTAGATCGACACATAGGAACTTTCCACATCACAGACCAGGGCAGAGTCAGAAAATCCTAGAGCTTGGAGATATGTATTGAAAGCCCACAAGATGAGATGGACCAAAAGTGAATTTAAGACACCTACAGTCTGTAGCAGCTGCATCGCTTTGACCTCCTACCCCTAAACCAGAGCTGGGAACCTGTAACCCTCTGTTGAGGATGGTAGTGTAAGATTTTCCCCAGTGTAAGATCAAACCTCTTAGGATGTGCAAAGTTCACAGTTCATTGATCTGAGCCACCCCTGAGGTCATGAGGAATATAGTGCTCAGTCCCCAAAGGAGGCAGTGGCAAAATCCTGGATAATATGGATCAGGGCCAAATAATGCTTCACAATTCCATCTGGAAATTGTGCAGAGCCTGACTCCGACTCAAATTAAGAAACTAAGAATGGAAAAATAAGTAAATTAATGGTTACTCATTTAACTTTTTTTTTTTTACTTTCCTCCTTTAAGTAAAACTTATTCAGTGATCTATATGATCTATAGACCATATTATTCTTACATTTGAAATGGAAGCAAAGTGAGAAATAATTATTGCTCATGATTGATTTATTAGTAAGGCTAGTAGTAACCAAAAAATGCAGTCAATGGCCTCTTTCAAAGACCCCAAACCCTGAGTAAGGACTGAGAGTCTTTTAAACCTAGGTATATCTTCCTTCTGATCAGTCTGACAGAACATCATTTGAACTTCCCCTTACAAAGGTAAAATAAACTCAGCTATTTGTTGTTTGTCCTTTGTTTTCAAAGAGATCCAATGACATCACAGGATGATGTCTTCAGGTGTGAGTCAGTTGGATTTAAGTGAGGCAGTCTTGCCTCAGATCATCAACCTTTCTCTTCCAGAGTCATTAAAATCCAATGACAGAACTGGCAATGGCCCAGGATGCAGTGGACGACCTTGACCAAGCTCTCAGCAATCCATAGCCCCCTGCTTCAGCTGACTTCATGGTTATTGGAACAAATGATTCTCACCTGCCCATTCCAAGGGGGGAAGTCTTCACATGCTTGGGTTAGACATTCCCTCACTCACCAACAATCTGAGGTCTGCTTACCCACAACATGATTTAGCCAGTTTGCCCAAAGAGTTGACCAAAGTGTGGCAGTTGTGCAAGCCACAGGAGAGAGTTGGGTGACCAGATAGACATCAAAGATGCTCTGAGGAACCCTGAAAGGGTCTCAGCGGCCCTACCACCAGAGGTGCTACACCTTCTGGATACCCATGTACCCCAAGGATATGGTTGTGATATTAAGAGGCAATTTACATTTGAGTGAGTGATGGGTGAACTATCTATACCAAATGGAGATATAAATGAAAATAATAGAATTGGGACTCAAAGAACTGGAGGCTATCTGAGGAAAGGATAGAGGTTGTTCTTGTTTGTTCTGGACCATGACGTTAGAGAGATGATGCTATGACAAGCAAGTGAGTTGTATGTAAGTGAAGGAGGGTTGTGCAAGGTCACCCCCCTCACTTTATCCTCTGGAATTATCTGGGTTTCTTGACAAGAAATAGATCTAGACCATTGAAGATGACCCTAGATAAAGGGAGGGGCTACGTAGAGGTAATTACAAGACAAAAACTTGATCTGCAAGATTTTCCTGAATATGGGAGAAGAATGAAGTTACAAAAATATGGAGTTTGGACTTAATATTGTATGGGAGACTATTAAAACTATCACCACCTTTATTATATTTTATAAATCAAAATCAATTTTCAATTTTACATGCTTGTGTAAGAGGGAAGGGAACATATCAATTGATGAGTGAAATTATTGAGTAAATAAGTGACATCATTCCCAGTGTAAAAATATCTTACCAAGAACTCCACCAGCTCACTGATGAATGTAAGAAAGATTTATTTTACATTTTTGCAAGAATGAAACTCCAAAGACAGTATTTTATTTCCTATTCTGAAGCACAAGCCCCTCCCCATTCTCCATTAAGTGAATCTCCACCCCTCATTACATAGCCAGTCTTGACCTCCAAGAAATTTACTTTCTAGAAAGAAGGAAGATAACAGTGGAAAGCTAGGGGCAAAGAACAAAATATTCTTTTCAAAATCTCAGGCCTCCAGCCCTGATTACAAAACTGCCCTGCCCCCAAGGAGTTTACATTCTTTTGGGGAAAGATAACCTCCACCCTAGATTCTTTTTGGATGCCCTTGTGGGTTCCAATTTTCTAATTTGTTTGATTTCTCCAATTTAAATTTGATAATTGTGGAAATCAAATAAATGCCCATCCATTTCTCACCCTTCTTTCCTCTCTTCCCTCTTCTTCCTCCCTTTTTTGAGCAGGTGAAAAAGACCAATCTTTGCCTTAATTTCTACCTAACTGAATGGGTATTCTATGGGATGAATGCTAGACTCCCCCCCCCCCCATTCCCCTTCCCCAAATTAGCTAATCAGAGACATCTTTAGGTAGAGAAAGTATTTATTTAGTCCCTGCAGGGACAGGCCCTGGCACACCTGGAAGAATCCCAGCTCCCACCATGTGGTCCATCAGACAGTTCGGAAGCTTATCAGGGGTTAAATAGCAAAAGACCTGAGCCTTTTCATTGAATAAACTGAAAGGACATAACCATCCTTGACCAATGGTCACCAAAGTTGTCTGCTTCCTGTGGGTCACGTTACTTCCTGTCACTGACCTGGGTCTTGGTCTTTAGAGACTGATGGGCCCAGACATCTTGTGATCCATCTTCTAGCTCTTTAGATCTGGGAATAGGGATCAGGTAACCTAGGCTTAGTCGCACAGACTTTGAGAAAACTTCACCCAGCCACTATGGCCTCACACGGTGACCTGGTAAAGTCCTTAGCTTTAAAAGGCCACGATCTCCCCGTGTATCCTGTGTCATCTCCATGTGTCCTGAGACATGGCTGAATGAATAGATGAATACCTTGAGGTGATGAGGATTTATCCAGTGCCTGCTCTCCCCAAAGGCTGCCAGGTGATATAGTGAGTAGAGGTTGTTGTGGACCCTGACATCAGGGAAAGGATGCCGGGACTGCCAAGAGAATTGAGTTTTAGAGAGGGAGGGCTGGGCATGGCTGCCTGCCTTTCATTCACCTCCAGAGCCATTGGGGGTCCAGGAGTCAGATTTGGAGCAGGCCAACTGGAGATATAATGGGAGACCTTTGACCTTTGTAAGGTAAGGTCTCAATTTGGCTGAAGCAACACCTATTCGGTGATAAAGGCTAGGTAGCAATTGAGACAAAGAATGTGCTCTTTCACATAGTCCAAAAAAATCTAATAAATAAAATGAATGAATGAATCTGGGAGGGGAGAGTTTCTGGCCAAAGCAGAAATGACTGCTATTTACTTTCAGTCTGAGTCAATCAGGGCCCAAATGGAGCTTAACCTAGGACCTATTGGTGGCCAACTAGAAGGTCTTAAATCAAACCTATCTGAGTGGATAGAACTCTAGACCTGGAGTCAGGAAGATCTCCTGAGTTCAAATGTGGCCTCGGATACTTACTAGCTGTGTGACCTTGGGCAACTCATTTCACCCTGTTTGCCTCAGTTTCCTCATATGTAAAATCAGTTGAAGAAGGAAATGGCAAATCACTCCAGTATCTCCACCAAGAAATCCCAATTGGGGTCAGGAAGAGTCAGATATGACTGAAACAACTAAATAACAGCGCTGTATCCAAATCACTATCATAGATTTATGGGACATTAGAATCTGTTTATTCTACCCTGGTGGTTTTATAGAGGAGAAATTGTGGCCCAAAATGGTTATGTGACTTGCCCAGTGTCACCTAGCTAGTTAGTGGCTGAGGCAGAATTTGAACTCAGGTCCTCTTGTCTTCAAATCTAGGTTTCTATCCATGACACTGCCTAAGAGACTTGGCCCTTCTTTGAGAGGTTTCGATGTAGAAGTCATGCTTGGATTTTTTCCAACTTGAGGATTTTTTTTTTCTGAGGCAATTGAGGTTAAGTGAGTTGCCCAGGGTCACAGAGCCAGGAAAGTGTTAAGTGTCTGAAACCAGATTTGAACTCAGTTCATTCTGACTTCAGGGCTGGGGCTCTATCCACTGTAACACATAACTGCCCTGAGGATCCTCTTGAGGGGAATCAAAGAACATGAATTTGGAGACCACAAGTAAAAGATGGGTTAATCACGATCCCCTTAAACTGTGGCTCCCAGGTCTGAGGACAGCCCTCCAGAGGAGGCTGTTCTGGCCCCTCTGGCAGAGTCCTGAGCTCAAGAAAGGCTCTCCTGTCCTGCCTGCTGCCTCTGCTTACTAGAATGAGGCTGTGGGCTGGCGTGTCCCTGAGCTCAGCAAGGCGCTTGTCAGCTGGAGCTGTCGCTGGCTGGCATTGAAGAGGCTCATCCTGTCATCCCAAAGATGGTGAGGCGTTGGGCACAGAGACCTCATTGAGTCCGGGGGGAAAGAACTCGGAGACTCATATACAAGCATGAATCCCTCTGCAGTATCATGTAGCTTCCGTTTGAATGGCTCTGGGGGTATGAATATTATTACATAATAAGATAGATTATCCTATTCTTGGTCTGCCCTCATTTTGAGGAGAATTTTCTTCATATTGAACTTTTTGTTTTTCTGTAAGTAATAGGAGCTGCCTTCCTCAGGAACCAACTGGCCAGTTCCTTTTGGGCAATACAGTTCCCTCCATCCCTTCTTCCCTCCCTCCCTCCCTTTTTTCTTTCCCTCCTTCCTTTGTCCACACAAGATACCATACCCTTATCTGCTTTGCCCAAAGGAATCTAAATTTTGATCCCTGAAACCATGCTAGATATCTAGCGATTATGAACCTTGCCTTAAACCCAAATCACTCTCGCTCTCAGTGATTGGTCAACAATTGGTCCCAGTCCAAGCCTCCTTTGGTCATTGTTTGTGTCCTGGTAGCCCAGAGTGAGTATAAGTAGTGGGGTCTTCCCTTCCCGGATTGATTTTTTTAAAAATCAGATTGATTTTTTAAAACTCAGTAAAAGAGGCCATTCTTTGCCTCCTCTCTTACCTAGCCTTAATTATTGATTGGGCATAGTTTCAGTCAAAATGAAACCTGGCAAAGACCCTAATTTTAAGGGTCTTTTTTTTTTAAGATCTCCCACTGCGTCAGGGCCATTTCTAGTTGTCCAGATCTTGCTGCTGGACTCAGATGGCCCCGGAGGAGAAAGTGGGGCTGGTGACCTTCTCTCCGTCACTTAACATAAAATTCACTTGCAAGTCATACCATCACCTTCCTGATGTCTTGGTCCTCTTTGAGAGTGAAGGACAAACAATAATGGCTTCCCTTTGACTTCCACACATTGGTCTTAGTTCTGATCAGACAAATCTCATCCTCTTACCACATGATTCATTAGCTGTACGACCAAGGCCAAGGTGCTGCCCCTCTCTAGGTTGTTGGAATCTTTATGATTGATGGGCCAGAACCTGAAACAAGGTACTAAGTAGAACTAATAGAAACAATGCTTGTGTTCACACCTTTAGAGAGCTCATATAAGCAAGAAGTATCTAAGTACTCATTGGAGTTCACAAGTATGGGAACTTCACAAAGTTAACTTTGTAACTTTGTGAATTCACACCTCCTTTAAAGCTCTTAGGGCCAGAGGGCACTCTGGGAGAAAACCCATAATCCCATTCTCTCATATATAAGAAACAGACAGAGGCTCTTGGAGACAGTTCAGCTGAAGATTGAGAAGGGAGCATCAGTTCAATTGAGGAGAAGCTCTCTCTCTCTCGGAGGCGCAACCAGATTCATCTTCATCTCACACCACTGTGGTGGCTGGGCTCCTGCACTTCCTCCACTGAGACCAAGCTAGTCTGAAAGGCTCTCCAGAAAACTAGCCGAGCCCCAAGGGAAGGAGACGAGAGAGTCATTCCATCTTTGTGCTGGCTGGAGGCAGAAGAAAGCAGAGGCAAAGGACAAGCTGTAAGAGCTCTTAGAATCAAGGGGAGAGAGAGGCCTCTAAGAAAAATTAACTGGACTATTTTGGAAGGAGAAAATAAACGTTTGCATTTTTGTCAGCTGGCTGCATTTTGGGTGATTATTACTTTTAACTGAAAACCAAAGCAGCCTCCAGAAAACCTCCCTGAGAAACCTGCTCTCTCCCAGAAAGAATTATTATTATAAAGAAGAAAAACACCACACTAGGTCTTATGTAGGGACTTCAGAGGTCATCTAGTCCAACCCTCTTGTTTTATAGACCAGGAAACCGAGGCTCAGAAATATTAAGTTACTTGTCCAAGGTCACACGGGTGACTGTGTAGACAGCTGTGTAGATAGGCCAGGATTTATAGGAGCCTGCTCATACTGGCTCATGACAATCCTTTGTGAAATTTTCAGTGTGAGCATTTATACTTCAGAAATCATCAAAAGACTATAAATCAGCTTGAATTATTGTATTGTTGGTTGTCTAGACTTAAGAGAGTGATGGGGAAAATGTTAATAATGTAGATTAAACTCAAAATGTGTCATGTGTATCTTTTTTTTTTTAAGATAGTTAGGTGAACTCTGATTACAGTCAGTGCTTTTATGTCACTAAATCATGTTGCTTCTCAGCGTCCTCATCTAAATAATGACATAGTTGGCTTAGACTTAGGCCCCTTCTAGCTCTAAATTCTAACATCATCTGATAGCCTTTCAGATGTCTGGAGTTCATGATCATGTTCTCTCTTAAGGCTTTTCACAAGTTTAAACATTCTTAATTCTGTCAAATTCTTTAATGTTGAAAGGCTTGTGTCCTCTCATTATCTTGGGTAGAAGGCAGGAGCACTGAAAAAGTATATTTAAGGCTCAGTATGATTGATTTAATCCTACAACAAGGTGTTAACTCAGCGGAATTGATGAGCCAATGGTTCTCTAGTTTACATGTACTTAGTACTTAGCATGGTGATGTAATGGTTCTGCAGTTGATGTGATAGTAAGAGGGTATTTAAACTCGGGACAAAGTCAGCCATGGAGATTCCATCTTTCATCAGCCTTCTGGAGGCCCTCCAGAAAGCTAGCCAGGCCCCAGGGGAAGGAGACAGACTGTGAAGAAGATAATAAAGAGTGTGGGCTTTTCCCCTAACTATTCTCTTGGTGATTATTCTGCTGAAACCAAGGCTGGTCCCGAGGCCATCCAGAATGGGTCTTATTTCAGTGGAGGAATGCAGGAGGCAGGAGAGCCACCAGGAGGGTAGTCAAGTCTTCTCTCTGGCTGGCTGAGTTTGTCCCCAGCTTATATACTCTATTACCATTACATCATTACTATACTGAGTATAAACCAATCATTATGTCACTAGGGAACCATTATTTGTTGTAAGATTAAATCAATCATATGGAACTAGAGAACTCACATGTAGATAACCCTTATCTCATGTAGATAACCCTTGTCTCATTAATTCCACTGAGTGAACACCTGTCTCGGGAGTTCTGGCCCATTACAATCTTGTTTGCCCTCCTTTGCACATTTTAGAGCAGTGGTTCTCAAACTTTTATTTTCAGTATCTTTATCCTATTAAAAATGATTGAGGAGCTCTCCAAAGCGTTTTTGTTTATCTGGATTATATTTATAGAATTTACCATATTGGAAATAAAAAACTATTTTTGAATTTGTAGACCCTCTAAAAGGGTTTCAGATCCCCAGGATTCTCTAGACTATACTTTGAGAACCTCTATTTTAGAGGATGCCAATTGAGACTGGACCTGTTATTTTATTGGTGTAAGGAGCTTTCAGGGAAGAGCAAATAAACTCTCTGGCTTGTAATGAATGAAGAGCACACCAGAGGGGGGCTCATGATTGGTAGTATTGGAAAATTTTATAATAATCCTCAGGATTACTTCTAGATTTGGGAGGGAAAGTAATCAATTACCTTCTGAGAACCTAACTTGATAGCATTATTTGGAGTTGGAAAAGGAGTCAAGAGTAGGGGTGAGGTAGGGAGAGTACTATGACTTATTATTAGTGATGACTAAGACTACTAAGGATATGTATTAGAAAATGCAGGTGATATAAAAACAAAAGAAATTAACATAAATATAAAAACAGAACAAAAATTAACATAAATAGTGTCTACAATTTAATGTGATTTTTTTTTTTTTTTTTTTTTGCTGAGGCAATTGGGGTTAAGTGACTTGCCAGGGTCACATGGCTAGATTATATTTGAACTCAGGTCCTCCTGACTCAGGGCTGGTGCTCTATCCACTGCACCCCCTACCTACTCCTGAATGTGATTCTTAAGATCTGATCTGACCATTGCAGAGTGCAGGGTGCTGTAACTCTGTTAGCATAGCCTTGACTCTCATTCTTGGCCTTCATGTCATACTCATTGACTCATATTAAGCTTCAACCCCTGGACAAATTGTTGTCTAGCCAAACCTCTCCTAAATTATACTTATGAGGTTGCTTAAAAAACAAAAACAAAAACACAAAATTCCCCAAATGGAAATACTCCATTTGTCTCTATTAAATTTCCTCTTATTTGATTTGGTCCAATGTTCTAGCCTGTTGTGATCTCTCTGGTTCCTCACTTCATTGGGTTTGCTGTCATCTGAAAATTGGATAAACCAGCCACCTATGCCATTATCCATGTCACTGAGGCTCAAAAGGTTCAACAGCGTGTGGCCAAGGCCAGAGCTCTGGTTCATTCTTCTATGATGGGTGCCTCCTCCTGAAGTCTGGACATTCAATTAGCTCAGAATGAGCCTAAGCGTACTGTAATCTGGACCATGCACATGTCATGCTGCTTCTACTTTGGCCATAAACCAGATCCATCTCCCTCCCACCAGAGGGAGGACTTTGTTTTAGCCTTGGGGATGTCAGGCTAGCTTTAGCTTTAGCCTTATCTCATCCAGCACTAGGCTTCCCCATCACTCCCTGGCTACCTTTATCCCATGCTCCTTCCTTTCTTACCCCTTTTATATGTTGTCTCTCCTCCTTCCCCCCATCTCCTTCCTAGCTGTGTGACCCTGGGAAAGTCACTTCACCCTGTCTGCCTCAGTTTCCTCATCTGTAAAATGAACTGGAGAAGTAAATGGCAAACCATTCCAGGATCTCTGCCAAGAAAACCTCAAATGGAGTCATGAAGACTTCGGTATGACAGAACAACAATAACAAACTAACAGGCATGTCGATCATTAGGTTTTTTGGATGAGCTGGATCATTCATTCATTCTTGCTCTCATCGTCGTGTGGGCTTGGCTATTCCTCCATGGCTATTCCCTGGCTTTTTCCCTTTGGGAGCAATTTTCCTTTTGAACCATGTCTGGGGAATAGGGAAGAAAAACAGTTGAGAGCCTTAACTCTAATACCAGTTCAGGTAGTCAAAGCTCTCTCAGGCAGACTGCTGACTTTTTGCCTAGAGAAAGATCCTGGCATAAATGTTCCTTTTGCTTTGGGAAATTGAAAAAATGAATCAGCAATTTCTCTCCCTCTCTCCATCCCTTTGCTCATTTCCTCCCTTTCCCCTTCCCTTTCTCTCTTTCTTTGCCCCTTTCTCTCTTATTGTCTCTCTTTCCCTCCCCTTCCCTCTCTTCCTCTCCTCTTTCTTTAAAAAGACCATAATTTTTGCTCTCTCTTGCTTTTCTCCTCTCTGCCTTTCTCTCTCCTTCCCCTACCTTTCTCTCAAACACCATCTTTGCAGCATCCTTCTCCCCCACTTTCTTCATCTCTGAACTCCTAGCCAGTGGAACCATGTTAAAATACCCCAATCTCTCTCTTTCCCCTGGTAGGTACTGCCTTATGGAATCTCTCAGCTTCATTTGATCAAGGACACATAAATTAGCAATAAAATAGTTAGCTACATTTATCATAAAAATCAGCTTAAAAGACAAAATAAACACAAAAAGGAGACACTATTAAGAAAAAGAGACAAGTTTGGGAAGCCGGCTTTGTGGAGAGAAAGGGAAGAATGGGGGTAAGGTAAATGGAGAGCTCCCTGCCTTGGGTCTTGTAGTTCACAGGGGTTTATAATCTCCATCCCAAAATGTTTCATGCACAATCTGCTCCCAGACTTGGAGTCTGGTGCCAAGGATTTCAAGGCTGGCACTCTTTCCCTATGTGACTGAGTGCTTTGATCTCCCATCTCAGCATCTCTAGCTCCACTGCTTTTTCATGGTGGCTGCTCTCCCTCCCCCTTTTTCACTTTGTGCAATTATCTGGGGTTGGTATTCTTGCAGACCTGGTGTCTGTTGCCCACAGTCCCTCAGGAGAAGAGAGCTAGATTGTCAAGATCTAGCCCTATAAATCACAAGATTAAGGCAATTCTCCAGAGGACTGAGGAGAGAAATGCTGGTATGATTTCTGGCATCTGTCTGCAGCATTCTGATCTCCGTGGTAATGGTAAGACAATGTTCCAATAAGATTTTATAGCATTAATGTACCACATTTTGTTTAGTGATTCCCCTATCATTGGACAAATTGAGCATACCATAATGATAAACATTAAGCAACTTTTAACACCGTGGAATTCATTTGGGAATCAGCTGTTTGTGCTGTCAGACGATCATTAATGGGCTCCAACAAAATCTAAATTAACCTAAAACCAGAAGTAAAGATAAAGGTGGGAAGACACTTCGTGCAATAGCAGTTCTAGCAGAACATATTTAAAATGAGTTGTTGATGCTAAAAAATGGGAAATGGAAAAGTGTAGATTTTTGCACTGATTGTCACTATTTCTAATTTTAAAAAATTATTGATGCATTTTTAAAAATACCACACTCATTTCTCAGCATCCTCCAATAGAACCCACCCTTGAGACAATGAAAAACAAAAAAGCAAAACTGACACCATGATTATGTCTGATAGCTAATACAACATTCTGTACTTGCGTTCCCCTATATCTCCCTGAGGAAAAAAATGTGCTACATAATCTGTTCTTCAAGACTAATATAGGACCCGAGCTGTAATTGATAAAGCCATGCTGAATTTTCTTGATTACTGTTTCCCTTTATTAATAATAAAATGGGGACTGCTACCTGAGCAGAAATCCTTTGGTAACACCTTCCTATATAGATTGGTGGACTAGGGAACCTCTTTTTGTGAGTCTTGATGATGGGTAAGGATCTTGCCTTGGAGAATCTGAGCATGTGTAGACATCTCATAAATGGTTCCAGTCTGCTCATTATATAACCAGGAGGAGCTTTTCTATTGTCTGCATAGGTGAAACAGGGGACACCTTAAAAAGAGTATAGTCATCCTTGGCCATTCTCTCTGGCTGCTATCTCTTGGTTTGATTTCTTTCACTAGCAGTGTCTAAAGTGAGAGGTCTTGGGATTTGTCCTTTCTGGAAAGAGCTTTTGGTTGATAAAATAGACCCTAGACCTTGGCCTTTGTGTTTTTTTCCTTTTTAGTTTATGTGAAGGAACTAGGGACTCCAATTGTGCATTTTGAAAAGTAAGGAAGTGAGCCAGTGAAAGGTACAGATTTCCAAATATCCTAGCATCCCTGTATTTGGGTTTTGCAGCCTGCTCAATTTCAGGTCCTTCCAGGAACCGTTAGGAGTAACCTTCAGAATTTAATCCAGCAATAGTGGAGATAAGGACATATCTTGTCATAGCACATCTGGAAGTAAATGGTAGTAACTCCAATGTTATGGACCAAGAGAACATTGTACCCAGCAACAACAAGATTATGTGATGATCTAAATAGTTTCCCTCTAGGAGAGTAAGTCTGGAGCACATTCACTATACTAACACTCTCCTTAATAATTTATTCTAGACTTTTGTTAAGAATCAGCATGAAATTACTGACCTAAACTTTCTAGATTCTCCCCCCCCCTTTGGAAATTGGGGTTTCATTTGTCTGTTTTGCTTCTTTGTAAATCCTTCCTTCAAAAAATTTTCTTGTTCTATCAACTATGAACTGCCGTTTTCTCAGCAGGCATTTCTGCTGTCATTTCAGGCCCTGAGGATATAGTTCACCTGGACTTGGTAACCTCAACTCATCAAGGCAGCCAGGTGCCCCTTCTTTATTGGATATTTTCCCCACTTTCTACCTTTGTTCTGTCCTTTCCAGTCTAAAAGTTATTCTCTGTGTCAGAGGAAATAAAAGGATATTACAAAGTAAGGAACTCTGAATTCTCTCTATTGTCAATTTTTGTCATCCTGTCTTTCTCAGGCAGAGCTTATGTCCCTTTTCTTCCCAACATAGCCAAAGAAATTAAATGACCACTAGTCCTTTTTTTGTGCGTTCCTTGACTTTCCTTGACAATGTCACTCAATCTAAGATTTAGCATCTTGACCTTTATTTCAGGATTGTGTCCATACTTTGGTATTTAGCTGCTCTTCCTTCCATCCTCTTTTTAATACTGATTTGATAATCCCACTGTTCTCTGCCCTAATAAGATCTCATCTGAAGTATTACTGTTTAGTCTTGGGGATCAGAGTTGGAAGAGGATATTGGTAAGCTAGAATGGCAAGGGGAAGAGAGCCAGGATGGTGAAGGACTTGACTCCATGTTACTTTGCACTTTACAAATCTTCACAACAGTCCTGGGAGGTGGGTGTTAATATTATTCCCATTTTATAGTTGAAGAAACAGAGGCAGACATAGGTCATATGAAAACCATAGGTCATTGAAGGAATTGAGGGAGGGAAGATTTAGCTTGGAGAAGAGAAGTGGGGGAGTGATGAGGTGATGATGTGGGGTTTGGTAGTTGTCTTTGTGTATTTGTTTGTTTGTTTTGGGGTGAGGAAATTGGGGTAGAGTGATTTGCCCAGAATGACACACCTAGAGTCAAGTGTCTAAGGCTGGATTTGAATTCAGGTCCTCCTAACTCCATGGTTGCACCACCTAGCTGCAGCCTTGTCTTCCCTCAAACAGCATCAAAAAAAGCAAAGTTCTCCCACTGCATCCAGGGCCATCTCCTGTCTCCTGATCTATAATCTGGCCACTAGACCCATATGGCTCTGGAGGGGAAAATAAGGCAGGTGACCTTGCCCAGCCCTCCCTCCACTTCACTTGCATTTCATGGCATCATCTCCCTGATGTTATGGTCCTCTTCATGAACAAAGGAACAACGACGACAGTTTAGTGGAGGGATTAGGTTTGTTCATCTTGGCTCCTTGGAGTAGAGATAGGAGTAATAGGGACTCTTAAAGAATCAGGAAAAACTTCCTAACAGTGAGAGCTATTCCAAAGTGCAATAGACTGCCTTGGGACCCTGAAGATCAAGCAGAAATTGAATGACCACTTGATGGCTATGTTATAATGGGGATTCCCTTGGTGTATGGATTGGATTAGTCACTGAAGTCCTGTTAAGAAAAACTCAGGTCTTCCTGACTTCAGGGGTGGTGCTCTATCCACTGCACCAAGTAGCTGCCCCGGGGAAAATTTTCTGTAGCTACAAATTATATGTAAATACTCTATTCCAGCACAAGGTCCCTCCCACAGATTGAGAAATGCCATTTTCCCTGGAAGATGGTGGGAAGTATTGAAGTGAGACACTTTTAGAAGGATCAGTTTCAAGGGAAGTTGAATGGGAAATTTGATTACAGTCATCATGGTTTCATCAAGAATAGGTCATGAGGGATTAACTTGTTGGAATCTTTACAAATTGTTAAGTCATTAGAGTTGATAGAGCCAATAATTATCTAATTTAGCATGGTTCAGTATCATTGATCTAATCCTATAAGGAGATGTTTTGGGCCAGAACCTGAAACAAGGTACTAAGTAGAACTAATTGATACAATGCTTGTGTTCACACCTTTAGAGAGCTCATATAAGCAAGAAGTATTTTAAGTACTCATTGGAGTTCACAAGTATGGGAGATTCACAAAGTTAACTGTGTAACTTTGTGAATTCACACCTCCCTTAAAGCTCTTAGGGCCAGAGAGCACTCTGGGAGAAAACTCATAATCCCATTCTCTCAGAAAAGTCATATATAAGTCCAGTCAAGAGAGTTCAGCTGACCTGTTTGTAGTGGCTAGAAACTGGAAAATGAATGGATGCCCATCAATTGGAGAATGGCTGGATAAATTGTGGTATATGAATGTTATGGAATATTATTGCTCTGTAAGGAATGACCAGCAGGATGAATACAGAGAGGCTTGGAGAGACCTACATGGACTGATGCTAAGTGAGATGAGCAGAACCAGGAGATCATTATACACTTCGACAACGATATTGTATGAGGATGTATTCTGATGGAAGTGGATTTCTCTGACAAAGAGACTTAACTGAGTTTCATTGAGAAATGATGGACAGAAACAGCTACACCCAAGGAAGGAATACTGGGAAATGAATGTGAACTATTTGCATTTTTGATTTTCTTCCCGAGTTATTTTTGCCTTCTGAATCCAATTCTCCCTGTGCAGCGGGAGAACTGTTCGGTTCTGCAAATATGTATTGTATCTAGGATATACTGCAACATATTTAACATATATAGGACTGCTTGCCATCTTGGGGGGGGGAGGAGGGAGGGAGGGGAAAAAACGAAACATAAGTGATTGCAAGAGATAATGTCGTGTAAAAATTATCCCTGGCATGGATTCTGTCAATACAAAGTTATTACTAAATAAAATAAAATTAAAAAAATATATATATTAAAAAAAAAAAAGAGAGTTCAGCTGAATTAGATCGAAGAGGAGCACTCTGGTGCAGACACAGAGCATTCTGGGAGATTGAGAGCCAGAAGCCGTCTCTCAGAGGCAAGACAGATTCAACTTGGAGCTGAATTGGAGGCTGAAGAAAACAGAGGCAAAAGCAAAGGACAAAGCTGCAAGAGCTCTTGGAACCAAGCAGAGAGATAGGCCTCAACTATCCGGGCAACGTTTGCATTTTTACCAGCTGGCTGCATTTTGGGTGATTATTACTTTCAATTGAAACTAAGGCTGCCTCCAGAAAACCTTCCCAAGAAACCTGCTTGCTCTCAGAGAGAACCATTCTTATTATTATTTTAAAGAAGAACAAGAATTTCACATTAACCATTTCTTTTTCCTTTTTTTAAAATAAATTTACTAAATTGGTATATGAAGAAGATGTTGAGTTTAGTTTACTGAGATTTTAGCAAAGTATTTTATATAACTTGAGTCAAAAAGTTAGAGGAATATAGCTTAAAATCTGGCTAAGAAACAGGCAGATTCTGGGTTCAGGCAGGGGCAAGACTCAAATGTAATGGCCAGGCTCAAAGTATAATCCTTAGTGGTTCAAGGTTAGCATAGAAGAGATCTCTGGTGAATGTCTCAGATCTATTGGAATATTTTTATCAACTGTCCAAGAGGTCTATGGTGGAATATCAACTGCCCATTATTACATTTATAAATAACACTAATCTGGAAGGTTACCTAATATATTGGATGACAGGATACAAAGAGATCCTTTAGAGTCCTGAGCAGAATAGAATAATTCAATTAGAGGAACAAATATAAGCACTTACACTGGGATTCAAAAAGTCAATCTCTTCAATACAGGATGGAGGAAGCAGGAGTGGACAACAATGGATCTGAAAAAGTTGCCCGCACAATACATCATCAATGTAATGTAGTAAGCAAAAAAATTAATGTAATTATGAGCTGAGGTAAGATACTCTGCTGTGGTCAGGCCACTTTTGGGGTCTTTGCTTCAGTTCTGGGTGCCAATGTTTAAGAAGAACATCGACGAGACCGAGCATGCTCAGAAACATCCAGGATGGTGAAGAGCCTTGAGCCTGGACTAGATAGAATTGATTGAACCAATTGGTGAAGAAGAGAAGACATGACAGCTGTCCTCAAGTAGATTAATGACTGTCCTGTGGAGAAGGGATGAGCTTTTTTCTATTTGATTCCAGAGGACAGAATTAGAAACAATGATGGTTAGAAGTTGAAAAGACGTAGATTTAGGCTTAAAAGAAAAACTTTTACACAATTATAGAATTTTCTAAACATAGATTGGGCTTCATCAAAAAAGGAAAGGCTTTTTTTCCTTCCAATGGAGGTTTTCAAACATTTAAAGAGAAGAGATCATCATCATCATCATCATCATGTCTAACCTAATTTCATCCTGACATTCCCTAGTGATTTGACTCCTCTTTGGGAGAAGGAACTCGGGCAGAAATGCAGTGTGGGTCTGAGATAGCTACTGAATAACATCTGCTCTTTAGACCAATGGAAAACTTTTAGGTTTGTTAGATTTGTGTTAAATCCCTTGGGAACTTGCCAGCTTAACCCCATCCTGGTGAGGAAAGAAGTCCCCAAGTGTAGGTGAGTTTCATTCCATCTCCGAAGTGAGTCCCTATTGTCCCATTGGTGGCCACATTATCCATCTCCCTTAGATCCATGAGGCTGACAAGTTGCAGTGTGTCTGTGGGGAGGGTCAAATCTCAGCCTCCAACTGTTACTATTCAGCCTCTCTCTCTAAAATTAGGATCCCTAAAATCTACTCCCAGACCCAGATATCAGACCTAAGGACACGAGGAAGAAGATAGTCCAAAAGCCCCTTCTCTGCCTCAAAGGCTAAATTCTAGGCTCTTGCTGCTTGGGATATCAAAAGTCCCACTCTTTCTTTATAGAAGTTGGGCTTCAGAAACACTTTCCATGGACACCTAGCTCTGGCCATCTGGGCAAGCACATGTCTGCTCCTGTCGTGTGCTTCTTCAGGAACTCTTCGTGCTCCATCACAGGACTGATGTTGCTCTTTCTCTTGAGATAGGAGGAGGGCAAACTTGCTCCCCCTATTCAACTTTATTCTGATCTGCTTTTTCAATAGGAAACAAGAAAAAAAAAAAACTAAGTAGATCTATTGGCTTACCTTTATAGGTCAGTTGAAAATGATAACTCTTCCTTTTTTTTCATGCTAAGGCAATTGGGGTTAAGTGACTTGCCCGGGGTCACCCAGCTAGGAAGTGTCAAGTATGTGAGATCAGATTTGAACTCAGATCCTCCTGACTTCAGGGCTGGTGCTCTATCCACTGCATCACCTAGCTACCCCAGGATAACTCTTTCTTTCTTTCTTTTTTTTTTTTTTACTTGTGCAACAGCTTTTACATTTAATTAATTTATTTAATAATTATAACTGTTTATTGACAGAACCCATGCCAGGGTATTTTTTACAACATTATCCCTTGCACTCACTTCTGTTCCAATTTTTTCCCTTCCTCCCTCCACCCCCTCCCCCAGATGGCAAGCAGTCCTATACATGTTAAATATGTCACAGTATATCCTAGATATAACATATATGTGCAGAACAGTTCTCTTGTTGCACAGGAAGATTCAGAAGGTATAAATAACCTGGGAAGAAAAAAACAAAAATGCAAACAGTTTATATTCATTTCCCAGTGTCTCTTCTCTGAGTGTAGCTGCTTCTGTCCATCCTTGATCAATTGAAACTGAGTTAGATCTCTTTGTCGAAGAAATCCACTTCCATCAGAATACATCCTCATACAATATCGTTGTTGAAGAATATAATGATCTCCTGGTTCTGCTCATTTCACTTAGCATCAGTTCATGTAAGTCTCTCCAGTCCTCTCTGTATTCATCCCACTGGTCATTTCTTACAGAACAATAATATTCCATAACATTCATATACCACAATTTACCCAACCATTCTCCAATTGAAGGGCATCCATTCATTTAAGGATAACTCTTTCAATAAAGGTTTGTCTTCCTAATATATCCAGATAATCAAATCATCCCAGGCAATGCCAGTCACTGAAAACAAAGCAGGTTTTAACCTTTTTTATTTTATTAAAGTATCACTGGGCACGTCCATACTTTATAAGGGAAAAAAAATTACTCATCCTATCAATAAAGGCAATTTACTAGGATCAACTCCTCTTAAATAAGGAAGAAGTGTCTGACAAAAGAATTGTCTAACAGGTGAGTAGGCTCCTTTGTGAAGGGTGAGCCCTTTCACTGATAGAACTCAAACAGGTAAAATGACCACCTGTCAGGGATATTCTAGGAGAAATTCTGGTGGTAGATAGATTCCCCTCAATGAGCTCTGTGGATGGACCCTTTGGGACCTGATATCGATGATTATCCTCCCTGCCAACCCGTTGCCCATGCAGATTCTACTCCTATTTGGACAAAAGCCCATAATGTCTTCTCAGGCCAAGCTAGGAAAAACTCATCTATCCCTTCTCTGAATTCCTATAACAGTTTGCCTGTTAAATTCATTTGATACACAGACATATCCTGTGTTAGTGTTTAACTTTTATAACTATGAGCAGGGATGATTTCTTAGTCTATAATTACCCTATGTGTTACTATAGTTCTTTTTATGTAAATTGTTAGAACCAGAAGAAAATTTAGAGTTCAACTGGGTTCAGTGTTTTTTTTTTTTTCAATGTTTAATAAATGCTTGTTGAATTTAGATAATGCTAATCATACTTTGTAGGGATATTCAACATCTGGTTACTTTGGACTCTGGCACTGTGTTTTTTATCATGAATGGCTGGGTCATTATAAGAGTGAGTTACTGTGACTACAACAAATATTCTTGGAGAACCTGGACTTTTATCAGCCCTTCAAGGCTAAGCATATACAACTAAATTCAAATGTGGCTCAGATTCATTAGTGTATTGGGTGTTTTTTCAAGTGAAGTAAGAGTCTTCTGTGGATCCATGATTCTTATGGAGTTCAGTTCTCTGCCCACAAGTACAATTCACACCCTCCTCATTCTTTCTCATTGAGCAGTTGTCATCTATATTTTGTCCATTGGTTTTCTAAAGAGAATGAAGCTAATTAATTAATCAATCCATAAACATTATTTATAGGTTCTGTGGTAGGCACATGGGTTTCAAGTACCATAGTAGCTACTCGGGATATACAAATATAAAGATTTAAATAATTGTTACTCATAAAGAGCTTAATTAACTTATTTATTTAATACACATTGTTTTATGAATTATATTGGGAGAGAAAAATCAGAACAAAAGGGAAAAACCATGGAAGAGGAAAAAAAAAGGAAAAAGAAGTGAATGTAGCATGTGTTGATTTACATTCAACCTCCATCATTCTTTTTCTGGATGCAGATGGCATTTTCTATTCAAAGTCTGTTGGTTTTGCTTTGGATCACTGAACTGCTGAGAACCACCAAGTCTTTCATAATTGATCATCGCACATTCTTGCTTTTATTGTGTACTCTGTATTCCTGGTTCTGCTTGTTTCTCTTAGCATCAGTTCATGTAAATCTTTCCAGGCCTTTCTAAAATCAGCTTGTTCCTCATTTTTTATAGAACAATATTCCATTACCTTCATCTGCCACAATTTGTTCAATCATTCCCCTAAAACTAAGGGGAGTTGATAGAGACCCCAGAGAAGGGGCTGAGCTTGCTGTTGCCCACCCTAACTATTCTTAGTGTTTTCATGGGCTGTGCTGTTTGATACCTCTCCCCATTCTGTAAAAGGGGAAAAAAGCATTGCACACCTTATACTTAGAGGTAAATTGAAAAAAAAAAACTTTCATTCCTCTTGTTCCATCACAGTAATTACAAAGTTTAGGTTTAACATGATGATAATAACTCCAAATAACTTAGTCGACAATTTTATAATTTTCCTAAGTAATAGCCAAATAGGTTTAGCTATAATTTCCTCTTAATTTTCTAGCAAAGGTGAAAATACCTCATTCCCTAAATTACATTGACAAAGCATTATAAAATGAGATTAACAAGGCCAAATAAACTTTCCATCTTCTTTTAGTTGACAGAGTCCTCAGAAGTCTGACTTGTTGATAACTCAAAAAGCAACCTGCTTGTTGCCAATTTTTCAAGTAGCACCAAACTGCTTTATTCTGTCCCCAAGTTGTTGCAGCTTTGGAGACATTCAGGGAGGATTTCTATTATCTTAAATGTTTCCCTTGTTTTAGAAAGAAAACAAGACAATTCTTAAAATTGAGATAGGACAAATTTTAAAATTGACTTAATTTTAGTTCATGAGATTTCCTAAATTCTAATTAGATATTCTAGACAAATTGAATTGCCATTTGTCTGGTTTCCAATTTACACAAACTATTTCTCTTTTGTGAGCTAGGAAGGGGTTAAAATGCCATTAAAAAAAAAAAACTGATACCACCCTCAGAAGTCTGACTCAATAACTCAAAAGCAGGCTGTTTGTTGCTGAAGTTTTTAAAATACTAGCAAACTGCTTTTCTGGTTTTCTAAAGTTCTCCAAACTCTTAAATCTTCTGTTAATATTATCAGTGCAAATAGATTATAATTTACATATATCCCTTTAGCGGGCTTTAATTAAAGCTCCTTTAAAATTGCTTTTTACTATCATATTTCAAATAAAAAAATTCACTGAACTCAGTGTATTTTCTTTCTCCCTTTCATCTCTTCATCCATGTATTGCTGCTGTGGTAAGGGAAGTAGGGAAGGGGGAACAAAAAGACTCTCTTTGCTCTGTGCACTACAGAATTCATTTATCTCAACATATAGAATTCATTTGTCTCAACATTGACGTTGTATGTTGGTCACATCTACAAACCCATAAAATTATCAAATAAGAAGCAATTACATCCAATAAAGCAGTTAACATTCATTTAGGATGTTTTATGCTAAGCGCTTTTGCAATCATGTGATTTTCAACAACAATTATTATTTCTCTTCACGAATCAGAAAACTGGGCAGAGATAAAATAATTTGCCATACAATTCTGCACATTTCTGCATCTGAAACAGAGAATTGTGGTCTTACCGAATGCAGAGGCTGACTGGTATTCTCACCTCACATTGCCATGCTGGGTAGTGCCAGGGGCAGCTGGATTCTTTTCAGGCAGTTCCTAGACAGAACCTGCTGAAGGCTGGGGTGGCTGCTGCCAGGATCTCCCTTTGAAGGTAATTTCAGGTGCCAAGGCTAAGGAAAGGCTGACCATTGGAGCCTGACCCCCACTCATCCCCATTCCCCCAAGCTGGGTTGGGGAGGTGTTTGGGCAAGATTGTGTGGGGTGCCCACCGCTATTGTTGCATCCCCTACTTTTTCAGGTGAGGCAGAATTTGCGCTTCCCTATAGTTCCTTAGCATTCTTTTTTCTTAATCTGCTCTGACATTAGAGGAGTTAGTAAACTGAGAGACTTGGGCTATGTTGATTTTGTTAGCAATCTCCACAACTGAGATACACTCAGGATTCCAAGGAGTAGAGAGCATCCCTTAATATCTTCTGGGAGGCTTTCCCAAAGGAGCAGAAAGGGACTATGGACAAGATAGGAGTCAAGAAAGGGTCAGCAAAGTTGCTATTTACCTTACCTAGTTTGTTTTATTCTTTTTCTTTTCTTTCAGAATGGGGTAAATTCCTGGAATTATCCCCAGAGTTTCAGGAATTTTTCTTGTAACAAACTAGCTCACAAAACAAACATGACACATATTCTGCATAGAGATGCAGACAGATAAAAATGACATGAAAGAGGACTGTCCCATCTTTGCCAAAAGCCATAAAATTTCTTCTCCAAAAGGCATCCTATAGCACTTTATCTCCTCTGGCTTCCCAGAGAAGCTGAAAAGGTGACAAAGGTTCTCAGGAAACTTTGCTGAAAATCGCAAGAATTTTCAAATCTGGATGTCCCCACTCAAGGAAAACTTGCTGAGCATGAAAGCTCATGATGACCCAGACAAGCCTTCTCCCAGTTTCTGGGGTGTCCCAGCTATAGGATTGAGGGAGGAAAAAATGGGGAGCTTACCTTGACAAGGAGGGAATCAAATTAGGAGAGGCCAGATGCTTCCTGTACTGGGCCATCAAATGTTGAGGTTCAGAAGGGACTCCAAAAGGTTGGGGTCACAGCATCACAAGGTGTCTAAAAAGAAGTTGCAGACTTGAACCCATATCCAACTCAAAAGGCAAAGTTTATTGTAATTGTAAGACCAATTTAAGTGGGCTAACTTCCCAAAGAATTTAGCAAGGAACCAGAGAGAGGAGATGTAGGACAACGTTGAATCAGAGCTTCCTTATTTGCTAATTTTATGGCTTTCAGGTAGGTTTTGTAATGCTGAAGAAACTGAGCAAGACAGAGGTTAGAGACCAATTCAATAGTTTATTAAATTTAGAGAGATACTAGGACCAGATGGATCTTGGTCCCAAGGCTGGACGAGACTATCATCTCAAAGAATCCAGCCCTGAGTTCTGGGACAGCAAGTTTTTTTTTATAGGATAACAAGAACAATGACATAATGGGGGAGGTACTTAGGTGGGGATAACCTAATAGTGGGGAGGCCCCTAGGATGACACAATGGAGGGAGGTTACTGATTTTCTAATGACATCTAAAATGGATAAACCTTTATCATTAAGAAGGACTATCTATAAGCTAAAGATATAAAACATCCATCTCATTAACCATTTAAGAGGGAATGATTATAGCCTGGGTTTTGGGGCAGAGCAACTAAGGTAGACCTTTATCTCATCAAACATTAAGAGGGAAAGGTTATAACCTGAGGCAGAATAACTAAATAGGACAATTGGAGAAACTGGGTCCCGACATTAAAAGAGAACTTTGGTACAACAGTTTGAGGGGTCACTATTGTCTCAGGAACTTGGTTATCACTGACCAACAGCTTATCTGTCTGTCAGTCAGCCATGTTTGTAGGACTGTTCTAAGGCCAGAATGTTGAGATTGAGAAAGGATACCCACAAATTCCCAGACAGGTGTCCCCAAGGGTTTTAAAAGAATTTGCAGGCTTGAACCCATCCCCTAGTCAAGAGGCAAAGTTTATTAAAAGCAATGTGCCGCTCTTACCAAGCAGACTGAATTCTAAGAATCCAGTTAAGAGACTTAATTCTATAACCCGAGGGTAAGGCTAGGAAGTAATCTCTAGATGAATTAAATGTCATCTTCAGATAGAGTGGGTGTGCTCAGTTTCCTGAGGTAGATTTCAAAGCCAGAAGACCAAGGACTCATTTGAACAGAAACCCCAAGGTCATGGGGACCCCCAAATCACATTACATCAAGAAGACTTGAGAATCATTGGCAGAAAGATTATCAGAACAATAATTGCACCCTAAAGTCAGAGGGTCTCAGGATCACTAATATATCTTCCCTAAAATCTAAGGGAAGAAATATTATTATATTGCTAGGCCAGAAAATTTTTATAATTATTGATGGACAAGATTGTTAGAACAACAGCACTCTAAGGTTGGGGGCGGGGGTAGCAGGGATGGGGAGATAGGGGATGGGGTAATCTCTAGATCACTGATTCTAAAGCCAGAAGATTTTAGAATCATTGACAGAAGCTATACACTACCACCTTGACCATGACATGGTGAAATCATTTTGGTTCTCTTGGAGCACAAAGGTCAACTAACCAACTACTGTCACAGAGGTGCCAAGTATTGTATTATTAGATAAATTGTGAGATTTCCTCCTTTTAAAGGTGAATTCCTAGACAAACTATAACTTCCCCTTACTAAGAATCTTTGTTTCCTTCCTTGATGAGAGTTTTTCCCACCCTGGTCTTGTTGATAACTTTCCACTCTACACATCATTCCCTTTGTAGAGTGCATTTTATATATACAATATATGAGCTTCTTGAAGGCAAGGATTGTCTTTCTACTTTTATTTGTATTCCCAATGCTTAGCACAGTGCTTGGTATATAGTAAAATCTTATTAGATGATCTTTGACTGACTGGTAGCTCTGTAATGATGTTTTATACTGAATATACTGGTCTTATTGATATCATTTAGAGGATGATTGATGATTTGGGGATAGTTCCTATGCCTGAGTTACATCACTAGGTTCAATCCTTACCTATCTATTAATTCATTCATTTATATTTTATATCTTTATTCATTCATTTATTTATTTACTTATGTATGTATGTATTTATTTATTCACTCATTTATTCATTATTCATTCATTTATTTATTTAGTATCTGTAGCCACTTTTAAAAATTGTTTTATTTTTTCTGATTATACAAGTATATTAACTTTTTAATACACATTTTTAAAATTATAGCTTTTTATTTTCAAAATTCTCTAGGTTTAATCTTTATTTATTTTTGATATCTGTAGCCACTTTTTAAAAAAATTATTTTATTTTTTCTGATTATACAAATAGATTACCTTTATTAATACACATTTTTAATTATAGCTTTTTATTTTCAAACTATATACATGGATAATTTTTGACATTCACTCCTACAAAACCCTGTGTTCTAATTTTATCTCCTCTCTTTCCCCCCAAGTTGGCAAGTGATCCAATATATGTTAAACATGTGCAATTCCTCTATACATATTTCCACAAATATCATGCTGCACAAGAAAAATCATATCTAAAAGAAAAAAAATGAGAAAGAAAACAAAATGCAAACAAACAACAACAAAAAGAGTGAAAATACTCTGTTGCGGTCCATTTCTGTTCCCACGGTCCTCTCTCTGGGTACAGATAGCTCTCTTCATCACAAAACCATTGGAACTGGTCTGAATCACCTCATTGTTGATGAGAACCATGTCCATTAGGAATGATTATTGTATAATCTTTTGTTGTCATGTACAATGTTCTCCTGGTTCTGTTCATTTCACTTAGCATCAGTTCATGTAAGTCTCTCTAGGCCTCTCTGAAATCATCCTGATCAAACCATCTAGGGCAAATTTTTGCCATCTAGGGGAGGGCGTGGGGGGAAGGAGGGGAAAATCGGAAACCCAAGGCTATGCAAGGATCAATGTTGAAAAATTATCAGTGAGGAACAGCTTGGTGACGCAGTAGATAGAGCACCAGCCCTGAATTCAGGAGGACCTGAATTCAAATTTGGCCTCAGACACTGAATACTTCCTAGCTGTGTGACTCTGGGCAAGTCACTTAACCCCAATTGCCCCAGCAAAAAGAAAAGAAAAATTATCCGTGCATATGTTTTGAAAATAAAAAGTTAAAACAATATATTCCATTACATTCATATTATGTTTAATCTTTAAAAGAGAGCTACATAAAACCTCCAGTGACAGAGAGAAGGAAAATAGAAAAACCTAGAGAGGTGATGGCCCCCACCCATGTTCAGATTTAATTTCTTGAAGGAAGGTTTGTCCATAATGCAATCCCTAAAGAGAAACGTGGTTCCTCCATGAAATGATAACCAAGTGGCAGAGTTCCCATAGCAATTAGGAGCAGTGAAAGGTCAGAGCCATGATATGGAGGAATGAGCCTTGCCCTTGCCCTTGGTTAGTGTTGTCATTGATGTGGACAGTATAGATCCTAGAGTGAGGGAGATCAATTTTCTACTGGCATCAAGAGGAGATCTTACCTACCACCCAGAATAGTGTTTTTCAGATCCTTAGAAGGAAGAGTTCTATTCCTAGAGATGGAAGGGGCGTGATCTTGACTTTTGGTGGACTTGTGAATTCTTTGCAAATTCTTATCAAGTTAGATAAAGTCTGATGTATATTTAATGTTTTGCTAGTCTAAGTGCTTATATATGAACTATCTATTTATCAATTAATTCATCTCTCTCTCTTCCCCTCCCCTCCATCCATCTATCACCAAGACATAAACATGATGACATGATGTTCCCAGAGAAATCGTGGTGATGGGAAAACAAGTCAAATTCAGTTATTGAGAAATTTTATTATGAATGTGACAAAATATTCCAAATTAATTCAGCTTTTATCTATGGCCAGTGATTTCTGTACAAAGATGGACATAAGGGAGTTCAGTGAGAACTGGGGTGGAAAATTTGGTCCCAGATCAAGAATTTAAAGAGACCAAAGGCTTGTGGATTCACACTTGCATATTTTAAAGAAAGTTCAAAGGAACCAAAGCTCCCTAACGCCAGGTTTAGGGCTAACTCATTTTCTTGCAATTTGAATGAGTTCACGGTCTTCTTTCTTCAAAAACCCAGGCGCTGTGCTTTTTGAAACACGGAGGAGTCTTTGGCAATCAGGAAACCTGGAGTTGATTTGCTGTTTTGTACTGACCAGTTTTGTGACGTTGGCCAAGTCATTGACTCTTTCTGTATCCTGGTTTCTTCCTTTGTAAAGTGAAGGAGGCAGATGAGCCCAACGCATCTTACACCGGCTTTATTGTGATCTCAGGAGATCACTTCTGTGAGCCTGTTTCCTCATCTGTTAGATGAGGGCTGGACTAGATGGTCTTTTAAAGCCCCTTCTAGCCTTCGGTTTATGACGATGTATTCACCAGGAGGTGAACACTGGTCATAGAGCAAAGCTGGGGCCAAAGAAGGACGAGACAAACGGAAGGGAGAAAACTGGCGCTGGAAGCCTAATTGACAGTCTCCCGTCTTCCACAGATCTTAACCCCCGTTTTGCCCAGGTGCGGCTGCCCTCGGCATCCCTGGGCTGCTCCTGCCCCCTAGTGTCCCAAAGAAATTCACCAGGATGCTGATCTCCAGCAGACGGCATCCTTTGTTAGACTTGCGGCGGAATCCCTTCTATAATAATGATATGCCGCCGCTGCTGATAACCATGAGAATGATAAGAATAATAACAAAGCTAAAGCTTCCAAATTGTTTGACAAATAGCATGATCGCTGTCATTTTATAGACTCAGATGAGAGGAATCTTGCATATGAAAGAAAACCAGCCAGTGAAATTTTCCTAGTTTTGAGGGAACAGCGGGGGCGGGGGGAAAGCTTCGGGCAGCAGGGATCTCACCAAACTGGTGGGAGATATAGAGTGGCCCCTCCAGGGGTCCGCCAGTCTGAGGAAGAAGAGGGCTCTGCTCGTCTCTAACAGGATGCAATTCCTGTCTGGGAGCCTCCAGTCCAATAGACTCCGGAGACAATCTGCAAAGCCCGCCATCACCTAGTCCTCTCCTTACACCTTATTGCTTTTATGGGAATTTTTTATTTTTTTGTTCCTTTTATGGCTTTGGTTAATATTAACCTTAACCGATTAAAACCTGTCCCATGGGATGTAAAAATGTATTAAAGAGCCTTAAGCATTCCTTAAATAAGCAGGCAGAGAAAGTATCTCAGCTCTCTCTGGTGACATGCAAATCCTCAGTAAATCTCTAAATGTAGTTTAACCTATAACCTGATTTTGTTTACCCATAGAGATGAAGTTTGTTAGGGGCTACATGACACAGTGATTCTTTAAGTTTGTTCAACTGTTATGACATTGAAGGATGTATGGGATTATGGATCTACCTTCTCTAACTCTTGTAGCCTAAGAGGAAGGTACAAGAATGCATTGTGTTGAAAGATTATTTCCGTCACTGACACAATTTTGCCTATAAGAAGCCTTGCTAGAATTGTAATGGTTGTTCAGGTTTTCTCTGAGGTCTGAATTTATGCCTGAGCATAATTCTGTGTTGTGGTAATTGTGTGTATGTGCGTGAATACATGCAGAGAGAGACATGGACAGAGAGGCAGATGCAGAGACAGAGAGAGGCAGAGGTAGAGACAGAGAGATATAGACAGAGGAGAGACACAGACAGACGCAGAGAGAATCAGAGGCAGAAACAGAGATATAGACAAAGGAGAGACACAGAGAGACAGACGCAGAGAGAATCAGAGGCAGAGACAGAGAGATATAGACAGAGGAGAGACAGAGAGACAGATGCAGAGAGAATCAGAGGCAGAGACAGAGAGATATAGACAGAGGAGAGACACAGAGAGACAGACGCAGAGAGAATCAGAGGCAGAGACAGAGAGATATAGACAGAGGAGAGACACAGAGAGACAGAGGCAGAGACAGAGATATAGACAAAGGAGAGACACAGAGAGACACAGAGAGACAGACGCAGAGAGAATCAGAGGCAGAGACAGAGAGATAGACAAAGGAGAGACACAGAGAGACACAGAGAGACAGACGCAGAGAGAATCAGAGGCAGAGACAGAGAGATAGAGACAGAGGAGAGACACAGAGAGACAGACGCAGAGAGAATCAGAGGCAGAGACAGAGAGATAGAGACAGAGAGATATAGACAGAGGAGAGACACGGAGAGACACAGAGAGACAGAGGCAGAGAGAATCAGAGGCAGAGACAGAGACAGAGAGACAGATGCAGAGACAGAGAGATATAGACAGAGGAGAGACACGGAGAGACACAGAGAGACAGACGCAGAGAGAATCAGAGGCAGAAACAGAGATATAGACAGAGGAGAGACCCAGAGAGACAGAGGCAGAGACAGAGAGATATAGACAGAGGAGAGACACAGAGAGACGCAGAGAGAATCAGAGGCAGAAACAGATATAGACAAAGGAGAGACACAGAGAGACAGACGCAGAGAGAATCAGAGGCAGAGACAGAGAGATATAGACAGAGGAGAGACACAGAGAGACAGAGGCAGAGACAGAGAGATATAGACAGAGGAGAGACACAGAGAGACAGACGCAGAGAGAATCAGAGGCAGAAACAGAGATATAGACAAAGGAGAGACACAGAGAGACACAGAGAGACAGACGCAGAGAGAATCAGAGGCAGAGACAGAGAGATATAGACAGAGGAGAGACACAGAGAGACACAGAGAGACAGACGCAGAGAGAATCAGAGGCAGAGACAGAGAGATAGAGACAGAGAGAGACACAGAGAGACACAGAGAGACAGAGGCAGAGAGAATCAGAGGCAGAGACAGAGATATAGACAAAGGAGAGACACAGAGAGACACAGAGAGACAGACGCAGAGAGAATCAGAGGCAGAAACAGATATATAGACAAAGGAGAGACACAGAGAGACAGACGCAGAGAGAATCAGAGGCAGAGACAGAGAGATATAGACAGAGGAGAGACACAGAGAGACGCAGAGAGAATCAGAGGCAGAAACAGATATAGACAAAGGAGAGACACAGAGAGACAGACGCAGAGAGAATCAGAGGCAGAGACAGAGAGATATAGACAGAGGAGAGACACAGAGAGACAGAGGCAGAGACAGAGAGATATAGACAGAGGAGAGACACAGAGAGACAGACGCAGAGAGAATCAGAGGCAGAAACAGAGATATAGACAAAGGAGAGACACAGAGAGACACAGAGAGACAGACGCAGAGAGAATCAGAGGCAGAGACAGAGAGATATAGACAGAGGAGAGACACAGAGAGACACAGAGACAGACGCAGAGAGAATCAGAGGCAGAGACAGAGAGATAGAGACAGAGAGACAGAGAGACAGAGAGAGACACAGAGAGACAGAGGCAGAGAGAATCAGAGGCAGAGACAGAGATATAGACAAAGGAGAGACACAGAGAGACACAGAGAGACAGACGCAGAGAGAATCAGAGGCAGAAACAGAGAGATATAGACAGAGGAGAGACACAGAGAGACAGACGCAGAGAGAATCAGAGGTAGAAACAGAGAGATATAGACAGAGGAGAGACACAGAGAGACACAGAGAGACAGACGCAGAGAGAATCAGAGGCAGAGACAGAGAGATATAGACAGAGGAGAGACACAGAGAGACACAGAGAGACAGACGCAGAGAGAATCAGAGGCAGAAACAGAGATATAGACAAAGGAGAGACACAGAGAGACACAGAGAGACAGAGGCAGAGAGAATCAGAGGCAGAGACAGAGATATAGACAAAGGAGAGACACAGAGAGACAGACGCAGAGAGAATCAGAGGCAGAAACAGATATAGACAAAGGAGAGACACAGAGAGACAGACGCAGAGAGAATCAGAGGCAGAAACAGATATAGACAAAGGAGAGACACAGAGAGACACAGAGAGACAGACGCAGAGAGAATCAGAGGCAGAAACAGAGAGATATAGACAGAGGAGAGACACAGAGAGACAGACGCAGAGAGAATCAGAGGCAGAGACAGAGACAGAGAGACAGATGCAGAGACAGAGAGATATAGACAGAGGAGAGACACGGAGAGACACAGAGAGACAGACGCAGAGAGAATCAGAGGCAGAGACAGAGACAGAGAGACAGATGCAGAGACAGAGAGATATAGACAGAGGAGAGACACGGAGAGACACAGAGAGACAGACGCAGAGAGAATCAGAGGCAGAAACAGAGATATAGACAGAGGAGAGACCCAGAGAGACAGAGGCAGAGACAGAGAGATATAGACAGAGGAGAGACACAGAGAGACGCAGAGAGAATCAGAGGCAGAAACAGATATAGACAAAGGAGAGACACAGAGAGACAGACGCAGAGAGAATCAGAGGCAGAGACAGAGAGATATAGACAGAGGAGAGACACAGAGAGACACAGAGAGACAGATGCAGAGAGAATCAGAGGCAGAGACAGAGAGATATAGACAGAGGAGAGACACAGAGAGACATACGCAGAGAGAATCAGAGGCAGAGACAGAGAGATATAGACAGAGGAGAGACACAGAGACAGAGGCAGAGACAGAGAGATATAGACAGAGAGAGACACAGAGAGACAGACGCAGAGAGAATCAGAGGCAGAGACAGAGAGATATAGACAGAGGAGAGACACAGAGAGACAGACGCAGAGAGAATCAGAGGCAGAAACAGAGATATAGACAAAGGAGAGACACAGAGAGACAGACGCAGAGAGAATCAGAGGCAGAGACAGAGAGATATAGACAGAGGAGAGACACAGAGAGACAGACGCAGAGAGAATCAGAGGCAGAGACAGAGAGATATAGACAGAGGAGAGACACAGAGAGACACAGAGAGACAGACGCAGAGAGAATCAGAGGCAGAGACAGAGAGATATAGACAGAGGAGAGACACAGAGAGACAGACGCAGAGAGAATCAGAGGCAGAGACAGAGAGATATAGACAGAGGAGAGACACAGAGAGACACAGAGAGACAGACGCAGAGAGAATCAGAGGCAGAGACAGAGAGATATAGACAGAGGAGAGACACAGAGAGACACAGAGAGACAGATGCAGAGAGAATCAGAGGCAGAGACAGAGAGATATAGACAGAGGAGAGACACAGAGAGACAGAGGCAGAGACAGAGAGATATAGACAGAGGAGAGACACAGAGAGACACAGAGAGACAGACGCAGAGAGAATCAGAGGCAGAAACAGAGAGATGTAGACAGAGGAGAGACACAGAGAGACACAGAGAGACAGACGCAGAGAGAATCAGAGGCAGAGACAGAGAGATATAGACAGAGGAGAGACACAGAGACAGAGGCAGAGACAGAGAGATATAGACAGAGGAGAGACACAGAGAGACAGACGCAGAGAGAATCAGAGGCAGAGACAGAGAGATATAGACAGAGGAGAGACACAGAGAGACAGACGCAGAGAGAATCAGAGGCAGAAACAGAGATATAGACAAAGGAGAGACACAGAGAGACAGACGCAGAGAGAATCAGAGGCAGAGAGAATCAGAGGCAGAAACAGAGATATAGACAGAGGAGAGACACAGAGAGACAGACGCAGAGAGAATCAGAGGCAGAGACAGAGAGATATAGACAGAGGAGAGACACAGAGAGACACAGAGAGACAGACGCAGAGAGAATCAGAGGCAGAGACAGAGAGATATAGACAGAGAGAGAGACACAGAGAGACAGACGCAGAGAGAATCAGAGGCAGAGACAGAGAGATATAGACAGAGGAGAGACACAGAGAGACACAGAGAGACAGACGCAGAGAGAATCAGAGGCAGAGACAGAGAGATATAGACAGAGGAGAGACACAGAGAGACACAGAGAGACAGACGCAGAGAGAATCAGAGGCAGAGACAGAGAGATATAGACAGAGGAGAGACACAGAGAGACAGAGGCAGAGACAGAGAGATATAGACAGAGACAGAGACACAGAGAGACACAGAGAGACAGAGGCAGAGACAGAGAGATATAGACAGAGGAGAGACAGAGAGAGACACAGAGAGACAGACGCAGAGAGAATCAGAGGCAGAGACAGAGAGATATAGACAGAGGAGAGACACAGAGAGACACAGAGAGACAGACGCAGAGAGAATCAGAGGCAGAAACAGAGAGATATAGACAGAGGAGAGACACAGAGAGACACAGAGAGACAGACGCAGAGAGAATCAGAGGCAGAGACAGAGAGATATAGACAGAGGAGAGACACAGAGAGACACAAAGAGACAGACGCAGAGAGAATCAGAGGCAGAAACAGAGAGATATAGACAGAGGAGAGACACAGAGAGACATACGCAGAGAGAATCAGAGGCAGAGACAGAGAGATATAGACAGAGGAGAGACACAGAGAGACACAAAGAGACAGACGCAGAGAGAATCAGAGGCAGAGACAGAGAGATATAGACAGAGGAGAGACACAGAGAGACACAAAGAGACAGACGCAGAGAGAATCAGAGGCAGAAACAGAGAGATATAGACAAAGGAGAGACACAGAGAGACACAGAGAGACAGATGCAGAGAGAATCAGAGGCAGAGACAGAGAGATATAGACAGAGGAGAGACACAGAGAGACAGACGCAGAGAGAATCAGAGGCAGAGACAGAGAGATATAGACAGAGGAGAGACAGAGAGACACAGAGAGACAGACGCAGAGAGAATCAGAGGCAGAGACAGAGAGATATAGACAGAGGAGAGACACAGAGAGACACAGAGAGACAGACGCAGAGAGAATCAGAGGCAGAGACAGAGAGATATAGACAGAGGAGAGACACAGAGAGACAGAGGCAGAGACAGAGAGATATAGACAGAGGAGAGACACAGAGAGACACAGAGAGACAGACGCAGAGAGAATCAGAGGCAGAAACAGAGAGATGTAGACAGAGGAGAGACACAGAGAGACACAGAGAGACAGACGCAGAGAGAATCAGAGGCAGAGACAGAGAGATATAGACAGAGGAGAGACACAGAGAGACAGACGCAGAGAGAATCAGAGGCAGAGACAGAGAGATATAGACAGAGGAGAGACACAGAGAGACACAGAGAGACAGACGCAGAGAGAATCAGAGGCAGAAACAGAGATATAGACAGAGGAGAGACCCAGAGAGACAGACGCAGAGAGAATCAGAGGCAGAGACAGAGAGATATAGACAGAGGAGAGACACAGAGAGACAGACGCAGAGAGAATCAGAGGCAGAGACAGAGAGATATAGACAGAGGAGAGACACAGAGAGACACAGAGAGACAGACGCAGAGAGAATCAGAGGCAGAGACAGAGAGATATAGACAGAGGAGAGACACAGAGAGACAGACGCAGAGAGAATCAGAGGCAGAGACAGAGAGATATAGACAGAGGAGAGACACAGAGAGACACAGAGAGACAGACGCAGAGAGAATCAGAGGCAGAGACAGAGACAGAGAGACAGATGCAGAGAGAATCAGAGGCAGAGACAGAGAGATATAGACAGAGGAGAGACACAGAGAGACAGACGCAGAGAGAATCAGAGGCAGAGACAGAGAGATATAGACAGAGGAGAGACACAGAGAGACACAGAGAGACAGACGCAGAGAGAATCAGAGGCAGAGACAGAGAGATATAGACAGAGGAGAGACACAGAGAGACAGAGGCAGAGACAGAGAGATATAGACAGAGGAGAGACACAGAGAGACAGATGCAGAGAGAATCAGAGGCAGAAACAGAGAGATATAGACAGAGGAGAGACAGAGAGAGACACAGAGAGACAGACGCAGAGAGAATCAGAGGCAGAGACAGAGAGATATAGACAGAGGAGAGACACAGAGAGACAGACGCAGAGAGAATCAGAGGCAGAAACAGAGAGATATAGACAGAGGAGAGACACAGAGAGACAGAGGCAGAGACAGAGAGATATAGACAGAGGAGAGACAGAGAGAGACACAGAGAGACAGAGGCAGAGAGAATCAGAGGCAGAGACAGAGAGATATAGACAGAGGAGAGACACAGAGAGACAGACGCAGAGAGAATCAGAGGCAGAGACAGAGAGATATAGACAGAGGAGAGACACAGAGAGACAGACGCAGAGAGAATCAGAGGTAGAAACAGAGAGATATAGACAGAGGAGAGACACAGAGAGACACAGAGAGACAGACGCAGAGAGAATCAGAGGCAGAGACAGAGAGATATAGACAGAGGAGAGACAGAGAGAGACACAGAGAGACAGACGCAGAGAGAATCAGAGGCAGAAACAGAGAGATATAGACAGAGGAGAGACAGAGAGAGACACAGAGAGACAGACGCAGAGAGAATCAGAGGCAGAGACAGAGACAGAGAGACAGATGCAGAGACAGAGAGATATAGACAGAGGAGAGACACAGAGAGACAGACGCAGAGAGAATCAGAGGCAGAGACAGAGAGATATAGACAGAGGAGAGACAGAGAGAGACACAGAGAGACAGATGCAGAGAGAATCAGAGGCAGAAACAGAGAGATATAGACAGAGGAGAGACAGAGAGAGACACAGAGAGACAGACGCAGAGAGAATCAGAGGCAGAGACAGAGACAGAGAGACAGATGCAGAGACAGAGAGATATAGACAGAGGAGAGACACAGAGAGACACAGAGAGACAGACGCAGAGAGAATCAGAGGCAGAGACAGAGAGATATAGACAGAGGAGAGACAGAGAGAGACACAGAGAGACAGATGCAGAGAGAATCAGAGGCAGAAACAGAGAGATATAGACAGAGGAGAGACAGAGAGAGACACAGAGAGACAGACGCAGAGAGAATCAGAGGCAGAGACAGAGAGATATAGACAGAGGAGAGACACAGAGAGACACAGAGAGACAGACGCAGAGAGAATCAGAGGCAGAAACAGAGAGATATAGACAGAGGAGAGACACAGAGAGACACAGAGAGACAGACGCAGAGAGAATCAGAGGCAGAGACAGAGACAGAGAGACAGATGCAGAGACAGAGAGATATAGACAGAGGAGAGACACAGAGAGACAGACGCAGAGAGAATCAGAGGCAGAGACAGAGACAGAGAGACAGATGCAGAGACAGAGAGATATAGACAGAGGAGAGACACAGAGAGACACAGAGAGACAGACGCAGAGAGAATCAGAGGCAGAGACAGAGACAGAGAGACAGATGCAGAGACAGAGAGATATAGACAGAGGAGAGACACAGAGAGACACAGAGAGACAGACGCAGAGAGAATCAGAGGCAGAGACAGAGACAGAGAGACAGATGCAGAGACAGAGAGATATAGACAGAGGAGAGACACAGAGAGACAGATGCAGAGAGAATCAGAGGCAGAAACAGAGACAGAGAGACAGATGCAGAGACAGAGAGATATAGACAGAGGAGAGACACAGAGAGACACAGAGAGACAGAGAGATATAGACAGAGGAGAGACACAGAGAGACACAGAGAGACAGACGCAGAGAGAATCAGAGGCAGAGACAGAGAGATATAGACAGAGGAGAGACACAGAGAGACACAGAGAGACAGACGCAGAGAGAATCAGAGGCAGAGACAGAGAGATATAGACAGAGGAGAGACAGAGAGAGACACAGAGAGACAGACGCAGAGAGAATCAGAGGCAGAGACAGAGACAGAGAGACAGATGCAGAGACAGAGAGATATAGACAGAGGAGAGACACAGAGAGACAGACGCAGAGAGAATCAGAGGCAGAGACAGAGAGATATAGACAGAGGAGAGACACAGAGAGACACAGAGAGACAGAGAGATATAGACAGAGGAAAGGTACACAGAGGCAGAAACAGATTGAGAGGCAGAGAGACGGAGAGACAGAGAAAGGCACAGGGACACAGAGACAGAAAATATTTCAGGGGACAAGTTGGGAGCGGAGTACCGGGGTCACTGGGAGGGAGGCAGCCAACTGGACGGACACTAAAATCTGGGTCCTGGAACGCGGGGGAAGAAGACCCATTCTTGCCCCTTCCGGTTTCTCCATTTCCGGTCTCTCCTTTTCCGGTCTATCCACTTCCGGTCTCTCTGGCTTTTTTGGCGGTGGCGCGTCTCTATGGTTCCGGCGCGACCTGAGGGCGGCGGTATTGGCCGGGCGGAGGCAGCAGAGGAAGCGCCATGGACACCAGCGGGCGGCCCTCGGCGGTCCAGCTCATCTTGCTGGGCACCAGCTCGGCCGTGGCCGCCGCTCTATACTCGGTGTATCGGCACAAGGTCCAGGCGGCCCGCGAGCTCAAGGTCAGTCAGTGCGTGCCGCGGACCCGGACTCTGCCCCCGGGCCGGACGTGGCTTCTCACCCCAGACCGCCGCAGCCTAGGTGGAGCCTCCTAGTGGAAGCGCCCCGCTTCCCGTCTGTCTGCCCTCCCCGCTACAAGCCATCCAAAGTGCCCCAGGGCAGCCTTCTCTCCCCACTCCCCCCGGGACCAGTCCCCCTCCCCCTTGACAGCCTCGGAGATCCGGGGAGTTTGGGGGACGCTGAGCTCCACTGGAGTCCGCGAAAACGACTTTGACTTTTGGGCTGCGTTAAGAGAGAAAGTAGTGGATTTGTCAGTCTCCCTACACATCCTCCTGCATCTCTGCGTTCGCCTGCCTCTCTCCCGCATCTCCTCTATCCCTACATATCTAGCCTTCTACCTGTCGCCACCCTGCTGCCCATCTGTACATATCTATTCATTTCTCTGTTCACCCAGTTACTTCGTCCTGGTCTAGCCCAGCCTGTGTAGATTTGTCCCCTTAGCGAATCTAAACTCCGTCTCTCCTTTTCTCTTCACAGTGGGCTTGCCTGTTTGTTCCTTCTTTCCCGTTAGATTGTGAGCTCCTTGAGGGCAAGGACTATCTTTTGCTCCCAGCCCCTGGCTCTGCGGGCGCTTAGTAAGGGTGGACTGACCGCTGTGGAGGTGATAATTCCTTGTGGTTGGGCCACCCAGGCTGGTGTTCAGCGTCCGTGCCCCTTTTGGGAAGGAAGTTGCAAACGGCACCCAGAATGGGGAAGGAAGTCCAAGTCGGACTGGTTTTAAGGGTTGGCTCCGGGAGTTGGAGATACTTAGCTTGAGTAAGGGAAAACTTGGGGAAAAACTTTGAAACCCTTTAGGTCTTAGAAGGGATTTGTAGGAAAGGGAGGTCTCCTCTTGTCTTGTGGGCAGAACCAGGGACAGTGAGGCAGGATTGTTGGGTGCTGAGATAGATTCTCTCGTAAGGAGAAATTTATCAACATGAGAGCTCTCCCTCTCTGGAAGTTTTCAAGCTAAGTCTCTAGAACCACCTGTTGGAACATTGGGACCAGTATTCTTCACCTGCAGTTTGCTATGCAGGAGTTGTAGGATTCTCTGAAGTTCCCGCTGTAAGCAGAATAAAGGTACAATTAAGTCATTTCTCCAGACTCTTTTTGAACCTGGCTTTATTAGCAGCATGAGCTATCTTTTGAGTCCAAGGAGAACAAATACAACTTTATTCTTGTGTTGTTTGTCCCTCATGCTTAAAGAGGACCCGGACATAAAGGAGGTGATGCCATAAAATGCGAGAGAATTGGATTTAAGTGAGGGAGGGCTGTGCCAGGGGCACTCGCCTCACTTTCCCCTCCAGAGCCTTCTGCAGCCACTAAGCTGAAGTCTTCAACAGGTTTCGGTTTGACGAGGCCACAATCGTTCTGTAATTAAAGCTGGATAGGCAAAGAATAGGAAGAATAAAGAAGGAAAACCTTAAAAAAACTTTTTTCCCTAAGATTACCTTCTGTGAGCACCAATAGTTTGTACTAGACATACTTAAGGAATGCAATTAAATGTTTATGTTCTTAGGATAAAAGGATGTACAAAGTTTTGACACACAAGGTCCTTCCCAAGGAACTCAGAGTCTCATGAGGTCTTCAAACAAAAGCCATAATACACATTATATGATAAATACCTTAGAATTTTTGTTTGTTTTTGGCTTGAGAGAGGCGTTCATTTGTAGTGGTGGAATTCTAGAAATGACAGTCAAAGTCATCAGTAAGCATCAACAACAAGTAGTCTGTTCAGAGGTCATTATGGAGTGTTTGCTAATATGTATTTTGTTCCTTTTGCTTTTGTTGTGTCTTTTACCCTACAAAGCAAATTGAAATGATTCTGGGAAAAAGTAAAATGATGATACCTTGCAAAGGTAAAAATGAAGTGCTTTGTGAAGTCAAAAGGCAAAGTCCTTATGATGAGGGAGAATCAAGAAAGACTTTATGGAATAAAATGACATTCAAATCTAATCAAATTGGATTAGAGGGTAGATATGAATTTCTTAAGAAGAGGAGGAAGGGAAGAAAATCAAGATGGGGAAGCAGCCTAAACAAAAATGAGGAGTATAAGGAACTTTAAGGGGTGAAGAAAGTAAAGAGGACAGATGCCTTAGTGTGGAAATAATTGTTGATTTAGATCTAAAAGAGATCTCAGAACTCTGGTCCAAATCCTTCATTTCATAGTAGAGAAACTGATTCTCAGTCCAAGATTATGCAGCAATAAGTGATCTCACAACTATGGGGACTTCCATTACATACAGCAGGGGTCCTCAAACTTTTTAAATAGGGGGCCAGTTCACTGTCCCTCAGACTGTTGGAGGGCCAGACTATAGTAAAAACAAAAAGTTTGTTTTGTGGGCCTTTAAATAAAGAAACTTCATAACCCTGGGTGAGGGGGATAAACGTCCTCAACTGCCACATCTGGCCCGCAGGCCGTAGTTTGAGGACCCCTGAATACAACTTATGGGAGGATTCAAATACCCAGCAAAGAAATTGGTAGCATTGGTTATTGTTTGATTTTTTTGAAAAATCAGGATTTATTGAATGAAACATCAGTGAAGAACTTCTCTGGTACTTGGGAATCTTGCCTAGTGGGTAGAGTTGGGAGTCTCAGGTTCAATTCCTTGGTGACCCCTGGATATATTGAATGCAGGGCTGTAGGTGATAGGAAGAGAAGGGTACTTCTGCCATCTGGAAGGCTTTAGCATGGAGACTAGGAGAGGAAATAAAACAAGATTGACTTTGAGTTGCTATTTGTTGATAAACAGCAAGTATGTGCAGGTCATTCCTTTGCTCAGAATCCTCAGTTTACCAGGTAGAATTTACAGACTCCTTTTTCTTGACACTTTCAGAATCTTTTATCCTGGTGCCTTTCTGCCTTTCCAACTTTTTATGAATAGTACATTGAGTGGAATTCTGGCCTTGGAATCAGGATGACTTGAATTCAAACCCTGCCTGGGCCAGTCACTTAAGATCGCCCAGCCTCAGTTTCCTCATCTGTAGGGTTGTATTCTAGGTTGGGGGGCTCTTGCTATAGCACATCTTTATTTCCTCATTTAGTTTATCTGCTCTTCTAATAGCAGAAACACCCCTTCCCTCTTTATATAGTGCTTTAGGGCTTCCAAAGTATTTCTAAAACAACTTTGAATGGAAGTATAATTAATCTCTTTTTGCAGATGAGGAAACTGAGTCCCAGAGCTGCAGAGTGATTTGCCTGAGATCACACAGTCTGGATTCAAGCCCAATTCTCAGTTCTGATTGTATTCTAAGTCTAATGTTCTATTGATGTGATCTCTTCTAGTAGAGAGACCATGGCTTTTACTTTGGTATGTCTCCTATGGTCTTCATGAATTGATTTGCTTCTGAGATTAATTATAGAAGCCATTTAAATGGAAAGTGATTGTAATATAAGAAAGTGCCTAAAAACCACATTCCTGGGGCTCTGTTGTTTGGTCACCTCAGTTATTTGAGACGGCGAGAAAGGAAGGAAGATGGAAATAAGCATTTATGTAACGTCTACTATATGCAAGTCATTGCACTAAATCCTTCAGTTATCATCTCATTTGATCCTCACAGCAAACCCTAAGAGGTAGGCGTTATTATTGACCTCAAATTACAGTTGAAGAAACTGAGGCATACAGATGTTAAATACCTTGCCCAGAGTCATACTGCTAGTAAGTGTCTGAGATTGGATTTGAATTCAGATTTTCTTGACTCCAGCCCCAGTGTTCTGATCACTTCACACTAAACCGCTTAGCAAAAAGGCAAAAAAAGGCCTTTGAGCAGCTAAGAGTAGGTGTTTAAAAATTCATGTACTAAATCTCATGAATTTTATTCAAAGGAGAATTTTATAGCCCTCTTGGCTTCAGTATTACATCTCTTATAGTACTAAATAGGAGACACCTACACGAACTCACAAAGTTCAATAGTCTGGAGTGGAAGGGATTCAATTTAGAGAACATTTGTTAGATTCCTTTCATATGCTGGGCACTGCACTTGAGGGAGGGATATAGAGATGAAAATTGCCCTCGGGGTTAATGCCTTGTGATGTGAGGGGGAGTATGATCTGCACTTAAATAAATTTAACAAAATCTGTACAGTGTTAGGGTGAAGCAGGCATGAAATGCTCTTGGAAAATTTTCTAACTATATCCTTGCGCTAGCACCTGAGGGCTCCACTGTGTCACAGCAAAGTAGTAGATGTTCATAATGATGACTGAATCATCAGGAAATGGTTAGAAGTTCAATATCTTCTATTTAACTAGGCAGGGGAGTATATTATATAATTTAGAAAGATTTACACAAAAATGGATGAAATTTTTAAAGCTTTGAAAGTACTCTTGAAGGTACTTAATTTTTATAGAAAATGTTCTTAGTGGTATTTTCAACAATGCCTCTAGATAAAGAAGTATCACCCTGTTAACATTTTAAATGGCACTTTGTATTATTGCTCCTTGAAGATTCCCAAATGCTCCTTCTAGATTGAATTAGAAACACGCTTTCTTTTGTCCAGTTCATTCACATTTATTATTCTTCTTTAAATATTAGTGAGTTTGATAAAATATGTCATAACATTGATCATTTAACTTTTTTTTCCCTTAGGGAGCCAAAAAAATTCATTTGGGTGAAGATTTGAAGAGTATTCTTACTGATGCTCCTGGGAAGTGTGTGCCTTATGCTGTCATTGAAGGTATGTCCATTTATGGGTTGGGTATAGTGGTAGAGAAGAGTGAAACAGGTACATGGATAAGAAGTGGCTTGATTAGGGTCTGAGTATGTTCTACAAGACTTCTGTTAAGATAAAACTTAAGCAAGAGATTCTGTCCTCTATGATCAGCACAGGGTTCTCTTTCCTGCTGGGATGAACTCCCTTCTCATTTCTGCCATAGTGTAGCCTCATCTTCCTCAGGGTTTACCATCCTCTTATCTGCTGGAAGTCTTCTCTAGTTCCCCCAGTCCCCAAAGATTAATGTGAGTATGGATTGTCTCACTCCCCCCTCCTATCTGCTGGAAGTCTTCTCTAGTCCCCCCAGTCCCCAAAGATTAATGTGGGTATGGATTGTCTCACTCCCCCCTCTTATCTGCTGGAAGTCTTCTCTAGTCCCCCCAGTCCCCAAAGATTAATGTGGGTATGGATTGTCTCACTCCCCCCCCCTTCCTTAAGTTTAGAGGTGCTGTATTTTGGCCTTGGGAGCCCCCATACCCAGCATGAAGTTCGCACTTAATTGTGCTCAGTAAAAGAAAATTTTAATTTAATTTTCCATTGTCTTGAGTGAGATTCATTTCATCTAAGTGAATAAAAGCTTGAACTTATTCAGAGAAATGAGTCTTTTTATTCTATTTTTATTGATACCTTTTGTTTTTATGTTGCACCTGTTTCCAAATATATCCCTCCCTTCTTTTCCCGACAAGCAAAAAGCAGTTTCCCAAAACCAAAAGCATATCAGCTATGCCTTCCTGCACATGCAGTATTCTCCTCATTGTCACCTCCTTCTGCAAAGCAGAGAGAGAGGTTTATTTCTCAACTCTTTTTCTGAAGCCAGATGTAGTCCTTAGAACTACACAGGTTAACTCTTGTTTTTTGGCTCTTTCCATTTGCATTGTTGTAACCATGTATATTGCTGATTTCACCTGGCACCAAAGAATCTTCTCAATCTTCTCTGTATTCTTCATATTCGTAATTTCTTACTGTATAGTCACGTTCTGCAATTTGTTGAGCCATTCCCCATTTGATGGATACTTACTTTGTTTCTAGTTTTTATTCCACACATAAAGGATTGCTATAAATATTTTCTTTTTCCGAATGTGGGCCTTCCCTTGTTTTTGCCTCTCTGGGATGTCTGTCTAGATCAGAGGGTTTGGACTTTCGTCGCTTGTTAGCGTAATTCCACATTGTCTTCATAAGGAGTTTTCCAATTCACAGCTGCACCAGCAGTGAATCCAACACTTACTGTTCTCATCTTTTGACATCTTTGTCAATTTTCTGAGAGTGAGATGAAATTTTAATTTATGTTTTGCTCTCATTAGTGATTTGGAGCAGTCTTTCATCCAGCTGTTAATAGTTTATAGTTCACATCACATGCTTTGACAATGGATCCCCGGGGAATGTCTTTTGGTATTTTGTATTTTTGTTAATTCCCTCCATATCTTGGATATCAGATTCTTTTCATAGAGAGTTGATGGGGAAATTGAATTTTTTATGCAAAAGTTTCTGTAGTAAGTCAGTTCATAAGGAATCTTTCTTCCTCTTCAGGAGCTGTGCGTTCTGTTAAGGAGACCCTTAACAGCCAATTTGTAGAAAACTGCAAAGGAGTAATTCAGAGATTGACCCTCCAGGAGCACAAGATGGTGTGGAATCGGACAACCCACCTCTGGTATATGCCTTTTTTAGCTGGTTCAGAGTTTTTTGCATGGTCTTTTCTACTGGGTTCCTGGGTCTTGAGTCATAATGTCATTACTCTTTATTAAATGGAGAAGCTTCAGGGAAAGAGAAGCAGTTGACTCCTTCAGCAGGCTGGCAGTTTTTGTTGCCAAAGCCAGTGTTTCCTGGTTGTCTCTCTGTAGGATGTGTTTTCTGGTCCACAAATTCTATAAATTTCTACCTTCCCAAAGACCTACACCTGTCTCCTTAGGGACAGAAGCTCTAGCATCTTGTTCTAGTTATATCTCTTAGGAGGTTTGTGAGCATTTAACCTCTCTGACCCTCAGTTACCTTGTTTTTATCAATAAAGTTCCTGCTGTTTGCTAATCAGTACACTGAGAACCGTGGATACAAAAAAAAAGCACAAAAATAGTTCGTACCTTCAAAGAACTCTGTTCTAGTGGAAGAGACAACCTGTGTCTGTGTAGGTGTGCACAGAATAGGTCCAAGGTAATCTTGGGGGCCAGTCACCAGCCCTTGAGGATCCTGGGAAAAGCTTCCTGAAGAGCATGGTACCTGAGCACTGTCTGGAAGGTAGCCAGGGATTCTGATGGGGTGGAGGCAAGGAAAGGGTCAGCCAGTGCAGAGACAGGTATGAAGGGGACTGGATAGTAGAGGGTAGGATTGGGATGGAAGAATATAGAAGACTGGAAAGATAGAAAAGGGCCCAAGTGGAGAGGGCTTTGGACACCAAACAGGAGTTTAAATTTGAGCCTGCCAGTATTAGGGAACAATTGGAGTTTATTTAGTAGGGCTGGGGCAAATATGATTAGACCTGGGCTTTAAGGAAATCTTGTTTTTAAAGGAGGAATCTCAGACAGTGAGCACATAAATATGTGCTCAGGCTCTGCTAGAGCATTGGAGGAAGAAGGGAATATGTGAAACAAAAGCAAGTCCCTGGTCTCCAGAAGTTTAATTTTCAGGAGGGAGGCAGTGTTTACATACCTGTGTATGTAGAAGATAAGAGATAGCTATAAGGTAGGCTTCCAGAGGAAGACAAAGCATCTATTTCATAGGCACTCCTATCATGAGAACTCTTTTAAACCAGATTGCAGCCGGTCTACATGTTAGCAGGTAATATTTTAGGGAGTTGCCTGAGGCACAGTATTGCCTGCTTAGCTTAAGACCGTCCAAACAAGGTTGGGCAGCATGTGAATGGAAACCCAAGCCTCTCTTCTCTAGGCTATATACTTTCTGGACACCAGAGGGGATCATGGTAATATTTCTTTAGTGCTTTAAAGCTTGAAAAAATGCTTTCCTCATCACAGCCTTATGAAGTAAGTAGTACAAGTATGAGCATAATATTCCCTACTCCATAGAGTTGTGAGGGAAGTGCTCTAGAAAATACAAGGCCCAATAGAAATGGGGACTTATGTCACTGGTTATTTTTCTTCTTCCCTTTTATCCTCAGATTCTTTTTCCTCCCCTCCTCTCAGATTTCTGACTAAATAGTCCCAATACCAAAGTAGAGGAGGACAAAAGAGAATTTAGATTTTTTTCCTGGTCTACAGTATAGTTTGAGTCAGGAAATCCTCCTTTCAATTTTTTCCTCAGTAAAAAGTCCACATAATTTAATCAAGTCCCGCAAACATTTATTATGGTCTGTTATGTACAGACAGACCACTGTGTTTGCATTTGGGGGAGAGACAGTGTAAGAGAAGATCCCATCTTTTGGATTTTACAGTCTAGTAAATCATCCATTTAAATTAGTTATTCTTAGCATTTTCTCTTGTTCTTCTAAATTTTGTAATATATGAATTAAATTGGTAATTTAAATATTTAATAGAGGGCTCTTTCCTTGTTTGTAATATAGAAGATATTTTCTCATTGGATTCTGGTGGATTAGGGAAAAAACCAAACAATTATGACAAAGAGAACAGGCAATAACTTGGGGCCTTTCACCCCCCTCCCCAGGGGCCCACTTGGCTGAAAAAATTTGGGAGTCCCTCATAATTCACTATATAGTAACAGAATTCACAAATTCATCTGTGGACTTTCACTGTTTTCCCTTTGGATTGCTGAGATTATTGCTTAGGTTTGTGGTGTTTTTTGCTTTCTGTCTCACGTTCTTTTTCTCCTCTTCCAGGAATGACTGTGAAAAAATCATCCACCAGAGAACAAATACAGTACCCTTTGATTTGGTGCCCCATGAGGAAGGTACAGGTGTGGCAGTCCGAGTCCTGAAGCCCCTGGATTCGGCTGACCTTGGCTTGGAAACAGTGTATGAGAAGTTCCACCCCACAATCCAGTCCTTCACTGATGTGATTGGTCACTACATCAGCGGGGAGCGGCCCAAAGGCATCCAGGAGACGGAGGAGATGCTCAAGGTGGGGGCCACCATCACGGGCGTGGGGGAGCTGGTGCTAGACAACAATTCCATCCGCCTGCAGCCCCCCAAACAGGGCCTCCAGTACTACCTGAGCAGTCAGGATTTTGACACCCTTCTGCAGAGGCAGGAGTCTAGTGTCAAGCTCTGGAAAATCCTGACCGTCATCTTTGGCTTTGCCACCTGCGCCACCCTCTTCTTCATCCTGCGGAGGCAGTACCTGCACCGGCGAGAGCGGCAACGGATGAAGCAGATGCAGGAGGAGTTCCGGCTCCATGAGGCGCGGCTGCTGGGGGCGGCCACTGAGGAGGAGAGGGAGACTCTCAAAAACGCCTGCGTTGTGTGTCTGAGCAGCGTCAAGTCCTGTGTCTTTCTGGAGTGCGGCCATGTCTGCTCATGCAGCGAATGCTACCAGGCTTTGCCCGAGCCAAAGAAGTGCCCTATTTGTAGACAGGAGATCGTCCGGGTAGTTCCTTTGTACAACAGCTAACTGTTCAGGGATTTGGAGTTTATAGAGGAAGTGGTTCTCCTCTTCAATGGATTTTACCAGTCCCTTAGAGAGTCAGCCTGGTGATGGCTACTTGTAACCGCCAGGCGACGTCCAGGGTGGGAGGGAGTGAGGAAAAAACATCCTGATCTCTTAAATACAGCAGCGGAGATTGGACACTGAGGCCTGTGAGATTATGCTTTAAATCAAAAAGCAGGAGAGCCAAAGGGCCATCCCTTGGATGGGTGTATGTAGCAAAGCCGGTTGCACTTTTTCTGCCATTTTTCAGACATGGGGGTTCTGATGTGTTTGTGTGTGACTGTGTGTGTGTGTGTGTGTGTGTGTGTGTGTGTGTGTATGTGTATGAATGAGAGAAAAGCCGCTAGACCCTCTTAAACTCACAACCAGTTCTCTTCCTCCCTTATGTCTGAGATTCTCCCCCGCATAATTCCCAGTGAGTTATGTGATCCCCATTGGTTTAGGACACAGCTTGGGTTCAGTGACCCAGTTATCCCAGCAGGAGGAAAGGGAAAGCCAGATAGTGAGTGAGGGTTGGGTTTTTCAGAGCTGCCTCAGGAAAAGCCTGGGGTCAAAACAGCAGCTGCCAGCTGGTATTAGGCCTCTTTTCTTTTTTCTGCTCCACCACTTGCATATCATTCAATGATTTTAAGCAAAATTGCTGGGAAATGATATGTTGATGAGGCTTTCCTTCCTCCTCATCCCTTTCATCAACCAGATAAGTGGGATGTGTTGTACAGGCATGTGGAAAAGTGAGGAAGTGAAACTTTGTTTTGTGCCTTAGGCACAGTAGGCAGTAACTTGAAGGAGATGTGAGGTGAGAAATCTAAGCAATCTTATGGTGAGAGGGAGAGTTGGACTTGGATTTTAAATTCCCCTTCAGCTTTGTTGTGTCCCCTTTTAGCTGCCTCTTCCTCAGCACACCCACTGCCTTCCTGGCAGGAACTGACCTGCAGATGGCGGCCATGCCTTCCTGAGAAGAGGACACCAGATCCCCGCCCTCGGGGTTTAAACTGAAGATCTTCCAGAGCCAGGGAATGATTAGGTGTTGCCCCTGCTTGAGGTGAGGATGGAAAATGCTCAAGACGTTTAGGAGATCTTTGCATTAGCCTCCTGACTCTGGGAGCATCTTTCACCAATCAGGAGGAGAGTTGCACCAAATTCTTATTTGATCCCCCTTTCTCCTAACTGAGACGGTCCCATGGGTCTGATATTATTACCTCTTCTAGTGTTGCTTTTCTCCTTTCCTTGGCTGCTTGAATTTTGTGAGCACCAGCCAAGGGTGGAGAAAACCCCCTTTCCTAGCACTTCTTCAGCAAGCCAAAGGCCATGTTCCTCGCCTGCCTTGTTTCTCCTTCCCTGGTGTCCAGGTTCCTGGTCTCCTCCTGAGAACAGGAATGGCACAACATGCCAGTACTATGCAGTGTCCCCTTTGGCTTACACGCAGAGAAACAGTAAATATTTTATGTTGAAAATGAATGTGAGTCCGTTGCTTTGTGCGAATTTCTACCAGAGCTGCTCTTGCTCCACTTCATAAACCTCAGAAATAGAGCCCCATTTAAGGTCATCTAGTCCAGTTCCATTTTGTAAATGAGGAAATAATAGCTAACATTTTCATAGTTCTTTCAGGTTTGCAAAGCAGTGTACAGCTATCTCATTTGATCCTCACACCTTGGGAATTAGATGCCATTATTATCCCCCATTGAGAAAACCAAGGCAGATGCTGAGTAACTTACAAATTTGAACTCTAGCCTTTACTCCAGGTCCATTGTTCTGGCCTCTGTGCCAACTCTCTGCTGAGGTACCCGAGGACTGTGGTCCCACATGTAGAGCTGACATGATCCAGCTTGGGAGTCTAAACCTGTCCCACACAATGAAAGCTGATGTCAAGCAAACACCCTGAAGCCCTGCTACATCCCTGAAGGTTTTCTGACCTGAGCAGTAAGGGTGAACGTCTTGAGTATATTTACTGTTATTACTCTGAAAATGGAGGCCTGTGTATTTTTTATATTTCTAAGTTTTTATGGTTGAATGGAAACACCAAATTTGGAGTCAAAATCTGGATACGCATGCTGGCTGCTAATTTCTAACTTGGGGAAAGTACTTCCTTCCCTTCTCTGGCCTTCATTTTCTTCCTCTGTAAAATGAAAGGATTGGACTAGATGTACAATTCTCAAAGAGTGTTTCAGGATCACCCAGGGGTTCCAAGACCTTTTGAAGGATTTGGTGAGTTCCTGACTTCATAATGCTAAGATGATTTAATCTACATAAACAAAAGCTCCTTGGAGGGAAAAGATCTTCCATTTTTTTAAGCTTGTAAAAAAGGGTCTTGAGACTAAAAACTTGGAGGCGTGCTAGCTGAAATAATCCCACAGATGCCTTCCGACACTAAATCCTAGGCTTGATAACTGGAGTCTTTAACTGGACCAGCCTTGACCATTCTGGTTAAATGGGAGTTTATTACACCGTGAAGTATAGACACCCCAAATACGAGTGCCTCAGCTAATGTTCTTTGGCAGGAGCCCATGATTACTAATACATAGTAACCATACTCCACTTAGAATTTTATTCTTTACTCTTTTGATACTTGGCCATGTGGAATATTTATAAATGTAGATCTAACCCTCTTCCCCATTCTCATGCTGAATTGATTTTCTTGGAACCCACAAATGAGACAAAGTGGCCCAGTCATACTGAAGGTATCAATGTTGGGGAACTTCCTGGAAGCAGTGGGTTTGGATGCCAAGATAAGGATTAGGTTGGTCGTGGGGAGAGAGGCTTGGTAGATGACCTCACCTCGGGGAATGCCTTGAAGGTAAGGAAGGCTGGTCATTGCCAGACTCCACTGATCCCTAAATCTCAATTTCTTGTTCTAGTATGGGCTTCCTAGTCTGAACCTTTGTCTACCATAGACATGAATTCTATTATAACTCAATTCCCTTGGAGGCTGGCACTCTGCACATACCCCCTGAATAAATTGACTTGGGTTTTGGAGTTTGCTTACCATACTGCCACTTCCCCATCTGCCAACTCAGACTGGATACCCTGATTGTTTTATCAGTACCAAGTCCTATTTCACAGTAATATTGGGGAAACTGAGGCAAGACAGATTAGGTTTTAAATTATTTTAATAGTGGAGAATTTGGGCTAGCTGAGTGGGACTCTTGTCTTAAAGCATCCAGCAGTGAGCAATTAATTCCAGAGACTTAGGGCTCCAGCTATAAGGGAAACAAAGGCAAGAGGGGAGAACACTGGGGAAGCTATAATTTTAGGAAAGGATCATAATTCAGTTCTGACAGGTTGGGTGTCAAGAAGGAGGTTGAGGGCAGGAGACAGGAGAGTGAGGCAAGAGATTGCACTGCCCAGGCATTTGAGATAAGCCATCCTGAATTTTATGACTCATTGGAATGTAAGAGTGACCAGAGCTTAATGGGGTAAGAAAGAGAGGGGGTGGCCATAATATTTTATTAAGGGTATAGAATAATTCAGGGAAATGGGGATTATAATTCAGAGAAACTTGAGGTATTACATCACCCCATACCACCCCCACTGCCCCTCTTGATCCTGTGGGGTCTAGGTAGGGCAGGGTGAAGGTATAGAAGAGTAACTGACCTAGAGTCTATAGGTGTTGGAGTACAAGCCAACCAATTAGACTGACCGGAGCATTGTTGGATGAAGTTGTAGAGATGGGAGTGGGCATTTAGGGAACTGGGGGGCCTTGAATGTGGGGTGGAGATATTTTAAGGTCCTTGTTTTGGATAGCTTGGCTAGTCTTGGAAATAAAATGTGGCTTCCCTCAGGCTATCTCCTCTGCAAGGTGTCAGGATTGCCTTTGCAGAAACCCAGAAGGGGAAAATTGCTTTTTCTTCCTAATTAGATGGCGTTAACATCCATTTTGAATGAAATAAATTTCCATGTATTCTGTGCTGAATTGCTCCCAGAAGTGCTCATTAGCCACTTCCCCTGCAGCTGCCTTTTTGTTCTAACTCCCAGGCCCAGGTTTTGCTCTGGAGCAGTTGGCCAGGGGGTGGAGGGATGTGGGGGATGGATGGCCTTTCCCTTCCTGAAGGTTACTCCTGCTGCTGCTCATTAGCCCTTTGTCAGGCCCTTCTACTGGGCCTGGGGCTGTGAGCCCAAGGATTGAGATCATGGACTGCTTGAATCCAGAGTCTGAGACTTGGATCATCCTGGCTAAATTGGCCATGACTTCATAGGCCCTGGTGAAGGAGCTGAGTTCTTTGGATCAGCTCTCTGACATTGAGTCATTCTGAGTCAAAGCAGATTAGTGAGACCTGGGCCCAGAAGTGGAGGCAGTCGTGGCAGTTGGAGGAAGATCTGTAGTCCGAGGACATAAATCTGAGAAGTGAGAGGTCTGTGGCACCCAGCAGTTGGAATCAGGAGCCCCACAAGACAGCTCCTGGAGCCCTAAGGTGCTGGTTCTTTATGAAAGTCAGGCCCTGTAGTCAGGGAGCCTACTGCTAACCCCCGGCCTTGAGACCAAAATATAGGCATCCTATTTCTTGAGTCAGCACCCCTGATGGAGAGCTGCCTGCAGGAGCTGTGGAAGTGACCCATTTAGTTGGTGACCAGCACAGAAATCAGGGTCCATGTTATGGTGGGATGCCAGTATCAGGGCCAGGATAGCGCCACCTTGGAGAAACTGCATCTGGCTCAGGACCACTATGGAGAGCCAGATGTAGACAATGACAAATTCGAGCAGTGAGGGTGAAAGGTAATTAAGGTTCCTTTGGCTTGCTCCTTTCCTGCCCACCTCAGTCCCTTAAAACTAATTGCTCATGTTTCTGTAGTTCTTGAGGGTAACTGCCTAATATCAGTATGTCCATTTTACAGATGAGGAAACACTCCCAAAAGCTATGAGTTATCCAGGATTACCCATATTAAGTGTCAGAGCCCAGGAAACCAGAGGGGAAAAGAGATGCTTTGGCTGTTAAGAGCCTGCCATGACCCATCATCTCTTTGTCCTCCCACTTAGCATCCCCTACAGGACAATGGGTCTGGGGTCCAGCTGCCTAACAGGAGGGAGACGGGAGGTTCAGAAGCTGGATTCTAGTACTGGGCATCTGGGTGACCTTGGAACATTTAGGTAACCTTGGGCCTGACATGCCCAGAGAGCCCTTTGGAGACAGTGCTTCATGCAGATCTCGGTTTAGAGCCTTCATCGTAGTGTGTGGGGAAGCTCCCTCTTCCCACTCCACACCTGGCTGGGATCATAACTTAAGTGACTTGACTAGTTACACAAATGCAATCAGAGGCAGCACCTGAACTCAAGCCATAAGACCTGGGGTTCTCAGAGTGTGGGCCAGGGGCCTCAGGGAGGCCAGGAGCCTCGGGGAAGGGGTAAATCTGCAGGGTCAAAGCCATTTTCATAATCCCAGCAAGGCATTTTGATTTAGAATACTGCACAGTAAATGTTAGTACATCTAACCCACATAAGCAAGGGCACTTTGAAACAGGGACCTTAATGATTTTGAATAGTAGAAAGGGGTCTGGGCCACTTCTCTGTTAAATCACCTTCTTTTCTAATTTTTAAAGTGAGGGTCTTGGACTACATTATTCTAACCATAAAGTGCTTTTCCTTCCATTGTAAAACCCTTTTAGCTGTGACATCCTGTGTTCTAAGGGCCCTCCCAGCTCTGACTTCCTGTGTTCTAAGGGCCCTCCCCGCTCTGACCTCCTGGGTTCTAAGGGCCCTCCCAGCTCTGACCTCCTGGGTTCTAAAGGCCCTCCCCGCTCTGACCTCCTGGGTTCTAAGGGCCCTCTCAGTTCTTTTCTAAGGACCCTCCTAGTGATGATATATATTTTTTTGTTTGTCATAAGGTCCTTTTCTGCTCCAGTAGTCCATGAATCCCCAGGTGATCACTGCAGTGAAATATTTGCATTTTTGACTATCCTCCCTCTGCTGTCATGGTTGATCATCTTCCAGGACAGTCAACTCCTGTATCCGTGGGAGAACCATGATACCAGTCTGGGCAAGACCCTTACAAAGGTCTTGAAAATTTCCCATTTCCATGTTCTACAAGCTTCTACTTGTCATCTCCGGGAAGGGCTGAAGATGGGGTTGTTGGAGCCAGTGGCATCTGTTCCCTTTTGTATTCAGATTATCAGCCCTTTCATTGCCCATGTGAGATGGAGATGACGGGTATGATTCCAGGAGACCTCACTGGGCTGACCTTGGAGGGGGCTGAAGATTTCTCAGAGCAGAGGAATGTTCCAGTTAAAATTTCATTTTAAGTTCTATATGAGTCCCTGTCTAATCTTGGGGCCAAGACTTGGGCTGTCAGTCAAATTCAGCATCTCCCTCTGCAGAGAAATGAAAAAGAACAATAATCTCGGGACCAGACAATATGGAGGCTTGTCTTGACTTTGCTGCTAACTCCTTGTGATCTTTAGCAAGTCATTTCTTTCTGGTCTGTTTTCTCATCTGCAAAAATGAAAAGATTGGATTAAATTATTTCCCCAAGGCTCTTCCTCTAATATTCTATGTTCCAATGTCCCATCCAGGGGCAGCTAAGTGGTATAATGGGTAGAGCACTAGTCCTAGAATGAAGAGGAACCAAGTTCAAATTTGATGTCAATCACTAGCTGTATGATTTTGGTCAAGTCACTTGACCCTAATTGCCTTAAAAGACTCTTCCAAGAGGTATGAGTATGAGCATCGCATATACTCTCATAATTGGTTGATATGTGGGGTTTTCATTCCCCCCACTTCCAGCTCTCACATTCTGTTCTCTAAGGACTGTTTCAACTTTGATATTATCTCTTCTAAAGTCTCCTCCAGCTTTGACATTCTTTGTTCTAAGATCCCTTCCAATTTTAGCATTTTCTGTTCTAAGGCCTCATCTGGTCCCAGCATTCTGTGTTCTAAGGTCCCTTCCAATTTTAGCATTTTCTGTTCTAAGGGCTCATCTAGCCTCCAGGATTCTTTGTTCTAAGTTCCTTCCAATTTTATCATTTTCTGTTCTAAGGGCTCATCTGGCCCCAGCATTTTGTGATCTAAGGAACTTCCCAGTCTGGCCTTTTATGATCTAAGATCCATTCTAGCCTTGCTGGCTCTTTAAAGCTCTGATACCTGCGTTTTTTTAGTCCTTTTCCAACTTTAGTAGTCTTTATTGAAAGATCTCCTTCAGCTTTGACATTCTGTGTTTTAAAATGCTATGATTTTTGAGAACTCTGTTCAAGTGATTGTCCAGAGCGACCACTCTCCTGGCATTCTCCCCTGGGAGGGACTACTGACTACCTTAGGGCCTGTAAGATGAGAAAAAAGGAAAAAAGAAAAAGATTGGAGCTTTTCTCAGGCTGCCTTGCCTTCCTTACACTGGCCATGAGATGGCAATATTGCCCAAAGGTTGGGGACGCAAGCAGGCACTGGGCTCTACCAGTTGATTATCTGACTCCATTGCTTTTTCCTTTAGGATACACCCTAAAGGGAGGACAAAAAGGATGCACCTCCTCCCTATCCTTATGCACCTGCTCTCTGTCCTTTCACACACACACACACACACACACACACACACACACACACACACACTTCCAACCACTGTCTATCTGAGCCTCTGGCCAGAGGTGAGAGGTAAGGAGGAGAATAATAAAAATAGCAATATCACAATGATATGATAAAACACCTGTTTTACCCAAATCATACATAAAGCAAATAAACATTTACATAAATCTTGTTCGATGCATGCTATGGTTAATATCCACCTTTGAAGGATGAGAAATCAGAGAATCTGACCTGTTCAGGATCAGGCTGCTTCAAAGGCAGAATCCGAACCCAGGTTCAGCAGGCTAAGTGCAGATCTCAGCTCTGCCACCTGTGTGATGTTGGGCAAAGCACTTAACGTTGAGCCCAGGTTTCTCGGGGGTAAAAAATGAAGAGTTTGAACTAGGTGGTCCCTGAGGTCTGCTCTAACTTGGATCAATGATTCCAAGCCCTGCTTCAGGAATAAGAAGGGACTGGAAAGAGATGTTTCAGTTCCTTGTCGATTTGGCCCTCAGAGCCTCTTGGGGCTTGATACACTAAAGAGCTTGGGTAGAGGTGTGAAGGTTTTGAAAAGGAAAAAAACCCAAAATGGAATTAAAACCAAATGAAGATTGATTTCTGAGGCTCTTACAGGATCAGAGTACTGGAAAGGGTCTTAGAGATCGCCTCAGCCAACCTATGCTAGGATGGAAATCTTCCCAACAGCCTTCCTGATTAGTGGCCATCCACCTTGAGATCCTCAGCGAGTAAGGAAGAACCTGTTGTGGTCAGAGGCAGCTCATCCCCCCTTGGGTCCTTTTAGTTTGGAAATCCTCTCTGAAGACCCAAGAAATCTACTTTCCTAAGGTTTCTACTCACTGCTTTTAGTTCTTTGAGAGGGTGAAAGAGGGAGCAAGACAAGTACAAGAGAGAGTCCATATGGTAGCCCTTCTGACCCTTGAAGACGAGGGTCTCGTTCCCCCGACATCAATCAGTCCTCGCACAAATCTGCTCTTATGTCTTCATCCTCAATGATCCCTCTTCCCTGAATCCATTCTCTGAGTGATGTTATTTCTTGGGGTATTTTCCAGGCCACACTATGGCCAAGTAAAATCATCCATTAGTTTCTCTCGGTCTAGGTTTTCCTCAGTTCCCTCTTCTGTTGGGTCTGTACGACAGATTGCTCTCAGCCCAATTCTCCAGCCTCTTTTTATTTAGATTAATCTGATCAGTCACAAAGTACAGCTCCCAAAGAGGAGCTCAGAAACCCTAATTAGTGGGGGAGAAGTCACATTTCCCAGATTTAACCTACCATCTCCCACCTCCGGGGCTTTGTCTGAGCGGTCGCCCTTGTTTGAAACATCGGATGTTCACTTCTTCCTTTTAAGAACTTTAGCTTCCTTCCAAATCTGGCTCAGGATTCTCATTATCCACAATCACTCTTCTCTTGAGAGAGGTTACCTTTATAATCGCTACCGACCCTGGTAGCTTTTAATGTTCTCTCTCCCCTGAAATTCAGTTGTTTTTACTCATTAGTATACTTATCTGTTGTTTCTCCCTAGAACAATGTAAATACCTGTAGGGTAGGGACCGTTTCATTTTGATCTTAATAACACTACTCATACCTTCCAGCACGGAGAGAGTATTTTTAAGTTTGCACAACACTTTAGACATATTATCTCATTTGATTCTCACAGCAACCCTGGGAAGTGGGTGCTATCATCATTCCCATTTTGTTGTTGAGGAAGATATTTGTTAAGTGACTTGTCCAGGGTCACACAGCTGGTAAGTGTCCGAGGCAACCGGAATTTTTGATTTCAAGTCTGGTTTCCTATCTGCTATACACTTAGAGGCAGAAGAAATGTTTACTGAACTGGAGAATAGATAATGGTAATGCACATTGCATGACAAGTGTATGAGAGGAGCCAAAAAAAAAGTACTATGTGAGGTTTGTGGGAAAAGACAATTACCGATGGCAGGGCTGGCTTCCAGGAGAAGATAGCGTTGGAGGAGAACATGGATAGGATTCTTCAGGTGAAGATGGGGAAGCATGGAGGTGCAAGAATGTATGATCCATTTAGGAAATAAAAAAATAGATTAATATTCTGTAACCCAGCTGTGGTTCATAAGTCTAGAAGCCATGGAGGGGAGATGAAGACAGAAAGCTGGGTTGTCACTATGCTGAGGGGACCCTTGAATGACTGGTATAGCACTTTTTTATTATTCAATTTTTTTTTGGTTATACATGTACATTCATTTAAAAAAAAACATATTTCCTCATGAACCATGTTGGAAGAAAAAACCAGAACAAAAGGGAAAAATCACAAGAAAAAAAAAGAAAAAAAGAAAAAAAAAGTGAATATAGGATGTGTTAATTTACATTTAGTCTCCATGGTATAGCACTTCTTGCTTTTCAAGTTCTCTCTCTTGTGTATAGTGGCAGCTGTAATAGAGTCAGAAAGACCTGAGTTTAAATTCAGTCTCACACATTTACTAGCTGTCTGATCCTGGACCAGTCACTGCACATTTCTTTGCCTCAGTTTTCTCCTCTGTAAAAAGGGACTAAGAATGAACATCCATTAGGAGGTTGAGTGTAACATGGGTACGGAAGGCTATGAGAACATTTCGTCTCATCCTGGCCTGTCTTTCAGACTTCTGCTTTCTCAGCTCTCCTTTCTTTCTCTTTCCTCCCCATCTCCTAGCTCTTAGACTTCCCTCAGTTGCTGCCTCTCCCCTGTACCCCTTGCCTTTGTTTTGTGGGGGCTGGCTCGGCTCTTTCTGCTGGAATCCTTTTGTTTCCGTGCGCCTCCCTCCATCTTTCTGTCTGCCTCTCCTCCATTGCTCCCGACTCTTTCTCCCTTATTATCCTCGTTCTCTTTGTGCTCCTCTCTGCTGGATGTCTCCCCCTTCACTCTAAGAAACCATCTCCCCTCAAAGCACTTTTCTGGTGAGTCATTCTGGTCCTAAATAAAAAAGTCCCAGCAAGCAGACTCTCCTCCCCAACTCTTGTGACTCAGATCAGAATTTTGAGAACCTGGGGGGAAGGGTCCCAAAACGACCTTTTTTGGACTTAAGAACCAGCTTCTCTATGACACATGGATGGAATAACCCCCCTTGTCTCATAGGCTGAGGTGGCTTTTAAAAAAAGACTTTATAAGCATAAATAGAATCATTTTGAGAAATCAATCTGTCTGAAAATGATCTGGGGGTTTTAATGGACTACAAGCTCAGCATGAATTAGCAGTGCTATGAGTAGCCCAGAAAGCTAACATGACACTGGACTGCACTAAGAGACAGTAAGGAGGCGAGGGTCCCACTGTCCTTTGTCCTGATCAGGCCTGATTTTGAAAACTGTGTTTAGTGATATCGATAAGCTCAGAGCACACAGTAGGCACTTTATGGATGCTTAAGGATTGACAAACTAAAGGAAGGCAACCAGGGTTGAAAGAGACTTGAATTCCTATTATGTGAGGACTGGCTGAAGGAAATGAGGAGGTTTAGCCTGGAGAAGAAAAAATGGGGTAGAAAAAATTGGGGAGGGATATGAAAACAGTGTTCAAGGATTTGAAGGGCTATAGAGACAGCTTTATTCTGTAACTACAGTGGGTAGAGTTCTGGGCCTGGAATCAGGAAGGCCTGAGTTCAGAAAATTTGACGTCAGATACTAACTCGTCTCAGTTTTCTCATCTCTAAAATGGGAATAATATTAGGCTTATTGCTAACTCCCAGAGTTGATGAAAAGATCAAATGAAATAGTGCCAGGCACAAAGGAAAACTTGATAAATGTTTATCTAGCTTCTGGGGGCTATGGGAGCTGTGAAGGGGGTGTGGTGAGGGTGAAAGGCCCAACCTTGGCCTAGAAGGGACTAGGAGGATGTGGAACATGAAAGGCCTGTGGGTGAAGGTTATGAGGAGGCAAATTGGTCTTGCTGTCGGGAAAACCTTCCGATTGGTTAAAGCTGTCCAGAAATGGAACAGGCTACTTTTGGGTGGCCTTCCTTATTGGAAGTCTGTAACAAGAGTCTTTTCTGGGTGTGAGAATGAATAACTTTGGAGAAGTCAGCCAGTTTTGAAATTCTGTGAATCTGTGCCCTAAAAAGCCCCATGATGTTTTGGGGTAGCTCCTTGTCCCCGTCAGCCAGCAGTCAGCATGGCCTTCCAGAAGCCAAGAGCACGCTCTGGCCCCTTCCCCATTGCTCCTGCTGGCCCCCGGGGTGAGGCTACTTTCTGCTTCTTCCTCACTGGAGAGTTCCACCTTGAGACCCCCAAGCAGTAGTGACTTGTGACACCCCCAAACTTGCAGGTCTGCTCTTCTCTGGAGGGCTTGTCCTGTCTCCAAGCTGATCCATCTCCCCCCACTTCCCTCCCTGCATCTCACCCAAATCCTTGTTCCTTGCTGTCTTTACTTAATGAATGTTTCATGAGTCACATCTCCCCGGCCTCTCTCCATCTCCCCAGCTGCCTGTCCTCTTGCCAGTCGAATCCAAGGAGAAGATTTCTTCTCTAAAGGTGCTGGGAGGCTGGCTGTCAGGGCTCCGTCCTGGGGGGCTACTCCAATTACCTGGAGCCGAGAGTTCAGATGAGAAAAGAATTAAATCACTAGGGAGGTAGTTTGTGTTTCTTTTGTTTTAAAACTAGCTCTTTAGCCCATCCCCTCACCTGAGAGTTTATGAGTTCTTTTTTGACTCTTTATTAGCTCTAGTAAAAAAGGTATTGGTCTGGCTGTCAAAAGTTTTAGGACTCGGATAGCTAGGTGGCCCAGTGGGTAGAGCACCAGCCCCGAAGTCAGGAGGACCTGAGTTCAAATCTGACCTCAGACACTTAACACTTGCTAGCTGTGTGACCCTGGCCAAGTCACTTAATCCCAATTGTCTCAGTAAAAAAAGGGAAAAAAATTGTAGGACTTAATCTTGGTTGACAGCCACGGCAATGGTGTCACTTCCTACTTGAGGGCCTGCTCTCCTCCACCCCCAAAGGAGCTCCTACCTCTCTCTAAATCACTATATATATAATGCACATATTTTGGATAAGTCATATATATTGCTTATAATTTCCTTGAGAGCAGGAACTGGCTCATTTTAATCTAATATAGTTCTGATACTAATGCTATCTAAAGATTTTTGCATGTAGAAAGATCCCTCCCAATTCTAATATTCTGTATTCTAAGGCTCCTCCTTTTCTGATATCTTGGGTTCTAAGAACCCTCCCAGCTCTGACCTCCTGGATTCTAAGAACCCTCCCAGCTCTGACCTCCTGGGTTCTAAGGGCCCTCCCAGCTCTGACCTCCTGGGTTCTAAGGGCCCTCCCAGCTCTGACCTCCTGGGTTCTAAGAACCCTCCCAGCTCTGACCTCCTGGGTTCTAAGGGCCCTCCCAGCTCTGACCTCCTGGATTCTAAGAACCCTCCCAGCTCTGACCTCCTGGGTTCTAAGCTCCCTCCCAGCTCTGACCTCCTGGGTTCTAAGGGCCCTCCCAGCTCTGACAACCCATGTTTTAAGAGCTCTCCCAGCTCTGACATCCTATGTTCTAAGGGCCCTCCCAGCTCTGACATCCTATGCTGTACAACCAACAGCATTTAAATGCCTGCTATATTCCAGGTACCATCTTAAAGCTGGGGATACAATTGCACTAAATGGAGCAATCTCTATCTGCATGAAGGTTCTTTCCAGGGTCCTTTCTTCCCTGACACTGCTGGTGATACAGAGAACCTGGGCAGACTCCTGAAGCAAAGGTGAGAGGGGTTTCTCTGGACCTTAGCACCTCTGTAAACTGAGGGTCTTAAACAAGACAAGGTCTAATGGTCTAAGATTTTAAGTTCAAGCAGTATGTGGCCAATTCATCTGCTTTTTATTTTTTTTTTATTTTTTAATGGGGGAATGGGGATGGTAGGGACCACTTGTAAGCTGGGCCTAGCCCAGTGTGTGGGAAGCTGCTGGGCATTCAATGCCTTTGAGGGAAAACAGCTTTCCTTGATTCTGTCTGGCTCTTATCCTGTAGCTACCCCAGTCTGGCAACCACTTAGCCCTGACCTGGCCTCCTGGGAACAGGCAGCTGGCCTTTAAGGCAGTCAGTTCTGGTGTTCCGAAGGACGGGTGCCCACAGCTCTGGTTCCCCACTGACTGGCCCAGAATCAGAGCCAGGCTTTGATTTTTAAAAGATGTGCCTGGAATTCTGAGCTGATCAAAGGCCTTTTTTTGGCCTGAGCCTGGGATTTCAGATGTCCCCAATGTCCTCCAAGTCTTTGACATTTATCCCGGACACATCCTCCTTTCTCCTTAGACCGCATCTTGGTTTCTCCATCTGTAAAACTGAGAGGACAGAGAGAGACAAAGAGGGCACTGCCAAGGGATACTGGGTGATGGCGAGGGCCTGGGAGGAAATGATAATTGGAATTTTCCTAAATATTAGAGCTGAAGAGATTTGAGGGAACATTGGATCCAATCACTTCCTTTTAAAAACCTTGGAATCAGAAATGCAAATTAAAACCACTCAAGTACCACCTCACACCTCTCAGATTAAAACCACTCTGAGGTACCACCTCTTAACTCCCAGATTAACTAAAATGACAGGAAAAGACAATGATAAATGTTGGAGGGGATGTGGGAAAAATGGGACACTGATGCATTGTTGGAGTTGTGAAATGATCCAACCATTCTGGAGAAGAATTTGGAGCTATGCTCAAAGGGCTATCAGACTGTGCATAACCTTTGACCAGCAGTTCTCTACTGGACCTGTATCCCAAGGAAATCATAAAGGAGAGAAGGGGAGCACGTGTGCAAAAATGTTTGCAGCAGCTCTTTTTGTGGTAGTGAAGAATTGGAAAATGAGTAGATGACCATCAACGGGGGAACGGCTAAACAAATTGTGGTCCATGAAGGTAATGGAATATTATTGTTCTATAAAAAATGATGAACAAGCTGATTCTAGAAAGGCCTGGAAAGGTTTACATCAACTGATACTGAGCCAAACAAGCAGAATCAGGAATAATACACTGTATACAATAACAGCAAGAATGTGCAATGATCAACTATGAAAGGCTTGGTTCTTTCTTCCCTGTGGCTCAGTGATCTGAAGCAATCCCAATAGACTTTGGACAGAAAATGCCATCTGCATCCAGGAAAAGAACTAAGGAGACTGAATGTAAATCAACACATGCTATGTTCACTTCCTTTTTTTTTTTTTTTTTTCTTCTCCCATGATTTTTCCCTTTTGCTCTGATTTTTCTCTCCCAATATGAATTATAAAGCAACGTGTATTAAAGAAAAAATAAAAATAAAGACCCAGGATCCAAAAGCATCATGGCTCTACTCTCAGAGGCCATCAAGTCCAAACCTTCACTTAACACGTGAGGAAACTGAGGCTCAACTCTCACATAGGGTAACTATCTAAAGTAGAATTTGAACCCAGGTCCTTTGACTATTGGTAGCTCTTTTTCCAGCATATCATGCTGTCTCTGTGCTAAGTATTAGCTATTATTTATACTGGGGGAGAGAGAGTCCAAATCAATGAACAATCAGTCATTAAGCATTTATTAAGTAGTTGCTATGTGCCAAGCACTGTGCTAGGCACTGGGGATACAGAGATAAAAATTAAACAATTCCTACCTTCCAGGAACTTACAGTGCATCAGAATGGTGTGTGTGTGTGTGTGTGTGTGTGTGTGTGTGTGTATGTGTGTTTATATACATATATATTTATATACACACATAAATTCAAGACAATGTAAAATTTTTTTTGGGGGGTAGGAGTAGCGATGGAATCAATGCACTAGCACCTGGACGGGTGGCCAGGGATGGTCTCACATAAAAGATATTACTTCATATAAACTTTAAAGAATCAAACAGGAATTCTGAGAAGTAGAGATGAGGAGCAATCTCACTTCAGGCAAGAGGGACATTTGGTACAAGAAAGAGAAACATGCCATAAAGGGCTGACTTCAGGCAATAGAACAGGGGATGATTTGGCTGCAGAGTAAGTAAGGTTGGAGCCAACCTGTGTAGGGCTTTAATGAAACACTAGAGTTTGTATTTGAATATAAAAGTAATAGGGAGCTAGCGAATGTTATCAAGGAAGAGAATAACATAGTTGAGATTATGAATCCATAGTAATACTGAATTATGTGTGATAATAATAATAATATATAATGACAATACATTACATTACAACAATACATCCAAAGCACTTTGCATATATTATTTCATTTGATTTTCACCATCCCATTTGTAAATAATATGGATTTTTGGTGTGACGGTGTTAGGAAATTCTAAACAGATCTGTGATTTCCTTGCTTCAGAGAACTTCGAGTAAACTCTATGCTAACTCTCTCCACCATCTTACACATTGGACAGCTCCTTTATGATTCTTCCTTTTGAAAACTTATCTGGGGACTTGAGAAGTTTGGGGACTTGCCCAGGATCTCAAATTCAGTCTCTGTCAGAGGGAGGATGTTAACCCAGGTTTCTTTTGGCTCTGAATCCCCATTCCATTATACCATGCTGAGAGTTTCTGAGGAAGATCAAGCACCTCCTTGCAATCTTCAGTCAACCTTTGATGGCTTCTGCAAAAGAGGAGAGCTGAATGGGTTTTGTAGGATTGTACAATTCTCAAACTCATCTGTTTCAGGACCCTGTTAGAGTCTTAAAAATTATTGGGGACCCTGCCTCCCAAAGGACTAAAAAGCTCTCTTTTTGTGGGGGTTATATCTATTGATAGTTACTCTATCTGAAATTACTTTTACTTGAAAGTACTTTTATGAAAATCATCTGAAGGACCCCCTGAAAAGGTTTTTAGGAGCACCTTTCCCAAGCATCTTTGGGTCATGTTTTGAGAACCATTGAGCTAATCTAATCATCTGCCTGCATTCAGGCAATCACACATTGCATCCCTAAGAAGTGGTCATCCAGCTCCTATGCAGACACATCTAGCACCGGAGAGGCTCATAATCTATCTCTAAAGGCAATATCTGACAGTTCTGAGTACAAGAGTTCTAGTTTCCTGGGCATTGAGGGGGGGAAACAAAATAAAAATTAAGCAGTCCTTGACTTTAAGAAGCTTATAATCCATCAGGATTACACACACACACACACACACACACACACACACATCCCTATAAATATTCACAGGGGTGTGGATAGGTGAAGAATAGAAAGCGTGTCCTGCCAGCAACAGGAATTAAATGGAAAGGAAGAGAGAATCACAAACCTTAACAAAATATCCTATTTCTTTTCTAATAGACTTCTGTGCCTTGTTAATTGTGCCCCGAGGCACCTTTTCTACTAGAACACACTCTCCTTGAAGGCAGCCGCGGATTCTGATCTATTTTTGTATGTCACCACTTTACAAATGCTGTGTTTTTGAATTATTGAATTCTCTCTACCTCTTTCTGTATTGAGCTTGAGTATGAGACCAGTGCATAAGTTCTCCGGATTCCAGCTGACCTGAGGGTGTAGACTGTCACTTCTATGGAGCAAACTAGATGAACCAATGGATAAAGTCCTGGTTCTGAGTTCAGATCCCGTCTCAGACACTTATTAGCTATGTTGCTTGGGCAAATCTCTTCTTTCAGGCTCATCTGCATGTATAATTGCAGGGTTCTAATTTTATAGAGTTGTTATATATATCTATGCACACGTGTGCATATGTGTATATACACACATACAAATAAGTATATAATGTAAATAAGTAGACATAGGTATCCACTTACATACACATATAACAAACTTTAACAAACTTTTAGCTTAAACAAAGATTGTGTACTGGATCAATGATCTAAAAGACAGCTTCCAAGGCAAGAGGCATGTATATTAAATACCTACTATGTGCCAGATGAGGGCACTGAAGTGGCTCAGTAGTGCAGGTATTCTGTGTCCTAAATCTCCTAGTTCTGATATTCCATGTTCTGTGGGCCTTCCAAATTTTGTCGTTCTGTGTTTCTAGTTCTGACATTCTAAGTTCTAAGGGCACTTCCAGCTCTGATATTCCATATTCTGAGGGCCAACTCTGACATCTTTTCTTCTTAAGGTTCCTCATAGATCCATGATTGACGGGAAGTAGTGCGGCTTTTCACCCTTTTTGGATCCCCAGCAGTGTGAATTGGCCCAAGACAGCCCCGAGATGCTCTGGGAGGCCTGGCTTCCCATAAGGCAAGTCCCTTGGAGCTGAGGGCCCTTTCACGGTATAACTCTTACTAAGGAGTCTGAACCTCGGAGCCAAAAAGAGAAGCGGCAGGGCTGGTTTCCCCTTCATTCTGGGTGCCTCTCCTCGAGGGAGTTTTTCTGCTTTCGGCTCCAAGAACAACAGTGGCTTTCTGAAATGGATGTAAGCGTCTCTCTTACACCTGAGCCCCCTGAGCAAAGAGGATCTCGGCTTTCACGTCTACAATAGTCCAAGTCTGGCAGAGAGCTTTCTTCACAATAGTGTTATTCTAAGGAAGGTAAGGTGGACTATGTGCAAATATTATCCCAGCTTTACAACAGGAGTCACTGAGACCAAGATGTCCAGCCCAAGGTCATGCATTAAGTAAAGATTATAGTGGGTATGAACCCACTTCTCCTGACTACTTTCCTCACCCCTGGGCCCTGTGCCCCTTCCAGCTTTATGCCCTGGTTAGAAGGGGCTTTTTGGTTCTTCTGTTTCATTTTCTGGGGGAGCCATGACTGATTATTCTGAGGTCTTTTGGGGAGGTCCCCGCAGCTGCTAAGACAGGTCAGGTACCCACCCTGCCTGGGGAACTGCAGATCGGGATTAATTTCTCAGTTCTGCTACCAAGATGCTTGGTGACCTTGGGCGGATGACTGCCTCTCTATTGTGGGGGACAGCTCCAGCCGATAGAACATCTGTAGGATGGGAGAACAGGTGTCACAGGAACTCTGGGATGCTAATGATCATCCTTCACACTCCTCGGCCTCCTCCTAGCCAGCCATCTGGGTAGGTGACAAGCCTCTTAGAGCCCTGGGATTCCCCTCGCTCTTCCGAGCTGCTGCAGCTTCCATTCCCCTCCCTCCTGAGAACAGGGGAGCAGGTGTACCTCTTTGCATTGTGACACTGGGGATACAAAGGAACGGAGGGAGGCGGGAAAGGAGGGAGGATCGGCTCCGAGGACCAATGGTGGCTGATCTTCCCTGGGCAGAGGTCACCGCAGTTCCCATGGCAGAAGCAGGTGCGGGGTAGGGGTGAGTGGTGGTTAGGGTAGGAGGGCTCGCGGCCCTCCTCACTTCAGGGAGCTCAGAGCCTCAGGGCTCCCAGGAGATGAGGGGAGGCGGGGAATGGAGGGACAATTCGGGAAGTACCAGTCTAATCTCCCAGCGAGGGAATCCTCACCTTCCCCGAAGGCCGCCCCAGGAGCACCAGCTGGGGAGCGAAGATTTACCTGCTTAAGCTCTCCCTCCCATTGCCGCTCCCTCCGGAGCTGGGAGGGGGGTGGGGAAGGGGGAGGAAGGCCCAGCCTTGACCTGGAAAGGGCATGGAGGCCGTGGAGCACGAAAGGAGACTGGGGTTCCTAGGGAGCAAATGAAGGCACTTTCTCTCCCCGGGCTAGGGTGGAGGACTAGGCTGGGGATGGGGGAAGAGAAGGGACAATTACGGCCATTAATCATTAACTACCCCCTTCCGCTTTTGGTACACCAGTCACCCCCATCGGGAGTTGAGGGGTGGGAGGGAGATCAGGTTCCCTGAGTGGCTAACTGCTGGGGAGGGGGGAACATTGGGAAGAAAGAGAGGTGCGTTCCAATCCAGGCCCCCTCCCCACGGCTGCGAGCAAGGTCGCGTTATTCCCGGCCCTCCCCCATCCCTCGCACCTCTTCGGCCCCCAAACGTAAAATGCTTGCTGCCCTGCCAGCTTCTGTCCCTGCCCTCGGCTTCTTCCGGGGCCAACGCGGGGTGAAGGGGGAGAGATTCTGCGGATTGGCATCGCCGCCCCCCAACTCAGTCATTCCCAAAGCGGGTATTAACACTAATGCACCCCCGCCTCTGTCCTGATACGACACTCCCGTGAAGGCTTCACCCTCCCCCAAACCAGAGTCCCTCCCCCCCCCCCCATCCCATTCTCTCAGCATTTTACTGAAGTCATTTCCCCTCTTTGACCTCAGCTTGGTCCGGAGGAGAGGTGGACAGTCCTGGGGAGGTCTCTCCCTTCCCCAGAGCTCTTTCCCAAAGCCGTGTCCCCGAACGCTCCCACCCTGTTCCCTGGGGGCGGGGAGAGATGCTCTTGGTATAAACTCTCTTTCCCAAACCAGAGCCTTTCACCCTAAATTGCATTAACTGTCCCTCCCCCCCGAGCCTCCTAATCTCTCGGCTCTTTCCCCTCCCCCCTGCCCCGGGTCGGGGTGGTGGTGGTGGGGATGGGGTGCAGCTGGAGGGCGGTGACCTCGAAGTACTCTTTGCGGCCAGTTCCAGCCAGGAGAAAAGAATACTAATTTCCCTTCAAAGGAAAGGCGCCCTGGTCGCGGAGCCTAAGGCCCCGGGAGACCCGCAGACCGACCCGGTCTGAGAGGAGGCACAAAGCCGCTGTGCCCCGTCTCCCTCCCGGGCCCGGAGTAAACACTGCGCGCCGGCCCCGGGAGGGGGAAGGGAAGGGGAGGGAAAAGGGAGGGAAAGGGGGCGAGCCCAAGACCGGGCCGCTCGCGGAGCAGGGGGTGGGGAGGGAGCGCACAGCGGAGAGATCCCCGCCAGGACAGAGTGTGCCTGGGGAGGGGAGAAGGGGCAGGCCGGGGAGCGGGGAGTGTCGCCAGCAGGAAGCCATCCCTCGTAGTTCGAGCGCGGCCAGGATCGGCCGGCCCTCCGTGACGTTACTCATCTTCCAGGGATCTCTAGTCTCCTCTCCTCCCCTCCCCTCCCTCTTACCCTCTTTCCTCTCTCCCTCTCCACCCCTCCTCCCTGTCCCCTCCCCCTCTCTCCCTCGAATCCCTGTCTCTGCACATCTCTCTCCATCAGCTTTCTCCGGACCTTCGCCGCCAGCAGCAGCAGCAACAGCAGCAGCGGCACCTCGGCGGCCCAGGCAGCAGGAGAGGGGTAGCCAGCGGCTCCACCCCCCCTCCCCGGGGCTCCCATCCCCCCTCCTCCACCTCCTCCACCTCCTCCCGGCCCTGCCCTTCCCAGCTCTGCTTGAAGGGGATCCCCCTTGTCTCTCTCTGCTCAGTCCCCCCCTGCTGCGCCCCAGGATCCCAGCCCCCCTCCCTCCGTCAGCCCCCCTACAGAGCCGGAGGAACCGAGCGGCGGAGACAAGGATGTGACTGCACCCGGCGGCGGAGGGTGCACTCGGCGGCGGCGGCGGTCGGAGTGAAGCTGCGGGCGCCCGGGGCTCCCTCTCTCCTCTCTCGCCCTCTCTTCTCCCGCTTCCCCCGGTCCTCCCTCCGCGGCCCCCGGCCGTCCCGCTGCCCCGGCCCCGCGCCCCCCGGCTCGCCGCCTCGGGGCTCCCCTCCCCTGCCCCGGACCGCCCCTCTCCGGCCGCCCCCCTGCTCCAGCGCTGACCCTGTCCGCCGGCGGGGAAGGAGGAGGAGGAGGCGGCACCGCCGAACCACCGGGCGAGAACATGTCGGAAGTGCTGCCGTTTAACGAGGAAAAGCTGGGGCACTATGGAGACGGGGGGGACGTGGGCCAGATCTTCACGTGCCGCCTGCAGGATACCAACAACTTCTTCGGGGCGGCTCAGAACAAGAGACCGCCCAAACTGGGCCAGATCGGCAGGAGCAAGAGAGGTGAGTGAGCCCCGGGATCGCCCAGACCCCCTCCCCCTCCCCTTTCCCGTCCCCTTCCCCTTCTCCCGGGCAGCCCCCCTCCCCCGGCTTGCTGCAGGCGGACAAGAGCAGGGGGCGACTCTCACATCTCCCCTAGTTCGGAGGGGGGCAGGTCGTTTGGTTTGAACCCCGTCCCTTAAGTGCTTCCCCTTCCCGCGGTCAGTCTGCTGAACCTCACCCTTCTGTATCCCTGGGATGACCCCAGGGACATTACCAGGCTAGGAGTGGGGTGAGGGATGCAGCATCCCCCATAAGTCGGGACCGGGGGCACCTATCAGTTAAAGGGAGAAGAGATAGCTAGCTCCTCGAGGTGCTCTCGGAAGCTGAGAGATGAGAGGCAAGGCTTCCGAGGGTCTTGTTCCACGGGGGATCCCATAGGCAGGGGGATGGGGAAGAGACGCAGACCTCCGAGGGGTACCCACAAGCTGCAGGGAGGGGCGCCCTGTAGAGACCAGAGAAAGGGAGGCGGTGGTGCTTCAGGGGGCTCTCTGGACCCTCTGGGAAGGGGAGTCTCCCCAGAGGGGGGAGGGTTGGCACACTGCGGGGTCCGGCTGGGACCAGCAGCTCAAGGGCTGGCGCTCCCCCCTCCTTCCCTTTCTGCCCTCCCCCCTCACGTCCCAGCCTGTTTGAACCAGCTCGGTCTCGGAGCCTCTGCCCCCCTCGACATCGATCCCAGTTTAGGAGCCACCGCTTTCAGCCGGAGCTGGGGCCTTCGAGGGGCCCCCAGCGAGATCCGACTGGTCCCCGCCCCCGCCAAACTTTTTTTTTTTTTTTTGCGCAGTGTAGTCTCAAGTCTTGCTCTCCCTGGACGCTAAGGGACTTGGGGCCTCCCCTTGGGGTAGTGCGGGGGAGGGGGCCTGCAAAGGGACAGAGTCCCCTCCACAACACCGCAGTGCCAGTGCAGAGCCAGTCTCTGCCTGCTGCTGCCTTTCCTAGGGACTTGGGAAAGAAGGATGGTGGGATAGGCTGGGGGAGACCAGGGAGCCCCAAAGCCGGCTGGTGTGTCCCCTCTTTCTGCTCATGCACATAGAAAGCAAGAAAGACAGCCCCCTTCTCTTCCTTCTCGCCCTCACCCATGACTGGGAAAGCTGAGTTTGGGTGAGCGCTGAGAAGGGAGAGGGCCAGAAGAGGGATTTCCCCTCCCTTTCTCCACTCCGTGGGAAATCCACTTTCTCCCTTCCCCTCTTTCTCTGAACCTAGCCCAGGTCAATGCAAAGGGTTGATTTGCCATCTTCATCCCTCCCCTTCCCCGCCCCCAGCCCCACAGGGACCCTTGGCCGTGTTATCCAGGGCTGACGAGCAGAGAGGCTGCCGTTTGCCTAGCTTGTCTCCGGGTGCTTCACCGCTTCCCCACCCCACCCTCCATGCCAACAGAGCCCTTTTTCCAAATAAATAAGTCCCGGGGGGAGGTGAGTGGGCGTGCTGGGGGATGGGAGCCACAGGGCCACTCCCACTCCCACCAGCTCTTGGGTTGTCTGTAATCCATCGTCCCTAACCTGGGCTCTTCTCCCCCTTTCCTTGCCCCCCCCTCAAGTAGCTTTAACAAGGGCAGAGGCTTGAGGGCAGAAGAGGAAAGCTAAGGGACTTAAGGGAGGTAAGGGAGCTCAGGACCATAGTGGATATCTACTGGAGAGGGAGAAGCCCCCCTCTCCTCCCCCTCCTTCCCTTTCCTCCTCCCCCTTCCCTTCTCTAGGAGAAAAGGCCTGCTTATACTTTTCACTTTCTTTTCTGCCTTACAGTTGTTATTGAAGATGATAGGATTGATGACGTGCTGAAAAATATGACAGACAAGGCACCTCCTGGTGTTTAAAGCCCCCAAAGACACTGAGTTAAGGGACAAAAAGATGATAATAAACACAGCAACTTCACACAGTTTATTGGCAAAAAAAAAAAAATCAATTTGGAAAAAAAAAATCTTCATTACTCTAGCTGCAGTCCACAATGCAGACACACCACCAACCTGTATCTTGTGTCAGGCCTGGGGACGGAAGAGGTGTGAGCATAGCAAGGACAGAAACAAAAACAAAGAGCAAAAAAATTAAAAAAAAAAAGAAATTATTCAATAGATTAATTGATTTACACACACTCATAAGGAAATTGACATCAGCTGCAGCTGTTTGTCTAAATTAATATGCGTTTCCTTTTATATACAGCGAATATTGCGCAATTCTAGACCTGGATTTCCAGCCACTTTAAATAATGCAGCAGCAGCAGCAGCAGCAACCGCCTGCCCAGCAAAATGCCTCTGGGTTCCTGGTGGGAGGGGGGGGGCTGGCATCCCCTTTGCTGATCTGGCTGCCCTGAAAGTCAGCCCTTTGTTTACATTATTCCCATCTGGCAAAAATGATTCTGTGCACTTAGATGTGAGATGCTGTCCGTTTCATTTTTACAGAAATATTCATATCTTTGATGTGTGTAAAACAAAACAAAACAAAACAAAAAAACAGAAAAAAAAACCCCAGAATGACTTATATATAAATATATAGATAGTTATTCTATTTCGTTTTCCCGCCACCTTGGAAGGTCTTCCTTGGTGGGATGTGCGTGCGCTCCACTGAACAAAACCAACCCACTTTCCCTAAGGATTGCCATCTAGGAAGAGTTTTCTCCTGATTTCAATGTGCTGTGAAGCTTGTGTTCTCTGGACTGCTTGCAAGCAATCCGGACCCGAGTTCACATGGACGAATTTGGTGGGGGGGGGAGGAGGAGAAAGGGGGGGAAAAGCCTTCTCTCTGTTGTATGAGCCCCCATCCCTGCTCTTTCCTCCTCCCGGTGTTGTGGCGATTCATCCTCTTCAATGAATGGATTGTACAAAATGTGATCACGAGAGTGCCAAATATCTGGAAATGCCAAAAGGCAGTTTGGTTTGGTTCCCCCTTTTTGTGCTCCCTGAGCCCATGTAAAGCAGTGCTTCGTCGGAGTCTCTCTTTTCTGGGTTATTTATCGGGCTTTCTCTTAAGGCAGAACCGCTCTCCTTTTTGCATGATGTTTGCAGAGATGCCTCTTGCGCAGGGGCTGGGGGTGGGGGGGTCTTTTCACCATTTTGTTTTCTTTCTTCTTTTGGGTTTGCAACTTTGGATGACAAACCTCAAAGAGGTTTCTTTTGCCTTCCCTCCAGCTGCCCCCTTGCCCTTCCCTCTCTCCCTTTTCTTAATTCAATATTGTGTATATGGTGCACTGTTAACCACTACACAGGGCTATTTCTGCAATGTACAATAAAAGGGACTGTTCCTGTGTCTAACCTCTGTGTCTTATTTCGGTGGTCTATTGGAGGGGGAGGGGAAGGGGAGAGAAAGGGTGGTGGGGATGGAGGGGAAAGAAGAGAGAGAGAGAGAGAGAGAGAGAGAGAGAGAGAGAGAGAGAGAGAGAGAGAGAGAGAGAGAGAGAGAGAGATAAAGTGGAAAAACCAGTTAGGTGGTCATTCTTGAGAGATCACAGACTGGCTTCTACAGGGATTCTCTTGCCAGCGCTGGGATTGGGAGAGCAAGTGAATGGCTGTTCGTTGTTGGACTGCTTTGGGGAATCTCCCCCACTCTTTGTAATGTCTGCCATCGGTTGTTGGACTAGGCTGGCGTTCCCTTTTTTGGGATAAGGCCAAGAGAATCCATGTGTACTGTCTCCCCAGCCCCCAGCACATTCAGGAGAAAAGGCGCCCGTTTCTCCTCCAAGGCGTGGCAGCCCAGCCATTGTCTCCCTCCAACACCTTCCAAGAGCTGGGTCCCCGAGGTGCCAGTCTGGCGGAACCATTTCAGGGGAAGTGTGAGAATTTGCTTAGGAGATGAGAAATGCCAGTGGCACATAGCGGCAGAGTGTGTCTTCGATCCTCACCCGAGAGCCTCCATTTGGCAAACTGGTCTCCTGAGATGAGCCTGAGAACAGGGATGGTAATTCATGCAAAAGTCTTCCTCCACACAGCCTGGTGAGCTCCATGGTACAAGCCCTAGTCTCCTCCATTTTCCAACTGCACAACGATTTCAACTTGACCAGGGGTACATAGCCAGGGATTGCCCAAACAGAGTCTCGATCCCATTTCCTGAAGCGTTAACCTCTTGGTTGGATGGGACAAAGGATGCTGGGATTTTTTTTTCCAAAGGGGGACCGCTTTTGACCATCGCTCCCTCCGAGGGGCTTTTTCCCTTGGGTTCTTTCACTAGCTTCGCCAACCGTGAGCTTAACATGTTTGTTGTAAAACTGTCAGGCTGGGGAGTCACAACACACTGTTCATGGTGACAGCAGGAGCAGTGTGACTCAGACATCAGGTAAGACAGGACTTGGGAGGAGGGGAAGGAAAAGAGCAAACCTGGTACCTGGCTGGGGGTCTGGGCCAATCCCACAGGACTCAAAGGCTGCTCTGACAATTGCAGTGGGGATCCAGAGCATTGGACTCAAGCTGGAAGAGCTGGAAACGGGTCTGAGTTTGGTGCTAGCTGCAGTGCTATGGGAAAATTGTTTCCCCTCACATTTTGCCATCTATAAAATAGAAATAATAATAGTGATCTTACTAGTGGGACTTTTGTAAGGTAAGGTCTTTGTGAACCTTAAAGCACTACATGTGAGCTGCGATTACTGTCATGGGTGTTAATAATAATGGTAATAAGTATAATCATATGATTCCATTAATCAACCTAGGAGTGACAATCGGAAATCCACAGGCAGTACAGGCAGGGTGCTTGGGGAAATCAGTTGTCTTCTCAAATGATATCTTCTTTCTCTTTACCATTCCCTGTCTCTTTCCTTTCTCTCCTTCTTAAGCAGAAATCTACTGGGCTGTGGGGGTGGGTGGCTTAGGGCCATGTGCAAAAAATCTTTTGTAGGAGAGAGGAGAGGGGAGGGTATTTCTGTCTATTCAAAATGATGGCCTCTGCTACTTCCCAGCTGGATTTCTTTCTGGGCCCCGAGTTCTCTTTTGTCAGTTCTTGCAGATAAAGGTTTGTCATCAGTGGACCTGTATGTCTAAAGTCCGGCTTTGTAGTTTACAATCTGTGGGAGCTGGGGTACTCTAGGTCCTCCATTTCCTTCTCTGTGCAATGGGAGATTTGGAAGGCATTTTCAGTTCTGATGTTATAGGCTTTCTCCCAGCCCTCATACTCGACATCTCTCCTAGCTCTAAGATTAAATGGTCAAATATCTCTTGTGTCTCTATTTTTGTGTATGCATTTTCTCGTTTGCTTGCTTATTTATCAGCTTGTTATTTGGATCGTTATCCAGACCCAAAGTTTGAATGGACCTTAGACATCATGTATATAAAACCCCCATTTTCCCTGATGAGGAAAGCTAGCTCTAGAAAGATTATGGCCTTAGGTCACACAGGTAGAGTACCTGGAACCTGCGAAAGGCTTAATAAGGACTTGTTGAATAGAATCCTGATGGGCAGAACTTGAACCCAGGGCCTCTATTCCAGTGGCTTAGGATCAGAAGGGAGGGGGGCCCTGGTTGCTGTTCCGGAGCAGAGAGCTGTGGTCCTGGACCTTGGGGTCCATCTTATTGAATTCTGTATTTAACTCACACTTACGGCGGCTCTGGTCCACGGCTGTAGACCGTGGGGAAATGCACTCTGTTCTCTGGGTTTCAGCAGCTTCCCAGGCTTCCATTTAGCATCAAAGTAGCTAAGTCTTTAAATGCAACTTAGTATCAAGTAAACATTTGTGCACTTCAGCAAGAGGGCAGAGGATGGGCTGGTATTAAATCTTGTCAGTTGCAGGCTACCTTTGATAAATAGGGAAAGGGCAAGCGGAATGGAAGGGGTGTGAGCGGGGGAGGGGCTGTGGTCCAGGGAGGGGGTGGGGAGGGGCTGATCCGCGCTCCTGCTTTATTGATTGGTGAGTCAAGGGCCACATTATTCAAACTTAGCTAATTGAAAGCCTGTAATAAATGTAAACCTTTATGGATTCCGCTTCCTGTGGCCTGGCCAGGCTGACAGTCTGCGGGAATAAAAAATGCCTCCAGGGGGAATTGGCAAATTAAGTTTTAAAATGTAAGAGACTTGTAAATTACTGGCAAGCCAGAGACCACAGGTGAAGGAGGTAAAAAGGAAGTTCTGGGAGCAGGGGGTGGGGATGGGGAGAGGACTGGATGACATCCCGGGGGCGGGGGAGCTCTCCTGTCTCCCAGCACCTCTGGCTCGAGCCCGGCAGAATTTTGGGGAAGAAATCACCATCTTTTTCCTAAAGCATTTTAAGCCGTATCACTTATTGGTCGAAGGGCTATGGGGGAGAAATAGGGAGAGTCTAGCCAGGGCTGCGGGGTAGGAGACCTGGATTCAGGTCTTGCTTCTGAAAGATATTAGCAGCATGGCTCAGTCATTTCTTCATTGATAAAGGGAGTCAGCCAAGCTGATTCTTAAAGGCCCTTCTGTGTTTGACGTTCTAGAAGCTAATGTTCTGTGTTCTAAGGTTCTGGTACACAGGGAGTCAGCCAAGCTGATTCTTAAAGGCTCTTCTGTGTTTGATGTTCTAAAAGCTAATGTTCTGTGTTCTAAGGTTCTGGTACACAGGGAGTCAGCCAAGCTGATTCTTAAAGGCCTTCTGTGTTTGATGTTCTAGAAGCTAATGTTCTGTGTTCTAAGGTTCTGGTACACAGGGAGTCAGCCAAGCTGATTCTTAAAGGCCTTCTGTGTTTGATGTTCTAAAAGCTAATGTTCTGTGTTCTAAGGTTCTGGTACACAGGGAGTCAGCCAAGCTGATTCTTAAAGGCCCTTCTGTGTTTGACGTTCTAGAAGCTAATGTTCTGTGTTCTAAGGTTCTGGTACACAGGGAGTCAGCCAAGCTGATTCTTAAAGGCCCTTCTGTGTTTAATCTTCTAGGAGCTAATGTTCTGTGTTCTAAGGTTCTGGTACACAGGGAGTCAGCCAAGCTGATTCTTAAAGGCTCTTCTGTGTTTGATGTTCTAAAAGCTAATGTTCTGTGTTCTAAGGTTCTGGTACACAGGGAGTCAGCCAAGCTGATTCTTAAAGGCCTTCTGTGTTTGATGTTCTAGAAGCTAATGTTCTGTGTTCTAAGGTTCTGGTACACAGGGAGTCAGCCAAGCTGATTCTTAAAGGCCTTCTGTGTTTGATGTTCTAAAAGCTAATGTTCTGTGTTCTAAGGTTCTGGTACACAGGGAGTCAGCCAAGCTGATTCTTAAAGGCTCTCTGTGTTTGATGTTCTAGAAGCTAATGTTCTGTATTCTAAGGTTCTGATACACAGGGAGTCAGCCAAGCTGATTCTTAAAGGCCCTTCTGTGTTTGATGTTCTAGAAGCTAATGTTCTGTGTTCTAAGATTCTGGTACACAGGGAGTCAGCCAAGCTGATTCTTAAAGGCTCTCTGTGTTTGATGTTCTAGAAGCTAATGTTCTGTGTTCTAAGGTTCTGGTACATAGGGAGTCACCCAAGCTGATTCTTAAAGGCCCTTCTGTGTTTGATGTTCTAGAAGCTAATGTTCTGTGTTCTAAGGTTCTGGTACACAGGGAGTCAGCCAAGCTGATTCTTAAAGGCCCTTCTGTGTTTGATGTTCTAGAAGCTAATGTTCTGTGTTCTAAGGTTCTGGTACACAGGGAGTCAGCCAAGCTGATTCTTAAAGGCTCTCTGTGTTTGATGTTCTAGAAGCTAATGTTCTGTGTTCTTAGGTTCTGGTACACAGGGATTCAGCCAAGCTGATTCTTAAAGGCCTTCTGTGTTTGATATTCTAGAAGCTAATGTTCTGTGTTCTAAGGTTCTGGTACACAGGGAGTCAGCCAAGCTGATTCTTAAAGGCCCTTCTGTGTTTAATCTTCTAGGAGCTAATGTTCTGTGTTCTAAGGTTCTGCCCAGCTCTCATATTTCATGTCCCTCTCTAACTTTAGAACCCTGTTCTCTAAGGTTGCCTTTCCCATACCAAATCTGACATTTTCTTTTTTAAGGCTCTTCCAAGCTTGGACATTCTATATTCTAGGTAATCTCTCCATCTCTGCTATTTGATGTTCTTAGGGCCTTTTATTTCCAACATTCTGGGTTCTAGGCTTGTTCCCACCTTTAACATTTTGTGTTCTATATTCTTCTTCTTCTTCTTCTTCTTCTTCTTCTTCTTCTTTTTTTTTTTGCTAAGGCAATTAGGGTTAAGTGAATTGCCCAGGGTCACACAGCTAGGAAATGTTAAGTGTCTGAGGTTAGATTTGAACTCAGGTCCTCCAGACTTCAGGGCTGGTGCTCTATCATTAAGCCATCTCAATATCCCAACATTAGACCCCTTTCAGCTTTGTCATTCTGTATTCTAAGATAATCCTCCCCCCAATTCTACCATCTGTGTTCTAAGGGTTCTCCCATTTCTAAAATTCTGGATTCTAGGCTTGTTTTATGTTTCAAAGACTCTTCCACTTCTGTGTTCTAAGGTTACTCCCAGTTCTGACATTCTCTGTCCCAAGGTCCCTTCCTTTGAAGTACTATGTTTTAGCTCTGACTTTCTTTTATTCTATTAACCAAAGCATTGAAGGCTGGAGCTTTTTCTCATGTGAATCCCAGAGGTCTGGCCAGGGTCAAAGATTAATACCGTGGATGGGATCTGGGCTAGACCAATTAAACTACCTAAGCCTCCTTCAGTAAAGGTTTCATTGGAGTTTTAATAACACAGAACACTGGAAAATGAAAGACTTGGTCCATGGAAGACCACATATCCCTTATGTAACCAAGAGGTATTAATGTAGAGCTATTAGAAAGCCTCCTCAGCCAGCTTTCCAGATGGGAATCAATGAAAACTGAGCTTCTTTCTGGTTTTTTATTTTTTAAAAAGCTTTTTATTTTCAAAACATATGCATGGATAATTTTTCAACATTGACCCTTGCATAACCTTATGTTTCAGATTTTCTCCTCCTTCCCCCCACTCCCTCCTCTAGATGTCAAGCAATCCAATATATGTTATACATGTTAAAATAAATGTTAAATCCAATATGTGTAAACATATTTATACAATTCTCTTGCTGCACAAAAGAAATCAGATCAAAGAGGAAAGTAAATGAGTAAGAAAACAAAATACAAGAGAACAGCAACAAAAAGAGTGAAACTGTTATGTTGTGATCCACACTCAGTTCCCACAGTCCTCTCTCTGGGAGTAGATGGCTTTCATCATTACAAGCTCTTTGGAACTGATTGGCCTGAATCACCTCATTATTGAAGAGCCACATTCATCAGAATTGATCATTGTATAATCTTCTTATTGCCGTGTATAATGATCTCCTGGTTCTGCTCATTTCTTCTTCTTCTTCTTCTTTTTTTTTTGTCTTGATTTTCTATTTATATCTTTTTTTAAAATTTAATTTAATTTTATTTTATAATAACTTTATATTGACAGAATCCATGCCAGGGTAAGTTTTTTACAACATTATCCCTTGCACTCGCTTCTGTTCCGATTTTTCCACCCCCTCCCCTAGATGGCAAGCAGTCCTATATGTGTTAAATATGTTGCAGTATATCCTAGATACAATATATGTGTGCAGCTGGTTCTGCTCATTTCACTCAGCATCAATTCATGTATGTCTCTCCAGGCCTCTCTAAGATCATCCTGCTAGTCATTTCTTACAGAACAATATTATTCCATAATATTCATATACCACAATTTACCCAACCATTCTCCAATTGATGGGCATCCATTCAATTTCCAGTTTCTAGCCACTACAAACAAGGCTGCCACATACAGGTCCCTTTCCTTTCTTTAGTATCTCTTTGGGGTATAAGCCCAGTAGAAACACTGCTGGATCAAAGGGTATGCACAGTTTGATAACTTTTTGAGCATAGTTCCAAATCGCTCTCCAGAATGGCTGGATGTGTTCACAATTTCACCAACAATGTAGCAGTGTCCCAGTTTTCCCACATTCCCTCCAATATTAATCATTATCTTTTCCTGTCATCTTATGAGCTTCTTTCCTTAGACGAGGAAGCTGAAAAAGATGGCAGCTTTCTGTTAGGGCTGTCTTTAGTCTCTTTGACAATGGTAGAATTGGTTTAGGATAAATTAAATCCTCCTAACACTAAATTCCTGTGTATGGAAGACTCTATGCTAAATTCTGGGGAGGCAAAGAGAGATCTGTTGTAGACCCTGCCCTCCTTGAGATTATATTATAATAAAGATTAAAATTCACCATTCTACCTCAGCGAGCAAAAACGGCTAAAAGGTGAACACCTTAGCAGGGAAGGGAGGACCCAGCTGGGGAAGCATAAAGAAAAAATATGGAGTTGAGTAACCAGATTAGGGGAAATATTTTCAATGCGACAACATATGCGATTGGATACATGTATTAAAGAAACTGGAAACAATTTTTCTTTACTATGGGATCAACTAAAAGCAGACTTAGATCTAATCTATCTATTTAGAATCTCTCTATTAACTCTAGTCCTGTTTTACCAACTACTTGCCAGATATCCAACTACTTGCCAGATATCTCCATTTGGATATAGCATTGACAGCCCAAATGTGTCATGTCCACAATGAAAGGCCTTACCTTTGTCCTCCTAAATCTTTTTTTTTTCTTCTTTTTATCAAGGGCACTGCTATTTTCCCAGTTACCCAGATTCATAAATCCAGTCACATTTATCACTGTTTCCTCTTCCTCAACTCTACCACATACTTAATTGCCAAGTTTTGTCATTTTCTTCTTCAGAACATTTCTCAAATTTGCTCCCTTCTTTGTACTCACACAGCCAGTACTTGGTTTAAACCTTTATCACATGGACTATTTCAATAGGTTTCTAAGTAAACTCATAGCTTCTGGTCTCTTCCATTTCTAATTTGTTCTTTATCCAGCTTCTAATTATTATTTCAAAGACACAGGTCTTACCATTTCACTTCTTTGCTCAAAAATTTTCCATGGCTCCCTATCGCTCCAGGGATAAAATATATTATTAAAAAATACTGAACCCAGAGCTTTGGAAGGTACTCCAACATGTAACTCCCACCCAGTATCTAATTACATAATCTCTGGCAAGTTCACTAACATTTCTGGCCTTCAGTTTCCTTTTCTATAAAATTATGCGATTGAACTAGATGATCACTAGCTCTAAGTCTAAGATCCTGTGTTTCTGTTTTTCGATTTTTCTTTTTTCATTCTGTGTTTCCCTACATGATCTTCATCTCAAACTCAGCTTGTTAATTTTCCCCAAATTTGATATTCTATCTCTATTATTAGTATGATGCTTATGAATGTTGTATCAACTGAATTTGAACACTGTCATAAACTTCAGACAAATAAGTGTGTCCATGGTAACTCCTCCCTGTCTCTGCATTGAACAGGATAAAAAAGTGCTTTTAAAAAGAGGGGAGCAGGAAAGAGACAGAGAGAAAAGAGGAAAAAGGGAAGGAGACAGAAAGAAGAGGAGGGGGGAAACAGAGAGAAGAAGAAGAACAAGAAGAAGAAGGAGGAGGAGGAGAAGGAGGAGAAGAGGAAGAGAAGGAAGAGGAAGAAGAGGAAGAGGAGGAGGAGGAAGAGAGGAAGAGGAGGAGGAGGAAGAGCAGGAAGAGCAGGAGGAAGAGGAAGAGGAGGAGGAGGAGAAGGAAGAGAAGAAAAGGGGGGAGAGAGAGACAGAGAAAAGAGGAGACAGAAAAAGACAGAAAGAGAGAGAAGGGAAGAGAAATGAGGGGGAGAGACAGGAAAGAAAAGAGAGAGAAAGAGAAAGACAGAAAGGAGAGGAAAAGAGACAGAGACAGAGAGAGGAATGAAAAAACAGAAGAGAGGAGAACAGAGAAGACAGTAGAGGAGAGGGGAAAAGACAGGAAAGAAAAGGAGAGAGAAAGAAAGAGACAGAGACAGAGAGAAACAGAGGGAGAGAGGGACAGAGAGAGACATACACAGAGAGAGAGACACAGATAGAGATATAGAGAAACAGAAGGAGATAGAGACAGAGACAGAGAAACAGACAGAGACAGAGCAATACAAAGAGAAACAGAGACACACAGACTCAGAGATACACACACAGAGAAAGAGAGACAGAGATTCAGAGAGATACAGAGATACATAAAGAGACAGACAGAGAAACAGGAGAGAAAGAGAGACAGACAGACAGACAGACACACACACACACACACACACACACACACAGACAGACAGAGAGACGGAGGGGGTGGGGACGGGGAGAGAGGGAGAGAGAACTTCATAAAAACAATTTCCTGTTGAGGAGACCTGTCACCCTGACTTAGAAACTGTGCAGAATTTTCTCTCTCAAATCTCCAAGCAGCTGCTCTGTTTTTATAAAACCTGCCTGTTGTAGAGAAAGGGTTGGGAAGGGGGTGGGGGTAGGGATTGGGGAGGGAAAGATGCCATGATTGCAGGAGTGGAGAGAATAACTCTCTCAACCACATGCAAATCCAAGTCAACGGTAGTTCCGGGGTGGCTCAGGACAGCGGACAGCTGGCAATCCAGGGCTCTGGGGGAGAAGGCTTGGTGGGAAGACAGCCCAGCATCATGGGATTTGATGGCTTTCCAGTGCAGGAGGCCACAGCGGGGCTGGGGTGGGGGGGCATGTGACTGTTCCCCTAGATTCTTATGTTAGGATAAAATGCAGAGGGACTTGGTAGACATCTTCCCTTTCAGCTATAAAGCCCAAAGAATGATTATGACTGATCTAGATTTAGAAAGATCTAGACACTGGAATGAGCAAGAACTTTTGGTCTCTGAATGGCTGCTTTGAACAGCAGAGCTCATTGAAAGGGAAAGGTAGGCAAGGAAAACAGGTAGAGGAGATGCTTGGGAAACTGGACAGTCCTACAGGGCAGGAAGCTGGGGTCAGAAGTTGGAAGGGAGGGGTGCTGTGTGGGAGTGACAGGAAATTGTCAAGGAGATGGGATGCCAAATGACAGGAAGTTATCATTACACGGAGGTATCACCAACAGGAACTTGTATATGTGTGTGTGTGTGTGTTATCACTCATTCATCTGTTTATTCATTCACTTAATCTTTCACTCCCTTGTTCAGCAAATATTTAGATGCCAGGATCTGTTTTGGGCAAGGCATGGAAGTGGGGGTGGCAGAAGAACAGGATGGGGATGCAGGAAGGTGCAAAGAACTGGTGGCCTGGGGAGCCTGGGAGAGTGGTTCTAAGGGCCCTCCCAGTTCTGATATCCCATGTTTTAAGGGCCCTCCCAGCTCTGACCTCCTGGGTTCTAAGGACCCTCCCAGCTCTGACCTCCTGGGTTCTAAGGGCCCTCCCAGCTCTGACATCCCGGGTTCTAAGGCCCTCCCAGCTCTGACCTCCTGGGTTCTAAGGACCCTCCCAGCTCTGACATCCCGGGTTCTAAGGGCTCTCCCAGCTCTGATATCCTGAGTTATAAGGACCCTCCCAGCTCCGACATCCTGGGTTCGAAGGGTCCTCCCAACTCTGACATTCTATGTTCTATGGTTCTTCCCCAACATCCTATGTTCTAGGACCCTTATAACTGATATTCAAAGTTTAAAGCCTTTCCCAGTTTTACTATTCCAAGTTGTAAGGTTTCTTTGAGCTCTGACTTCCTTTGTTTGGGTAAGTGAGTGAGTGTATGAATAAATGTGTGTGTGTGTGTGTGTGTGTGTGTGTGTGTGTGTGTGTGTGTGTGTGAAACAGAGGTATTCCCTATTGTTGCCACGGGAACCAGTGGGCAGCCAGCATGGCGTGAAGGGGAGCCCCCTCAGCCCTTCTCGGGGCCAGGCCACCCTCTGAGACTCGGTTTTCTAGGCAGACCAGAGAGAGCCAGTAATTTTTCCCTCTCAGAAGGTAGGGTGAGCTTTCATCTCTGGGCCTGAACTCAATCCCCTACTAGTCAATGTTATCTCCAGTTCATCAGTGTAAATTATTTACTCCTGCTCTGGCAGCTTTCCCTGAATGTCTCCTCCTCCCCTTCCCTACCCCCAGCGACAACTACCATTTTCAGCCGGGGCTGCCCCAGAAGGATTGTTGATGAAAGAGACCTTTGAGGTGACTGGATTCATTTTCCAAATAGGGAAACTGAGGAGAAGCGGCTTGCTTACAATGACCCAGCCAGATGCTAAAAGAGTTAGACTAAGGTTGAGAACTAGAAGGAATCGTTGAGATCATCGGTCTGGCTCCCATCATTTTATACATGAGGAAACCAGGGCAATGACTTACAAGAAAAGTAGCTTAGTCAAGTATAAGTAGGAGGTAAAGAAAGAGCCTCTTTTATAACCCAGGCCTTGTAGAACCAAACCCCGCTCAGTTCCAGTGCACCCCATTGCCTCTCCTCCTTCCATAAACCTTTATTCGTAAATTTCTGCTGATCGAAGGGACTGTTCCCCACTCTCCAACCCCTTTCAGCAATCATCCTGTTTCACCCTCTCAGTAATTCCCCAGACCACAAGGGCTTTGGAGAATGTCTGGTTGGGGGAGACTGCCACGGAGTATCGAGTATGGGTACTACAAATTCTACTGGACATCCCTTACAAAATTCTAGGTCCATTAATAAATAATAATAATAATAACGATAAAGCAAGAATATGGAGTTTGAAGGAAGCTTAAAGATCTTGGGGTTCAATTCTGTTTCCTCTGCCCCCCTTACAGTTGAAGAAATGGAGACTCAGGAAGGGAAGGGATTTATTTAAGAGTCAATATTCAAATCTACACTCTCTAAATCCAAGTCCAAAGGGAATTCTACTGTACTATGCCATCGTAGGACATTTTAATGGCACAATGGATAGAACACTGGATTTGAACTCAGAAAGTTATTGGTTGTGTGACTCTGGGCAAGTTATTTTACCCTGTTTGCCTCAGTTTCCTCATTTGTAAAATGAATTGGAGAAGGAAATGGCAAACCACTCCAGAATCTTTGCCAAGAAAATCCCAAATCCCTGCCAGATGAAGAAACTGAGGCAAACAGGGTGAAGTGACTTGCTCAGGGTCACACAACTAATAAATGTCTGAAGCCAAATTTGAACTCACAAAGAGAAGCTTTGCTGATTCTAAGCCTAGTGCTTCCTAAACCCCAGCTGCCCTGGATCCCCATAAAATTATGTGATTGTGGTAAAGTCTCTTCCTGGGGCCTCAGTTTCCTCACTTGTAAAATAATAAATTATTATCTTGGAATTTCTACCACACAGAATTGCTGTGAGAATCACATGAGATGGTAGATATAAAAGTACTTTGTCATCCATGAAGCTCTTTATCAATGCCATTTATCTGGATGGCTCAGAATCACACAGATTATGTTCTGTCTTTGGCCATGGATTCACCTCAAAGCCTTGCCCGAGCCTTGGTTCTTTTTCTATACAGTGCTGGACTTCAAATCAGAGAGAGCTGGATTGAAATCCTTCTTTGGCCACTAACCCTGAGCTAGCACTTAATGTCTCTCAGCCTCAACTTCCTTCTTTGTAAAATAGGGATAATCATAACATCTGTGTCCAGATTGTTGTGAGGATCCAGTGAAATCATGCTAGCAAAGTGCTTTGTTTTATACTATCAGATAAGTTTCAGCTCTTCTTAGAAATCCTTTGAACCAGTGGGGCACGTCAGAACATCACTATCTCCAAAGTCAATTACAAGGAACTTACTTGTGACTAGGTACTCTTAGAGCAAGTTTTTCTGCCTCTCCAAAAAGACTACAGGATCATGGGATATTTGAATTGTAAACACCCTTAGAATACAGACTGTCAGAGCTGGAAAGGGCCTTAGAATACAGAATGATAGCACTTGGAGGGATCTTAGAGCACTGAATATCATCTTGGAGGGACCCTGGGTAATAGAACATTAGATCTAGGAGGTTCTAAAGGCCATAAAATGTCAGAACTGGGGGAAATTTAGAAAGTGGATTATCAGAGTTGTGAAAAAGGCCTTTAGAATGTCAGCTTTTTGAGTCTTAGAAATCATCTGATCACATATCCTTATTTTATAGAAGAGGCTCAGAGAGAGAGAGAAGCCCAAGCTCACAGCTAGAAAGTAGAAGTTTGGATTCAAATCTGGTTCCTCTGACTCCAAATGCCACCTTATTATTGTCAAGGAGCAAAAAGAAAGGGGACTACATTCATTTGTGCTCAGAAAACCCCATTCGCAGGCAAGAAAGATCATTCTCACTCCAGCTTTTGAAGTTTGCTTTCCTGTGAGCCCCATTGGAGTCTATTATCTTCATTAGTGAGAGTTAATGAGGGGAAGGGACTAGCCCAAGGTCACACAATATCAGAGCTAGGATCCGAATGTAGGACTCCAGTCTCCAAGCCTGTGCTTTCCTCACAGGGTAGGCTTTGCTTACATAATCTATAAGGTCCTTTTCAGCCCAGAATCCTACGATACCATGACTAAGACTTCAAGGCACTGAGTCCCTGATTTATGGTGGTATCCTTCCAGAGCTGCTGGTTGGCATTTATTCCTCTGGAAAGTATCACACTCTGGGTGGAGAATTTTGAGAGTGACTTTCATGTTGGTGGGAAGTTAGCTGAGATTTTTCTCTTGAAAACCCCCAGCCTGGGGATTTCCTTTTAGTATCAGAGCTGAATGTTTATGGTTCTAGTTATTTAAACTGCTCGGATGATTGTTTTGATAAGCATTGTTTAAAATTATTAAACAAACTGATGAGGTAAGGACAGTATGGCAAGATCTGTTTGGGAAAAGATTACCTGGAAGCTGTTGATCCAGGCTAAAGAATAATATTTACCTGTGTCTATTCACTAGGGGTGTTCCCATTGGTAATGGATTGAGTCAGGTGAGGTAGTTCCCTGTTTAGGAAGTGAAGTCATCTGTTAGCTCAGTAAATTAAAACTGTGGTTGGGCAAGCCTTGTCAGCACCCAGTTTGACTTTTAATAGCGGAAGAGTAGGTCATCCTACCATGTCTCTTTTTCCCCTGACTGTGAAAGGGATCTAACATACTTTTTAAAGACTCCCTGAATCACAGAGTTGAAGCAGGGTGGGGGGTGATAGAGAAGATTGGGGATACTCTTAGCATATAGAATGTCAAAACTGGGAGGCATCGAAAACGTAGGTTGTAAGGGCCAGAAGAAGGAAGGAACAGAGAATGTAGTATATATGAATGTCAGAACTGGGAGAGAACTTTGAACATAGACTGACAGAACTGGGAAGACCCTTCATATATAGAATGTGGGAAGGCCATTAGAATATTGACTGGATGATCTTGAAGGGAACTTAGAACCTGGAATTTCAAAGCTGAGAGGACTTTTTGAATATAGAATGTTAGAGGTGGAAGGAGCCTTAGAATATAGAATAGCAGAACTAGATGGAACCTTAGAACATACCATGTCAAAATAGAAGTTCTCTTACAAAGTATCATTGTCAAGACTATGAGGGACAGAGAATGCCAGAGTTAAAAGGACCATTGAACACAGGATGTCAGAATTGAGAGAGCCCTTAAAATATAGAATATCAGAGTTGGGAGGACCCTTAGAACACAGAATGTCAGACTTAAGAATCTTTAGAACACAGAAAGTTAGAGCTGGGAGAATTCTTAGAATAGAGAATATCAGAGCTGGGAAGGCTCTTAGAACAGAGAATATATATTAGATTACTTGCCATCTAGGGAGGGAGTGGGAAAAGGGGAGGGAAAAATTTGGAATACAAGGTTTTGTAAGGGTGAATGTTGAAAAGTATCCATGTGTATGTTTTAAAAATAAAAAGCTTTAATAAAAATTTTTTGAAAAAAAAAACAACAACAACAGAGAATATCAGGAGTAGAAGGAACCTTAGAACAGAGAATATCAAACTTGGAAGGATAATAGAATGCCAGATCTAGAACACAGGCTGTCAGAACTGGAAGGAACTTTAGAATGGAGAGTGTCAAAGAAAAGGACATGAAAACAGAGCATTAGAGATGAAATAATACTCACAGAATCTGAAAATTAGAAGAGATCTTACTATCTGGTAGAATCCATCCATCCGTGAAATCAATCCCTACTGTAACTTCCTGAGAAGTGTGCCTCCAGCCTGTTAGAAATGTGCCTGTTGCAACTAAAACAAAAGAAAAGGGGAAATGCAGAGGGCCGCAGATAGTGGGGAAACACTGGGTGAGGTATAAGACCAGAGGAAACCTGCTGTCTGTGGCTCTCTACAACCTCCCAATGAAGCCATTCCATTTTTGGACAACTTTCAGTGTTAGATAACTAGATGGCTCACGAGATAGATACCTGGGTCGGGGGTCAGGAAGACTCATTTTTATGAGTCTTCATTTCATTCCATTTTCATATCCAGTTTCAGACACTTTCTAGCTCTGAGACCCTGGACAAGTCATGTCACCCTGTTTGCCTCAGTTTCTTCATCTGTATTGTGAGCTGGGAAAGGAATGGCGAACCATTCCAATATCTTTGTCAGGAAAATCCTAAATGGGGTCATGAAGAATCAGATATGACTGAACCTAAATTTGTGGCTTTGACCCATTGTTCCTGGTACTGCTCATTACCACCAAAAAGAGCAATTCTAATTCCTCTTCTAAATCACGTATCCATGAATACTGTTCTTCGGTATCCCTTAGTGTTCTCCAAGTTAAACATATCCAATTCATTCAACCCTTATGTGGCATAAACTTGAGGTCTTTTGTTATCCTGGCTAAAAATTCTCCCCAACTTATAAGTGTCTTCTCTAAACAATGGTACTCAAATTGAACACAATACTCCAGATTTTGGAACATACAGTACAGCAGGACTATCACCTCCTGATTCCTAAAAGCTCTGTTTCTCTTAACCCAACTCAAGGTCACATTAACTTTTGGGGATACCCAATCACATTGTTGATAGAACTTGTGGTCCACTAAAGCTCCCGGATCTATTTCAGAACAGTTGCTCTTTAGTCATGTCCCCCCCCCCCCCACATTGTGCTTATGAAGTTGATTGTTTTGTAACTGATTGTACAGCTTTATACTTATTCTTGTTGCATTTCAACTAAGATTTGGCCCAGTGCTCTAGCCTGTTAATACCTTTTTGGATCCTGTCTCTGTTATCCACCGTATCAGGTATCCTTCCCAACATCGGGTCACGTGCAGAATTGATAAGCATGTGGTCTACATTTTTTCCATTTGCTCAGTCTTGTCTGACTCTTCATGACTCTTTGGACATGTTGTCCTGTGTTCATTTTTTCCCCAAAGATACTGGAGTGTTTTGCCTTTTCCTTCTCCAGTGAACTAAGACAAATGGAGAGTAAACCAGTAAATGTCTGAGGCTGGATTTGAACTCAGGTTTTCCTGACTGTGGGCCCAGCGCTTTATCCACTGAGCCATCTAGCTGCCCTTTTTTTCCAAGTCATTAATAGAACTGTTAAACACCACAGACATAACACAGATCCTTGAGACACTCCACTGGAGAATTTCTGCCATGTAAACACTGAACCGTTAACAGCTTCTCTTTGAGTCACCATCCAACCAATTAGGAATCCATCTAATTGTATTATGATTTAATCTTACCTTTCTATCTGTTCCATAAGGATAACATAAGCTACTTTATCAAAATTTTTGCTGAAATCCAGGTAAACTATATCCATGACTATTTCAGGTCATTTGATTCATCCAGGACAGCAAGGGGGTCTCTTCCTTATCATAGGTATCAATTTCCTGATAATCTCTTTTGATCTGTCATGTCCATTGACAGATTTTGGGCTGGAAAGTCATTTTCTTTTGAAGAGAAAACATAAGTGAAATAAGATTTAAGGAATTCTATCTCCCCTTCATTATAAGCTAAAATCATGTAAACCCCAAACACAGGTCTTCTCCCTTCCTTAAGCCTCAACATAGGATTTTTTTTTCTTTCAACATAGCTTAAAAATTCTTTTTGGCTGTTCTTAGCTTCCCTTTCTAGGCTCTGATTCTGATTCTGAGCTTAAGGATTTCTGACACTAATTTTACAGGACAATCCCATGCATATTTATCTAGATATACCATCTCTTACCTGGCTTTACTTCTACCTTTAACACATCTTTTTAAAATCTAAGTTGATTGATGGGCTCTCTGTGTATCCACATCCACAAATCTTTTCAGACAAATTCTGTTTTTTTTCCTCCTTCCTCATTGAAACTGTTTTCCTTTGTATTTTTATAGTTTTATTCTTACGCATCTCCTATCCCTCTTAGCCTGACTTCTCCTGGAACATTTTATTTTATGAACTCCTCATTATCTTTCCTCTGCACTTTTGAACATCTCTTCTCTCCAATATTAGATTATTATGCCCAGATTTCTTTTTGTTATCTATCACTAACTCTAGGATGGTGTCCTCACTTCTTTCCATCCTTCCCTCCTTCTTTTAGCTCTATTCCTATCATTTCATCTCAGAAATTGGTTCCTCCCTGGTAATGAGAATCAGATTTGGAATAGAATCCCCCTTGTTGAGTCTTCTACTTTTCTAGGGCAGAATTGTCACTAAAGGGGGTTAAGAAATGAGTTGCTAATGAGGCAGCTAGATAGTAAAGTGGCTAGAGCACTGGTCCTGGAGTCAGGAAGACCTGAGTTTAAATCCAACGACAGACACTTAACACTTTCTAGTTGTGTGTCCCTGGGCAAGTTACTTAATCCCGATTGTTTTACACACACAAAACTAAAACAAATGACAAGAAATCTTTTGATAGAGGGAGCTGTCTGGATAGCTGGAGTTGCCCATAACAATTATAATGCACCCCTGAGCAAGACTTGTGACCTGTTTCCCAAACTCTTCCTTCATTAATCCTTTCATATGGTTGGTAGTGATGACAAAATCACTTCACACGCTTCCTCCTTTGACCTTCACTCAAACGCTCTTTATTATGCTTGCCTGCTTTTGTTCCTCATTTTAAAAAAATAAAACAACAAAGAGAACAATAACCTCGCATCTATTTATTACTTTAATTTTTGCAAAATAATTTACACATGTTTTTTCTTTTTTATATATTATATTCTTTTAATACAGTATAGCCACTGAGAGCCAAAGTCAAGTCATGGGTCTTCTTCCACTAAATCTCCAGTAATTTACTAGTTGGGTCGGCCTGACTCAAATCTCTCTTCATTCAAATCTGTCCTCCATTCAATCTCTACAGTGATTTTCCTAAAGCTCAGGTCTGATCATGTCACTCTTTCTACTCAACAAACTCCAGTGGCTCCCTATCATCTCCAGGATCAAATAGAAAATCTTCCATGTTACATTCAAAGCCTTCATATCCTAACCCCTTTCTACCTTTCCAGTCTTCTTATCTCTCTCTTCAACACGGAGTCTTTGATCCAGAGACATTGGTCTCTTGGCTGTTTTGTAACCAAGATATCCTTTCTTTTGGCTCCTGACATTTTTTTCTGGCTGTCCCTCATGTAAGCAACATTTTCCCTCCTCTGTTCTACCTTTTGACATTCCAAATTTCTTTTAAGTCCCAATTAAAATCCTATCTTCTACTGGAAGAATTCTCCAACTCCTCTTAATTCTCATCTTTTCCTTCTGTTATTTATTGTTTTTTAAAAATTTATTTGATGAGGCAGTTGGGGTTAAGTGATTTGCCCAGGGTTACACAGCTAGTAAGTATTAAGTGTCTGAGGCTAGATTTGAACTCAAGTACTCCTGATGTTAGGAGTACCATCTAGCTGCCTCTTGTTATTTATATTTCATATAACTAGTTTATATGTTGTTTTCACCTTTCGACTGTAAGCTCCTTGAGGGCAGGGTTTATGTTTTGCCTCTTTTTGTTTTCCCAAAAATACATAGTGGGTGCTTAATATTTCTTTATTGATTAATCTAAGTGACACCTAATGAGTCAAATTTGCAGCTTTTGGTTAGGAGCTTTAGTCCCTCTTATTTGATGCTTAAACTTTCAACATGTGTCTACACTCCCAAGAGACTGTGGGTTTTACTACTGGATCTCTGCTTGGATTTTGTGATTCTGTGAATCTGTGGGCACCCCAGCTCCTACTTTTCTTTCTTTGTGGCTTCTCTCTATAGGGTATACCATGAGGAATATTCATAAGGTGCCTTCTTCCTCTTCTATTCTTTTTAGCTTAAGCCCTTTTGATTAGATTTGCAACTACTTACCTGTACATTCTTACCTGCCTTTATTAAGTGGCTCTATCTTCTGGCCAAAAATCTATGCAGTAACCAGAAAACCAAACCCCAGTTTTATCCACCAATCCAATTTTCTGTTCTACATTCTTTGTCTTCATTGGGCAAAAGTGAGGAAAGTACATTCTATCCCCCCAGTCTTCAGTTTCTTGCCTAAATCTTCATAATAATTGACTATGCTTTGAAGATTCTTTCTGGAACATTTATTTGTATCCATGTGAAGGATGTAGTTATCATCATTTTTGAAAGGAGTAATTATCATTTTTGATAAAACTTGGAATGTTTTCTCTCATATCTTGAGTACAGACATGGCCCCAGTAGGTCTTATCAGCTTAACCAATAAATGCATTGTTACCTTTTACAATTTATTTTTTGGTCACCATCTTTGAGTAGGGAATCACTAACTACTTTTCCTTTTCTTTTCCTCTTCCACCTAAGTCATTTTCATATTTCCTCTTATCTCATAACTGATAGCTTCTGCCACTTTATCATTCTTGGGAGGACTAGCAACTTCTTTATCCTCTTTCTATCATACTCTCTCCTCTTTAAGAAGGTCTTAAGAGGTCTTTAAGAAGGATCTCAAGCCAATTATGAAACTAAAATCATACAAGTGATCCTTTCCTTCTCTCTCTTTTCTGTGTATTGTTCTTCCATATTCTATAATCCAAATGAAGGTCAAGTATTCTTTAACTCACTCCAGAACATACCTTTCCTTTGAATTAAAGCCTTGATTCTATTTCTGTTAGCAGCCCTTCAATCTCCCTAACAACCTAGAGTGTAAAGAGGTGTTTTTGTTTTTCAAATAGTCCTTCACCAGTTCTTCTAGGAGGGTGTTCAGACTGTACTTGGAATACAGATAATAGTCACTTCACTGGTGACAAACAAAAGAAAAAACCTGATGTAATTGATTCTACAATTTTCCCTGACCCTGTGATTTTTAGCTTTGTTTCTTGAAACTACTTTCAAGTGTTTATATCTTAACCCTTTTAAAAAGCCAATTATTAATTTTTTAAAGTTAAGACATTTTACAATCAGTTTGTTCCACCCACTGAACCACTCTGTTAAGTTTACCTAACCTTCTATTTGTCTCTCTTACCTTTCTTTTATTTGGTCTTCACTAGCCTTGCTGACTCTTTTCTCTTTTTTCTGTTTAAGTTTATCTCTTTAGGTTTCATAACTCCTCTATCCTTTTAATCATTTATATCCTCCTTTATTGTTCTTGATCTTGTTTTCTTGCACCTGAACTAGTAGCTGGTTCTCCAAATTTTCTTCAATTTCGCCAATTCTTTCCAGCCCAAATTCAACCCCAGCCCTTCTTCACTAATGCTTACTACTTCAAGCACTTCTTACTGTTTGGCTTAAAGTCCCTCTTTTCTTTTCTTTTCTTTCTTTTTTTTTTTTTTTGCTGAGGCAATTGGGGTTAAGTGACTTGCCCAGGGTCACACAATCAAGATGTGGCTGAGATCAGATTTGAACTTAAGTCCTCCTGACATCAGGGCTAGTACTCTATCTACTGCACCATCTAGCTGCCCCTAAAGCCCCTCTTTTCTAGATTATTTCCCAATGCCATTTTTTTCTATAGAAATTAGAAGTAGTCTATAGAATTTAGAATGGCAAAATTAAAGGGACTTTAGAACATAACATGTTAGAAGTGAAAGGGACCTTTTGATCCATCAGTGTTACTACTGGGCTTATATCCCAAAGAGATCTTAAAGGAAGGAAAGGGACCTGTGTGTACAAGAATATTTGTGGCAGCCCTCTTGTAGTGGCCAGAAACTGGAAACTGAAAGGATGCCCATCAATTGGAGAATGGCTGAATAAATTGTGGTATATGAATGTTATGGAATATTATTGTTCTGTAAGAAATGACCAACAGGATGATTTCAGAAAGTCCTGGAGAGACTCACATGGACTAATGCTGAGTGAAATGAGCAGGACCAGGAGATCATTATATACATCAATAACAATACTATATGATGATCAATTCTGATGGACATGACCCTCTTCAACAGTGAGATGATCCAAACCAGTTCCAATTGTTCAGTGATGAAGAGAATCAGCTACACCTAGCGAAAGAACTATGAGAAATGAGTGTGGCTCACAACATAGCATTTACACTCTTTCTATTATTGTTTGTTTGCATTTTTGTTTTCCTTCTCAGGTTTTTTTTTTTTTTACCTTCTTTCAAGATCTGATATTTCTTAAGCAGCAAGATAACTATATAAATATATACATATATTGTATTTAACATATACTTTAACATATTTAACATGTACTGGACTACCTATCATCTTGGGGAGGGACTTCAGAATGTAGCACTATAGAGCAATTTAAAAAATTCAATACTACTTAATTTTTCTAATTTCATATAAACATAGTTTATTTAATTTTTTTTAACATTTTGAGTTCCAAATTTTTTCCCCTTCCTCCCTTACCTCCTTCCTCCCTGAGACAGCAAGCCATTTGATAGATGGCATACGTGTACAATCATTTAAAACATATTCCCATATGGGTCATTTTGTGAGAGAAAAATCAAAACAAAAGGGAAAAAAACACAAGAAAGAAAAAGAAAACAAAAAAAGGTGAAAATAATATGTTTCGGCATATTCAGTCTCCATAATTCTTTCTCTGGATGTGGATGACATTTTCCATCCCAAGTCTATTGGAATTGTCTTGGGTCAAAATATTGCTGAGAAGAGCTAAATTTTATCACAATTGATCATCACACAATCTTGCTAGAACTATAGAACATCGAATTCAATTCAGTAAGTGTTTGTTGAATTGCTTGACTTGGATTGAATTGAACTTTAGACCTGGCAGTGACTTTGGAACAAAAAATGTCCGAAGGGACACCAGAAATCATCTGCTCTAATCCTCTCATTTTGTAGATGAAGGATCCAAGGAACAGGAGAAGAGGTGGGGTATGACCTACTTCTGTTTCTCCCTGAGATGGCTGGCACCCTAACAGCTCTCTTCTCCTGCCAACCTGAAGTGATGCTTTCTCCCCTCTTCTTTACATAGTTTGCAGTGAAAGCTGCTCTCCCACTCCCTCTGCCCCCTTGTTGATCTGCCCCCAATATTCCCCATAAATAGGAATCAGAACTTGGCACGTTAGCTTGAACTATCACGCCATCATGGTAGGAAGGGCCCTGGGTCTTGAGTCTGGAGACCTGTGCTTGAGTTATGGCTTCAAGTTCTGCAGGTCAGGTGTATGACGGGGCGAGTCAGTTCCTCTGGATTTCCTTCCTCACCTATAACATTGTGGGAAGGATGGGGGTAGAAGGGAGCAGTCATTGCCAGACATATGCTGAGCACTATAAAAATATTGTACCATTGGATCCCCATGACAACCCTGTGAGGTCCTAATTTTACAGTCAAGAAATAGAGGCACATGGACATTGAGTGACTTGCCTAGGATCCCAGAGCTAGTAAGTATCTGGGGCCAGATTGCCCAATTCTGGATCCTAGCTACTTCTAGGTAGTGTGGGGATGGAAGGGGTTAAATTAAACTCTCTCTAAGGGCCCTCCCAGCTCTGACCTCCTGGGTTCTAAGGCCCTCCCAGCTCTGACCTCCTGGGTTCTAAGGCCCTCCCAGCTCTGACCTCCTGTGCTCTAAGGGCCCTCCCAGCTCTGACCTCCTGGGTTCTAAGGCCCTCCCAGCTCTGACCTCCTGTGCTCTAAGGGCCCTCCCAGCTTTGACCTCCTGGGTTCTAAGGGCCCTCCCAGCTCTGACATCCCGGGTTCTAAGGGCCCTCCCAGCTCTGACATCCCAGATTCTAAGGGCCCTCCCAGCTCTGACATCCCGGGTTCTAAGGGTCCTCCCAGCTTTGACCTCCTGGGTTCTAAGAGCCCTCCCAGTTCTGACCTCCTGGGTTCTAAGGCTAGTTCCCACTATTGGCTCTCTCTATGGATCTGTTAGTGGCCTGGATGGCAGAGATGAATGCAGAACATATGACAATAGAATTATATCACCTAGCTGGGGTTTGGGGAATCACCAAATGTCCTGATATGGCTCTAATTTTTTGGGTGGGCTAGGCTAGGATGGGATGACCCCAGTATATGGGCCACCTTTTCAATGCATTGAAAAAGGCGGATCTTGTTTGGGACGTCCCATACGGATTCTGTGCTATGCCCTTTCTCGAGCTTTCCATTGTCCCTCCTAGGGCACATTCTGCTTCACTAAACTTGGTGCTCTCCACTATCTTCTTTTCAGGGAAATTCCATGATCCCAGAAAAAGTAGATTATATCTTCTTGCTCTTTGCTGGGAAAAGGCCTGGTGTCTTGTGAGGATCCCCTAGAGATGAGATCAGTACGAGGGCAGTGATAACTCCCTTTTTTGCCATAACTCAAATTCCCAAATCTTTACTTATATACTTTTATTTTATAATTATATAATTAGGTATATAATTCCTCCTTTCTAGGGTGCCTTTAGTATCTCCAACCCCTAGCTCATCACTCCTATTTGCCCAATTTCTTCCCATTATTTAAAGCATAATCCTCCATAGTGCTGCTTTGAATAGCAATTTCTCCTTCCTTTAGTTCTCAATATTCCTACTGATGTCTTTTTAAACATCCCAGTTCATCAGCCTTCTTAGCTTTCATAATCTGCACCTTTACTCCACTTTTTCCCCAAAGATAATGTCTTTGAGCTCATCATCACTGAAATTTATTCCACTTTCACAATTCTTAACTCAAAATTCCTCTATTTGGATGGAATAACCTTCTAAATGTCCTTATATTTCCCCTTATGCTTACTCCCTGCCCCACTTAATTACTCCATCCCCTCCCTCTTTCCTAGTCTGTCACTCCTGCTATGGCCCCATTTCCTTCCTTTGAAATCTTGTTGCCACAGAGAACCAATTAAACTTCATGCTTTTCCCAACTCTAAACTCATTTCTCTCTTACTTATTACCACTCATTCCTTTCCAAACTCCCATGTTGGAGTGTTGAGTTCTGCTGAATATTCTTGGAGGAAGTCATAGAATTCGCCTGTTGCAATCTACTACGGATTTTCTCCTGATTTTTGCTGTTGCATAACATCTTTTATTATTTCCTGACAGATTTCCTCTTGCACTCTCTAAGGGGGCTGTCTCGGGCCTTTTCTTCTCTTTCCAAAACACATTTCCCTCCATATTCCCTTCCAACAAAAAACCTTGTTTCACAAAAAAATCTGAGAGTCCTCTCTTCTTCAGTTCTCTACCTTCAATCCTCTCAGCATCTTTATTCATCTTCTTCCACGATCTATCCTCAGAAGTGATCTCTTTTCCCTGCCAAGATCAATCCTTCTACTTGAGTCCTTGAGTCCTGTCTCCTCTGGCAGCTTGCCCTTTCACCACCTTTTTTCTCTTTCTAATCTCCAGTCTTTCTTCATTCTTTGCTTTTATAAACATTCTTAGATCTTCATTTATTTATTTTTTGTAGGAAAAATAATATTGCACAGAGGATATGACACTATAAATTCAAAACAATGCACAGGCAACACAATGAATTGAAATATGGATCACTACTCTAGATGAAAAGTTTACGGGGACGAGCCTTCCAGTTGACCAGCCCTCTCTCTTCCCACATCATTTCCCCTTCTTGGAGAGCTTTCACTATTTCCCCTGAAGCCCATGTGGCTGCCACCATGACTAGTCTCTCAGCTGCCAACGCTGTTGCAGGTGATGTTATTAAGCACTAGTGTCTTCCAGCCTTCTGGCTTCGTATTTCTCTGACTCTAGGAGTTCTTCCTACCCCTCAGATTCTCTTGTACTTGACTTTTCTCCCATGTGTAGTCCAGAACGAATGTCAAACCATTCATCTCAATTCCATGTTTCTCTTTCAAGGTTTTGCCCACATCTGTTTCTAGCTTGAATTTAACATAGGTGATTCTTTTGGGTGTCCTATCCTTTGTGTAGACCAGCCTAAGCTCAATAGCCCCTTCAAACTCTTCCTTGAGGACTTTCCAAGTTACTTTGTAAGGCATATTTTTCATGAAGATCATCTTTACATTTGGAGCTTTTTTCTTTTCTTTTGAGTTTTTCAGTTTTGTTTCAGAGCCAACCTTTAGGAGATATTGACTGAGTTTCAGAGCTTTTTCCGTGTTTTTAGTGGATTAAAATTCTTCATAACCAAAACTTCCTGGGGTACTAATATGGATGTCCACAACTGACTTTTTTTTCTGTAGAGTCTGTAATACTAGATTTCAGAAGGGGCTTGTTGAAGCTCGTAGTCCCAATTGAAGAGATTGAAATCTTCCAAGTTCAATTTCTTGGCTCCAGGGATTTTCTGTTTGCCCATTTCCTTTCTCTTCCTCCCTGGTACTTTCTTTGATGGGCACTTCCTCCTCCTCCTCCTCTTCTCTTTTTCCTCCTTTCCTTCTTTCTCCTTCAGTTCCTCCTCTTCCTTTTCCTTCTTCTCCTTCTCTTTCCCCTCCTCCTCCTCCTTTTCCTCCTTTTCCTCCTCCTCCTCTTCTTCCTCCTTAGATTTCTTGGTTTTCCCAGCTTTCCCAGGGGCAGCTGTCACAGAAGAAGCCTTCCTCTGGCAGATGTGGTATCTACAGTTTCTTTTTCAGAATCAATCTCATCTTCATCCTCACTTATCCTCTCACTCTTCAGAATCCTGTTTGGCTAGGACTGCTTCCATTTTTGTGGCTTTGAGTGGCTCAAATTCTTCATCCTCCTCATCTTCACCATGCTTTCCCTCAGATTCAGTTCTTTTCTCTTTCTGTAATTCCTTTTTTCGCTCCTTTGGTCGGGGCGGATGGGGGCTGGTGATTTAAGCTGGGTGGTTGCTGTTTTAGCTGGAGTTGCTTCCTTCTTGCCTGGTGTGATGACAGCTTTGGCTGGGGTAGCCACTTTCTTGGCAGGGTCCCCCAGCAGCCTTCTTATAGGAGTCATGAGTACTTTCTTGGCAGGTGGGGTGGCAACCACTTTCTTGGCTCAAGGTACTTTCTTTGCTGGTGTAGCCACAGTTTTTTCTTCTGAGGGACCACCACCTCTTCTCCATTGCTTTCTTCATCTTCTGCCACGTCCGCATTCTCTCTGTCTTCCATCTCCTTTGAGGGAAGAATCATTTCCTTGACTCATCTTCATTTTTCAGTAAGTGATTAGAAGATGGAGGGTGAAGATCTCTTAGCAGAGGTTCAAACAACATTGATGGTGCCATGGGGATGATTCTGTCCACAAGAAGTTCTTTGCTAGTGGACACTGTGACTAAAAGCTTTATCTCCTCCATTAACACCCTTCCTCCCCAAACCAAAGAACAACTTCATTTGACCCTAACTGTCCCTTCAAACTAACATCCTATATCTTATCTCCTCAGAGCCAGTCTCCTAGAAGGATCATCTCATGCTCATTCTCTCCCCTTTGTCACATCCCACTCCCACTTCTCTACTCCATCTTCTCTGGCTTTCAAGCCATCTACTCTATTGAAAATGCTTGTTCCAAGGTTACCAACCATCCTTTAAAATGGAAAATCTAATGTTCTTCTTCCATTCTGCATCCATTAAATTTTTTTAAATTTTAAATTTTTATTCATTCATTTATTTGTTTTATTTATTTTTAATTTTTTATTAAATTTTTTTATTTACAAAACATATGCATGGGCAATTTTTCAACATTGACTCTTGCAAAACCTTCTGTTCCAAATTTTCTCCTCCTTCCCCCACCCCCTCCCTAGCTGGCACATAGTCCAATATATGTTAAATATGTTAAAATACATGTTAAATCTAATATAGGTATAATAGTTATACAGTTATCTTGCTGCACAAGAAAAATCTGATCAAGAAGGAAAAAAAAACTGGGAAAGAAAAAACTGCATCCATTTTTTGAGAAGCTTTTAATGATGCTGATCTTCCCCTCCTCCTAGATACTCTCTTCTTGGGGTTTTAAAACATGGCACACTAGTGATGTTCCTATCATGCTTTCTTTGTCTCTTTTGCTGGATCCTCGACTTTATTCAATTCTCTTCTTGTGTTTTTGTCAATAATAAATCAAAATATTTTTGAAATTTATCAAATATATATACATATATTCAAATAAATCAAATAAATCAAAGCCATGAGTTGAGGAATAAATCATCTTTAACTGAGATAACAGAGCAGTAAACCTGCCACCCTGGGGGATGTCTAATGGATTTCCCAACCAAAGAGACCCATGAATAAGTTTTATTTTTATTATTTTGGGAGAAGAGGAGGAGGAGACAGACTGAGGCAGCAAGGCCTGGACATGAGATGTCAGCGATCCTTGGCAATTCAAGCAAAGCAAGCTGCTTCATTCTGGCTGTTTTGTCCTTCATGTGATGAATCCTATTGGAAAAGGGCAAGGACACTAGAGGCTGAGATACAGCTTGATCTGGGCTCCCCACAAGGCAACATCCCTGAGTGGGGGGGACCTACGATGTGGTTCGGCTTAATTTAATCTCGTTATCTTAAGGGTAGGAACATAAGGACATTCCTGGAATTTTGACATTGTCACGACGATTAAGATTTAGCAGTCCATATTACATCAGCATCAACAATTTTCTGTCATTACATTAACAATTATATGAATAGTTTAGTCAGTTATAACCAGGGACTCTCTCCAGAACCATCTCTTCTTTTCTTCTTTATCTTGATGATTCCTTCAGATTTCTTGGAATTTATCCACGAAATCATTTTTATGCAGGCGAAACCATAGCTACATATCTAGTTTTAATTTTTTTCCCTCAAATCGGTTCCTGTATCACATTTTATATCCTAGTTATCTCCACCTGGATACACATCTCAAATGCAGAATGTCCCAAACAGGACTCATTAACTTTCTCATTAAAATCTACCTCTCTGCTTAATTTCTTTATTTCACTACTACCAATTCACTACTATCCTTCCAGGTGTTTAACTTTACAATCTCAGGGCCTTTCCTCACTCTTTATTCTTTTTTTGATCCCCAAACCTAGTTACTAGATATCACAGTGGGTAGATGTCCACAGCTTGGAGTCAGAAAGAACTGAGTTCAAATTCAGCCCCAGACACTTATTAGCTATGTGACCCTAGGCAAATCACTCTGCTCCCTCAGTTTCAAATCTGTAAAATGGGGTTGTGGTGAGGATGAACTGACAATATTTTAAACCATTTAACACAGTTCCTGGCACCATATGGGCGCTTAATAAATGATTGTTCCCATACCCCATCCCTACCACCATCACATCTACTATATTGGTTCCTTTCATGCCACTGTCACAGCCATTGCCCAACTCATGTCTTCTTTCTTAGGATATTCTAATAGTTTGGATGGTGCCCCAGTGCACAGAGCGCCAAGCCCGGGGTCAGGGAGATTCACCTTCCTAAGTTCGAATCTGGCCTCAGGCACTTACCAGATGTGTGAGCTTGGGCAAGTCACTCCCCTCTTCCTCACGCATGAAAATGAGCTAGAAAAGGAAATGGCAAACCATGGGGTTACCAAGAGTCAGACATGACTGAAATGACTGAACAAGACAAAGCAAAACGAAACAAAAAATATCCCCCCAATTGGTTTCCTTGCTTCTAGTCTCTTCCTTCTTGATGAAGCACTCCATAAGCATCTATTAGTCTACCATGTGTCAAACACACTGTGGATATGTCTCAAAGAACGGAACGATCTCCATTCTCAGAGTCTCCCAACAGTAGGAAATTCCTGCTACTTTCCAGCTCAAGAAACTTCAGGAGATCCTTATTACCTTCAGGATAAAACATAGACTTCACTGATTGTCATCATCTTGTTCTTGTCTTTCTCCTTCCCCTTTTCTTCCTCCTTCTCCTCCTTCTGTTTAAGGACCTTCTAACTCTAACATTGTATGTTCTAAAGCCCTCCCAGCTCTGACCTCCTGGGTTCTAAGTCCCCTCCCGGCTCTGACCTCCTGGGTTCTAAGGGCCCTCCCAGCTCTGACCTCCTGGGTTCTAAGGACCCTCCCAGCTCTGACATCCTGGGTTCTAAGGGTCCTCCCAGTTCTGACCTCCTGGGTTCTAAGGGCCCTCCCAGCTCTGACATTCTTTGTTCTAAGGGCCCTCCCAGCTCTGACATCCTGGGTTCTAAGGGCCCTCCCAGCTCTGACATTCTTTGTTCTAAGGGCCCTCCCAGCTCTGACATCCTGGGTTCTAAGCTCCCTCCCAGCTCTGACCTCCCGGGTTCTAAGGGCTTTCCTGACTCTGACATTCTGGGTTCTAAGGGCCCTCCCAGCTCTGACATTCTGGGTTCTAAGGGCTCTCCCAGCTCTGACTTCCCGGGTTCTAAGGGTCCTCCCAGTTCTGACCTCCTGGGTTCTAAGGGCTTTCCTGACTCTGACATTCTGGGTTCTAAGGGCCCTCCCAGCTCTGACATTCTGGGTTCTAAGGGCTCTCCCAGCTCTGACCTTCTGTTCTAAGGACTGTAGCCAATTCTGATATTTTTGACTCTCTGAGTAGCTTGCCCAGCAGCTTCAACTTCACTGCTTGTGTAAATGGAGCTGTGGATCTTCTCTGGGGTCTTGGGAAACTCCCAGCACCTCCGTGGTGCCAGTCTTGCTCCAGCCTGGCCCTTAGCTTCTGGCTCCTGCACTGTGACCTCTGATTTACCTATGACTCCGGCTCCTCCTGAGGGGTATCCAGCTTTTGGCCAGAGACCCCCTGGACCCCCTGGATACTTTTCTCTACCTCTCTGGGCTCCATGAACCCAACTGTTCTTTTGAAATCATCAGCAACAAGAACAAACAATGTAATTCTTGAAGGGCTTTTTGGAAGCGAAAGAGTCACAAGGAGAAAATAAGAAAAGCAAGAAGGCAATGAAAAAAAAAGATTTCTAGATTGTTATCTTCCCGGCTCTGCAAATTCCCTTATGTCTCAGAGAAGCCTCGGAAGAATTCACGGAAAGCATATGAGTAATACCCAGCGAAGGGGCTGTCCTTGGGGGCAGGGGGGAGACAGAATGATTCTGGATTTGATTAGAGCTTATTTCCAAGCTACAGGCTCCCTGGTGTGAGTGAGCCACCCCCTCCTCCTCTTCTCTTCCTCCCCTCTCCCCACTCTTAGCTGTGCTGAGTCAGAGAAGGGAATCTGGAGGCCTTTGTCTGCTCCCAAGCTCTTTCCTGAAACACGAACAGCAAGAGCCTCTCAGCCCTTCCCCCACTTGGTCCTGCTGGCCCCCTCCCCAACCGAAGGCTCGGTGAAAGGCAGCTTCGCCGCAGCTGTGGAAGGGATCATTCGGCCAGGTGGGAGGGTGCCCTGTGCCAGGGAGACAGTGAGCTCCCCGGGGGATTGGGAGCCCAGCCAAGGGAGTTTTATGGGGCTTTTGGTGCCAGAGCCGGGCTGGGAGCGTTGGGAGAAGGGCCGGGCAGGTTGGGGAAGGGGCCGGAGCTCACAGAGTGCTGCTTGCTCACAGCACTGAGTTTCCATGACCGAGCCCTGGCTCTCCCCCACGCCTAGAATCCTCTTCCTCCTCACCTGTGCCTCTTGGGTCCCAGGCTGCCTCCGGCACGAGGCCGCGCCCGCTTCTTCCAGACTCCTTCTCTGAATGTCCCTGGGAACGACTCTGTTTCTTGCACACTTGCCCTCTGCGTGTTGTCCTCCCCAGGAGACTTCAGGCTCTGAAGGCGGGGGACTATCTCCTTATTTAAGCACAAAACTCAGCCTAGAGGCTCTGGATAGATTGACTATAGCTTAGGCTTTGGGGTCTGGACAGAAGTAGAAGGGGAGAGAATCTGCTCTTCTCAGGAGCTGTCCTTCCGGGAGTCCCTGGGGAAGCGGGGATGAAGAGGTCCTCGAAGCATTTCTCTAGGTGGAGGAAACTGGAGCAAGGTCAATAGTGTCTTCCTCAAGGATAATTGTCTTTGACTGATACTCTCTTCTTTTCCTCCATCTACTTTGACCCCTTCCCCCCATCTTACTCTATGGTTTACCATTTCACCATCGCCAACATTATCACCATTACTGCCATCATCACCATCACCATGACAACTTCACCATCACTACTATTACCATGACAATCACTACAAAGATGGTTGCCATCACCGTTACCGTGACGATCACTATCATCATCACTATTACCACTATTATCACCATTATCCATCATCCATCACCATGGTAACCTCATGTCACTATCATCACTCTAACCATCACTACCAAGATGATCTTCATCACCACCTTACTCTCACTATCACCCTCACAACCACACTACTATTACCATTCCCACCACCATTACAACTTCACCACCGCCAACACTGCCAACCTCCCTGTCACCATAACTATTGTCTTCATAACCATTGCCATCATGATCACCCATCACCACCATCACTCTTATTCTCATCACTACAATAGTCACCATGACTGTGACCATGACCTTGACTATGACCATGACCATCATGATCACCACTGTCACTGCCATCACTCCTACCCTCATTGTTGCTATAATCACCACACTCATGAACGTGGCCATCACCATCATGATCACCACCATCACCAAAATCACTCTTACTCTCATTGCTACATAGTCACCATGACCATGACCATGACCATCATTGCTATGACTGCCATCACTGTCCAATATTCCTAATGTTATCATTACTATCATTGTCACAACAGATACCACTCACAACATCATCCCATCATTATCACCATTGCTGCCCACATAATCATCCCTCAAACTAGCATCAATACTATGATTAACTATGTCACTATGATTAGCATCAGTTTCTCCATCATTACTGTAATGATCACTACCACAATCAATCAATCAACAATCATTTAAGAAGCATTGATTATGACCCAGGTATGTTGTTAGGTGCTGGGGATATAAAGACTAAAAATCAAACAGTAAAACCATTCAAGAAGCTTACACTATACTGGGGGGGGGAATAGCATGTTCATATTTAGATATATACAGCTAATATACAGAAATAATATATGGGGGTAGCTAGGTGGGCAGTGGATAGAAATAGTGGACTCCTGGAATCAGGAGGACTTGAGTTCAAATCTGGCCTCAGACATTTAACACTTCCTAGCTGTGTGACTCTGGGTATATCACTTAACCCCAATTACCTCAGCAAAAAGCAAAAATAAGCAAAAAAAAGAAATAACATATAGAACTTTTTTGAGGGGGGTAGGATACCATCATCTAGGGACTAAGGAAGGGCTTCCTATAGGTTTTGTGTGAGTAGAATTTTTAAGGAAATAAAAGATTCTAAGAGATGGAAATGAGAAGGGAGTAAATCCTAACCATGGGAACATCCAGTGTGAATATATACAGAAAGAAAATAGATTGTGGTGTGTAGGAAAAGGCAATAGGCTGGTTTGTCTGGATTATAGAGTCCAGAAAGGAAAAAAGTGATAATAAAGTTGGAAAAGTAAGTTGGGGCCAAGTTGCAAAAGTGCTTTAAAAATGAAATGGAAGTTCCTAGAGGCAATAGGGAGCCATTGGAGTTTATTAAGTTAAGAGAGTGATGTGGTTAAACTTGTTCTTTTGGAATATCATTCTGCATATTTGTGGAGGATGGATTGGAGAGGAAAGAGATTTGAAACAGGGAGACCAATCAGGAAGGTGTTGTAGCAGTCCAGCCAAGAGGTTATGGGGGACTGAACAAGGTGATGATTGTACGAGTAGAGAGAAAGAAAAGGGAGCAAGAGGCATTGTGGAGGGAGAAATTATAGGATTTGGCCCCAACTTGCCCCAGGAAGAATGAGCAGTCAAGGGTAATGACAAGGTTATAAATCTAGATTCATAGCACCCTTTTGTAGCATTCTTTGGTTTAAACAAACTTTGGCAGAATCCTGGTAGTAAAAATGATTCTTCTTAATGCTTATTAACAAACATCAAAAAATTCATTAAAAAGAAACTTGAAGTATTACAGGGTTCCTTTTAACATGGTTTGAGAAAAATTGGTGGAAGAATCTTAGAAGTATAGTGGTATCCTTAACAGAAGTGGGGAAGTTCAGAAGGAGGGCTATTTGAGAGGCAAAGATAATGAATTGAATTTTGGATGTATTGAGTTTCTGTCACTTGACTATTACCATCGTCATTACTATTATAATCATCAGTACATCACCACCACCATCATTACAGCTGCCACTAGGACCATCCCAATCCACCCAATCGCCGACACTCTGATTGCTATTATTATGAGATCAGGGAGGGTCCTTAGAACACAGAGCTTGGAGGGCCCTTGCAAATGGAACTAAGCATATGGAAAGAGTCTTAGAACATAGAACAGTAGATCTGTAAGACACTTAAGAGGTCATCTGTTCCAGCTTGCTGTACCCATTTTACAGATGAAAAAAAGGCAATTACTAAGCCAGGGTTCACTTCCTTACATTCCTCTGCTCTTCAGTGGATTGTGGAGGGCTATGAGGGAGCATATAGAGGTAGCTGACAGTCTGGCAGAAGGTTCAAAGGGGCTTCCCCCCCTGCCCCCTTGTCTGCACTATGGCTCGTGGAGGTTCTTGTAGCTGATTTATGTCCCCATCTATACTTGTCGAATGTTTGACTATGGGACCGCGTAAGATGCTGGAACCCATCAAAGAACCTGGAAGAAAAATGGATAGAGGGAAAATCCCAGTATTTGGTGCTCTCCCAGTGAGGTCACTAATGGCTGGTGGGTATAGATGGATGGGTTTGTTTTGGGGATGAGCGGGGATGGGTTTACTTTGGTACCATCACCAGCTCCCTGACCTTGTCTTCATCCCTTTTATGGCCAATTTCCTACCATACAAAGATGATAGCTGACATTTTTATGGAACTTCATTCAGTAAATTCCATCCATTTGTTTTTCTTTGATCTTGGCAATAGATAGGCAATGTGGGTAATATCCTCATTGTATGGATGAATAAACTATGACTCATAGAGGTTATGTGATTTCTGAATTCCTTTTGGCTCACCCTCTGTTCTTTTTTATGAATTAAAAAAAATGCCCATGGACTTCTTTTTACAGCCATTGCTACATCTAAGAGTCTGTTTAAAGTTCCCATGACAGGAGAAAATCAGCTACTAGGAAAAGCTCGGCCCCATGGGATAGATTAGGAAAGCACTAAGAGACTGAGGTTGCAGTCTGGGCTCTGAGCACTGCAGGGAGTGACACTCTGGGCCTGTTAGAATTTGTGTGTCTTCCTAAGCCCTTAGTCTCCAGTTTGCTGGGTGTGACTATTATTATACACTTTAAAACCCAGGATTGTCTGCACTTGGAGCAGGTAATTCCATAGAATGTTGGAGACCAGTGGGATTTTAGGATTAGAGGATGTCAGAACGTTGGATCATAAAGGTTAGAGTTGAAAGGGACTTTAGAGGCCACCTAGTCCAAACCTTCTCATTTGGTAAATTAATCTCTTTTCAATGAACAAACATTTGTTTTCTTTCCCAAACTCTTCCTTTGTATGGAGAGCAACTTGAACTCAAGGGATTGTGATTTGCCCAGCAGAACTAATAATGTACCTAGGGTTCTTTCAACCATGCAATGCTGGAACCTGGAAGAAATCTGAGAGCAGAGAGTGTCAAAACAGGAAGGGAGCTTAGAACACAGAATATTAGAACTAGATGGTACCTTAGAACATAGAATTTAAAAAACACTTTGGAAGGGATCTTATAGCACTTAATGATATGCCTTGGAACATAGAATAATAGAACAGAAACATTATATCACAAAATGTTAGGGCTTAGAATGTAAGAACTGGAAAGGAGCTTAGAACACAGAATATTAGAACTAGATGGTACCTTAGAACATAGAATTTAAAAAACAATTTGGAAGGGATCTTATAGCACTAAATGATATACCTTGGAACATAGAATAATAGAACAGAAACATTACATCACACAATGTTAGGGTTTAGAATTTAAGAACTGGAAAGGAGCTTAGAACACAGAATATTAGAACTAGATGGTACCTTAGAAAACAGAATTTTAAAAACAGCTTGGAAGGGATCTTAGAACACCAAATGATATACCTTGGAACATAGAATAATAGAACAGAAACATTACATCACACAATGTTAGGGCTTAGAATGTAAGAACTGGAGAGGAACTTAGAACATAGAATTTAGAGCCTAGAGGGGCCTTAGAATATAGCATGTAAGAACTGGAAGCTATCTTGTCACATTTGCAAGTGGATCTGTTAACATTAGAAAAGAGATTTTCATTTTTTTGTGTGTTTAGAAACAGAGGCTAAGGAAGTGCAATTGATTTGCCCAAAGTCATAATGAATTAATGGCAAATTGGGATTGGAACTTGGGTTTCTGATTTCCCAATCCAGTGAAACAAATAATTGTTTCAATATCAAGCTTGTGGCTCAATTTATAGAGGCTCAGAGAGGTTAAGTGATTTGTCCAGTGTTACATAGCCAGTGTCTGAAGCAGAATTTGAACCCGACTTTTTTTGGATTCCAAATATAATTTTTTGTCTACTTAGTCTTTTTGTCTTTTTTCTGACTTTTGCTTATTTAAACCATTCACTTTGGCTATATCCTTTAGTCACCTGATTACCATCACCTTGAATTGTTCCCATTGCCTTCTTTAAAAAAAATACTTATTTACAAAGCATATGCATGGGTAATTTTTTCAACATTGACCTTTGCAAAACCTTTTGTTCTAAATTTTCCCCTCTTTGCCCCCACTCCCTTCCCATCTGGCAGGTAGTCCAATACATGTTAAATATGTTGAAATACATGTTAAATTCCCATTGCCTTCTTACACTTATGTCTGACTTTTTCCCTTCCTCAGTTGATCTTCTTGGATTTGACCATTGACCATCTAATTTAGGGCACATGCTTCTGTTTTATCCAGTTGTGTTTATGGTTTCCCCTACTTTTGCTCTTATCTGTGGCACTATGCCCTTGGCTCAGGCTAGCCATTTTGCAAACTGGAGCTGTTGATAATAAGCAGGGATGAATAACAGTGTGGATTGCTCAACACAAACCAGTTCTCAGAGGTAGGAACACAAAGAGAAAGAATCACTTTCTCTTTCTGGGGCCTCAGTTCCTTTGGACTATAAGGGTATTGTCGGCCACAGACTGCTTTAGTGTCCAGAGCATTGGCCTGGGAGTTGGTTAGCTCATGTGCTCATCAGCAAATGATTTGAGCCTTTATTTGTGCCTCTGGAAAATTTAATGGTTGGATTAGGTGATCTCTGAGGTGCTTTCCAGTAAGGATCCACATTGCAAGTTCACTTCCAGCTCTAACATTCTATGATTCTCTGACTTTGGCTGGGGACTCTGAGAGTTGGACTCCCTCCCTCTTTTCCTGCTTTTCTGCAAGGGGGATTGACCATAAAAGTTCTGGGGAGTGAGAAAACATTAGAACGGGAGCCCAGACCTGACTATGAATTAATAATGACCTGGTATATGTGGGGGAGAAGGGAGGGCAAGGCTCAGGGCTCAGGATTGCACAGGAACGTAGAAATCCTGACTGTTCCTATAAGTGGCAAATGACCCATGTAGGACTCAACATTCTGGCAACCAGGGTGGGATTATTGGCAACATTAATCCCTCTTCCCCATTGGGCAAGCTGGCTCTTGGAAGCTGAGCAGGCCTCCCTCCATCCCCAGGTGCATCTGGGGGTGATCATCTGGCTGCCTATTGTGGAAGGTCCCATTGTCTCCTCTCCGCCTTTCTGTTCCCAGGGACAATGGGTGGCAGTAAGGGCAACATGATCACCAGGGTCCCCTTACGTAGCCCTGGCCCCCTGTGCCCCATAGTGACATGAGGAGAATGCCCTCCTGGGGAGATGCTAGGGGCTCAGGCAGGCAGGGAACCAGCACCAGATGCATCTCTCGCTGTTTCCCTGGTAACTGCATCCACAAAATTGGTGGTTGGAGGTTTTTTTTAGGGTTTGGGGTGTGTATTTTTTTGGTTTTGTTTTTCAGTTTTGCTCCCTTCTCACTCCCTCTTGCTTTAGAGGGAAAAGAAATTTCTGTGTTGAAAGATCTTTAACTGGTTTGGGGCAAATGACTAGAATCTAAGACTCCTGCCAGCATACTGGGAGAATCTTAAGGCATCTCTTAATTTACCCTGTTCTTTCTGAAGAAAGATGGAAGAAAAGCAAACAAATCCAGTAATTAGATTTGGAGTCAGGAGAGCTGAGTTTGAAGTCTGGCTCCATTACTTATTACCTGTGTGACACTGAACAAGGCTCTTTCTCTGATCCTTAGTTTCTCCTTCTGCAACATGAGAGGACTGCTCTATTTCTAAGATTCTTCCCAGCTTCAAATCCTGTGATTCTAAGTCAGAAACAGTAGAAGGAGACATGTCAGGAAGTCTTGAATTATAATCTGACCTCAGATACTCAATAGCTATTTGATCCTGTATGAGTCCCTTTCCTTTTCTGGACCTCAGTTTCCTCATCTGTAAGACCATCATTCATCTGTGAGACAAGAATAATAAGGAAGAAAAAGAATAATGTTTGTATCACATACCACATTGTGCTGTCAGGAGAATTAAATGAGAGAATGTGTCTAAAAAAGTAAAAGACTAGGGGGCCATTATTCTTTAAGTATGGGGGACCATCAAAGCCAACAAAACTTGGTCTTATGGCGTTCTGAGTTTAGTCCTTGGTCTAACCTCTAGAGGTTTGCAATCAATCATTCAAACGGTTCTTGTTCTTTGTCAGGTACTGTTAGACAATGGGGATACAATGACAAGAAGGAAATAATTCTTACTTGCAAAAAACTTACATTCTAAGGCTCTCCAAGCTCTGACATTCCATGTGCTAAGGGCCCTCCTGGCTCTACATTCAGTGTTCTAAGGATCTTCCCAGCTCTGATCTTCCATGTCCTAAGGGACCTTCTAGCTCTATATTTAGTGGGTCCTCTCAGCTCTGATCTTCCATGTTCTAAGGGCCCTTCTAGCTCTACATTCAGTGTTCTAAGGATCCTCCCAGCTCTGATCTTCCATGTCCTAAGGGACCTTCTAGCTCTACATTCAGTGTTCTAAGGATCCTCCCAGCTCTGATCTTCCATGTCCTAAGGGACCTTCTAGCTCTACATTCAGTGTTCTAAGGGCCCTCCCATCTCTGATCTTCCATGTTCTAAGGGCTCTTCTAGCTCTACATTCAGTGTTCTAAGGGCCCTCCCAGCTCTGATCTTTCATGTTCTAAGGGCCCTTCTAGCTCTACATTCAGTGTTCTAAGGATCCTCCCAGCTCTGATCTTTCATGTTCTAAGGGCCCTTCTAGCTCTACATTCAGTGTTCTAAGGATCCTTCCAGCTCTGATCTTCCATGTCCTAAAGGACCTTCTAGCTCTACATTCAGTGGGTCCTCTCAGCTCTGATCTTCCATGTTCTCAGGGTCCTCCTGGCTCTACATTCAGTGTTCTAAGGATCCTCCCAGCTCTGATCTTCCATGTCCTAAGGGACCTTCTAACTCTATATTCAGTGGGTCCTCTCAGCTCTGATCTTCCATGTTCTCAGGGCCCTCCTGGCTCTACATTCAGTGTTCTAAGGGTCCTCCCAGCTCTGATCTTTCATGTTCTAAGGGACCTTTTAGCTTTACATTCAGTGGGTCCTCTCAGCTCTGATCTTCCATGTTCTTAGGGCCCTCCTGGCTCTACATTCAGTGTTCTAAGGGTCCTCCCAGCTTCTGGCTTCTAAAGCCTTTTCCAGTTCTGACTCTCTATAGACTCTGGGTTCTATGTTTCAGTCCTTTCTAGCCCAGTTATGTTCTGAGAGCTTTTCTAGTTCTGCCATTCTGCATTTCAGTTTCTAAAAGGCCTCTGGAGCTCCTTGATCTTAGCCAATCAATACAGAGACACAGGAGTCTGTATCCAAACTAAGGGAGGTAGCTCACCCTAATCCCCACCCCATCTCTTGGGCCCTGGAGGGGACTTGCCCTGGATGAGGGAAATTCCACCAAGCCCTTTCTCTAAAGTCCTGGAAAGGTCAAGTCTGGAATTCCCCGGGGAGGCTCATTGCTAAGGAGGCTCCGAGCCTGTTTGGGGGTGTTGTGACTTTCCAGCCAAAGCCTATCTTATCCAGGCCAGCATTCCCAGGCTCTCTGACTTCTTTAATTCTTTTTTGTCCCCCGCTGTGTTCTTTTAGAGCGCGGGGGTGGGACCCACAGGACCTGTGGAGGGGAACGTGGGTGGAGGTGTGTGTATCTGTGAGAATCACCGGGTGTTTGTGTTTTAGAACCAAGTTCAGTACTGGAACTAACAGAAGCCCAGGAATCTAATCTGGGATCTTTATTTTTTAGAAAGGGAAATTGATGATTCTGAGAAAGGGAGGTGAATGGTCCAAGATCACCTGCCAGTAATTAGTCCCTGGGCATTCCGACATGGGAAACATAGGTCCTCTGACTGGTCCCTGGTCTGGGGCCCTGTGCTTTATCCTGAAGCCCCGGTAACAGCAAACTTAAGGTGGGCTCCAGTCGGTCCTAGGGCTGGGAGGAGAATGTCAGCACTGACAGGTTAGAATGACCGTCTTCTAACACAGATTTCTCCTCCACTCTGGTTTCCCTGGAGCACTCACTCTCTTATCTCTTCCCTGCAATGTGTGTGTGTTGACTGGTTGGACTGGTGGGAAGGTGAGTGTATAGGGATGGTTGTATGTTTGAAGCTATGTAGGACATGTGTGGGATGTATATGATTGAATATACACAGGTGTGTGTATGTGTGGGGTAAGAGGCAAACCAGCCCCATGGTTCTCAATCTGGAGTCTGTGAACTTGGTTTCTTTTCTCCCTTTTTAAAAAGTATCTTAAGTATGAAGTAATTGATTTTTTTGTAATCCTATGAATTTATTTTAGGCATTGAAAACACTATGCTAATAAAGGGCCCAAAATTTTCACCAAAAGATTCCATGATTCTCAATCTGGAGTCTGTGAACCTGTTTTTTTTCCTTTTAAAAAATATTTAAAGTATTAAGTAATTTATTTCCTTTGTAATCCTATGAATTTATTTTATGCATTGAAAATACTTTTAATAAAGGGCCCAAAAATTTCACCCAAAGATTCCATGATTCTTAATTGGGAGTCTGTGAACCTGTTTTTTTTTTCTTTTAAAATTATTCTTTATAACTGTATTTCATTGTAATTGATTTCTTTTTTAATCCTATGAATTTATTTTATACATTTGAAAACATTTTTCTGGTAAGGGGTCCAGAAATTTCACCAGAGGAATCCATGACAACAAAAATGTTAAATACCCTTGTTCTTGATCAAGGTCATTGACCTCAGAAGGATTCCAATTCTTATTCTTCCATCTTTTTTTCTTGGAGAAGTGAAGTCCCTTTCAGAGAGGGCTGGGTAAGTATTGCCTATTAGGGACCCTGAAGTCCTTGGGCAAGGACTCAAGTCCCTGTTATCTTCTCTCCCCCTGAAAAGAGGATCCCAGAATCTTCTCTCTTCCTTCCTTTACCCAGCAACATCTGTGTTATAGCCATGGGGTGGGAGCTGGGGAGAACATCTAGGGCAGGGATGTTAGTGCAATAGAAAGAGTGGTCTCATGGGTCTGACACTTGGTGTGTCACCCTGGACAATCACAGTCTCATGTCTCTCATTTGAAGAAAAAAAAGTGAGGGGGATAATAAAATTTATATCACCAGCCTCTGACCTCCACGTCCTGAGAAAAGTGCTTTGTACCCTGCAAAGTGCCCTAGAAATGTAAGCTTCTGTGTGGTGGGGGCAGGGGTAACATTTTCCTGCTTCTTGAGGTATTTCTTCCCTCTAAAGCTGGAATGTGCATACACACACACACACACACACACACACACACACACAGACACACACACAAACACAAACTCGCTCCTCGCCCCCTGATCTGGGGCTGCCATGGCAACCAAGAAGTATTCTCAGCATCTCATGCCAGGGGTGAACTCAGCCAGGGGCTGACCCAATAAGTGAAGGGGATGTTGGGTGGGGGCAGGAGGAGTGCACAGATGGACACACTCCAGGGGAGTAATTCTCTGCACCTGTCACTTTTTGGCTCTCCTCCATCCCTGGGGCCAATGGATCACACACTCCCCCATCTTATATCTGGAGAAGTGGTTGTGCTATAGGGAAAAGAGCCTCATGGACAGGGAGCCAGAGGTCTAGGATTCTGATCCTGGAGGATGTCTCTGGCCCCTCAGTTTCTCTCCCTGTAAAAAATGGATGACATGTTTTTTCTGGCTTCTTCCTGCTCTGAGGCCCTAGAGCTCTACGGAAAAGAGGGAGGGAACTCTGAAATTCCATGATTCACCTTCAAGCTCTGGCTACTTTGCTGTTTGGATAAGTTCTGAGCTCTCTGGTTTTCTTTCACTGGAACAATGTCTCATGAGAGGAAGTGTAGAGTTAGGGCTGGAGCGCTGGTCCTGGAGTCAGGAGGATCCAGTCAAATCCTACCTCAGACATTTAGCATGAGACTCTGGAACAATCTGTGTGTCCCAGTTTCTTTTTCCATAAAATGAGAGGGTCGGACTCAATGGTCTCTAAGGTTCTTCCCAGTCCTAAAACCCAGTCAATGATCCTTACCCCTTCCTGGCTCCCAGGAAGATAGAACACATTTATTCTGAGAATAAAGGAGTAAGGAGGGATTGAGTCCTATGGAAGAAATGGGACCAAGTTAACCTTGCAGTCAGGTGATTCCAGTGCCAGCAGCAAGGGTTTTAAAGGGTCTGTTCCTCTCAAAGTGCAAGTGGCTCTGAGGTGGGGCATTGAAGCTTTCCCAGTATGGGGCCAGATTCCGAGGGATATCTGGACTGCGAGAACATAATTCTCTGGCTTGGGTCCAAAAGCCCAGGACAAGATTCCGTCCCTTGCTGAGGAGGACCAGGGCTCGTAAATGTTTAATGTGGAGAACAGGATCACAGTGGACAGGCCTGAGCCAGAAGGAGAAAGTTACCTGCTGGCTAGGTAGAGATTTATAGCTACTCATAGAATTCTGGAGCTGTAAGGGCCCTTTGAACCCAGGAGGTCAGAGCCGGGAAGGCCCTTAGAACCCAGGAGATCAGGGCTGGGAGGGCCCTTAGAGCCCAGGAGGTCAGAGCTGGGAGGAACCTTAGAACCCAGGAGGTCAGAGCTGGGAGGGTCCTTAGAACCCAGAATGTCAGAGCTGGGAGGGCCCTTAGAACCCAGAAGGTCAGAGCTGGGAGGGTCCTTAGAACCCAGAATGTCAGAGCTGGGAGGGCCCTTAGAACCCAGGAGGTCAGAGCTGGGAGGGTCCTTAGAACCCAGAATGTCAGAGCTGGGAGGGCCCTTAGAACCCAGGAGGTCAGAGCTGGGAGGACCCTTAGAACCCAGGAGGTCAGAGCTGGGAGGGCCCTTAGAACCCAGGAGGTCAGAGCTGGGAGGGCCCTTAGAACCCGGGAGGTCAGACCATTAGAGACCATCTAATTATGTTCTCTTGTAACTGGAGAAGGGTGGAATGAGTCGTCCCTGGATACTCAGGAAGCTGGATGAGGAGTTAGCACTAGGATCAAACTCATGGTCTAGCGGCTTTCTAACCTTACCCTCTTCCTGTCATGATGCTGTCAGGAGGGAACATGGCAGCCCTGTGAGACAGATTATGGGGCCCAAGATGTCCGGCCCTGCTTGTGTACCTGGTGACTGTTTCAGCTCCTGGTTCATTCATTCCCTTCCCCGATCTTAAGCAATTCTTCTTCCCGACCCTTTTACTCCCATCAGCAGCAGCTGCTGCCCAATCAATTGGGTAGGAAATGCAGGCTTGGGGGGATGCCAGGTCTAACCCTTTCCCCCATTTCAGTAAAAGATCTCTGAGGAGGGGAGTGACCTGAGCCCAGCTGGACTCTGGAATCTGGAATCGAACAGTCTTTCCGGAGTGAGCCTGTTGGGAAAGACTGGGAGCAGAGAGGCCAGTTTGGAGGCCCAGGCGATTGCCAAGGTGTGAGGTGATAAGTTTTTACCATAGAAGGATGGCTTTGGGATTGAAAAGGAAAAACTTCCCAACCCTCAGAGCTGTCACTGGAAAATGGGAGGGACCATGTCTGGGGATGGTGAGCTCCCTGCTCTCTGGGTGGCCAGGGTTTAAGCAGAGGCTACATGAACACTTAATGGGAGGTTGTGGAAGGCATTCCTGCTGCAGGAGAAAGTGGATTGGATGACTTGAGAGAATGGGCAACAGGAGAAAGTACACTGAAATAGCAATATTCTCAGAGGCTGAGGAATCCATCCTAGCTTCAGCTATCTAGGTGATAAACATGGCCAGCCTGACCCCTCTCCCTCTCAGCGTAGTCTGCGATCCAGTAACATTGGCCATTTTGTTCCCATTTCATCTCTTGACACTGCATTTTCACTGAGCTTTGTGTCATGAAGACCTTTCCCTGGTCCTTTCTATCTCTGTGATCTTAGGCAATTTACTTGAGGGAGGTTTCTTTTGCTCAGTCAAAAAATGGACTGAATTTCCTCTAAGGTCCCTTTTAGGTCTAAATCTCAGATATATCCCTCACCTGAGGTTCAATTGAGTTAAATTCAGACTCATTAGCGGTTGGCTGCTGGATAATGAATTTTCTTAGAAATTTTTTGTGATGTGGCAGGGTTGGAATATGTATCTGTTCCGGTGGTGGGGGGACAGGGCAGTGAGGGAGGGAGGACACCTTAAAAATCATGAATCCTTAAAGTATTGATTATTACCATTTTTTGGAACCTACCTGTCTTTGAGATATCTTGAAAACTGAGTCACTATTGCCTTTAAAATGGTGTCACTTCCAGTATGAATTTCTTTTATGTTTACTTGGCTTGGCCCGGTTGCAATTTCTGACTTAATTTTCTTGAGTGCCATTTTCACTTCTCCACTTAGTGCATTGGGTATTGGGATGGTAAATTCCAAATGTGATGATTTTGTATGGATGATGAGAGTTAATTGCTATAGAAATACTGGCAAATCTATTCCATTTCACATCTTTTTGTTCAGTCTCTTTTTGGTCTTGTCTGACTCTTTGTGACCCCATTTGGGGTTTTCTTGACAAAGGTACTGCATTAGTTTGTCCTTTTCTTCTCTAGATCATTTTATAGATGAAGAAACTGAGGTGGACAGGGTTAAGTGACTTGCCCAGGAGCACACAGCCAGATTTGAGCTCAGGACCATGAGTTTTTCTGATTCTAGGTCTAATGCTCTCTCCACTGCATCACCTACTTCATCTATAAATTCTCAGAGGACGGTCTGGCTTGATTGGATCTTACACTGTGCTGAAGCTTCCATAGTGTTTCTGTCTCCACTACTTTTCACTATTCTGAAAGGTGATACTACTCATGATCACGAAGTTGGCATCTTGGCAATGGATAGAGTTCATAATCTAAGTTGATTCTTGGGCTTCATCTTTAAAGGGAGATAAGACACACACAGAAGGAGATATTTATCCAGATGGAGAGCTACATGGAGAGGAACTAGTGCCAGGTGGAGATATATAAGGAAAAATTAAATGAGTAAGAGAGAAAAAAGATTTATTTGGAACCTTGATGTGAGAAGGTGGGAGAGGGGATGGAGAGACCCAGCCCTCCTTGCACCTAGTGGAAAGGCCACAGTCTACACTGTATGACTTGTACCCTACGTTGAAGAAGGACCGGCATGGCAAGAAACCACATACGTCAAGGAGCAATCCAAAGCCATCCATATGTAGATACCATTTGTTATGTAGACTGTAGAGGTCCAGAAGGAAGGTAGGATCCACCAGAATGTGGGCTGCTTGAAGCCTTCCAGAAAGGGAAAGAGAGTTGCCTGGATACTTGCAAGAGAGCTAAAGGATCTTGTGGGGACAGAAAACACTCTCTTGGGAAACTATGGGTGGGGGACAAAGGGATTTATAGAGATTATTATTGAGAGGGACCCTAATTGGGAACCCCATTCCAACTGTGTTAGGAAATGGGATAATTGACATATAGACTTCACAGATTCTTCTAATTTTATGTTAACTTCTACTTTTTCTCACTTTCTTGCATTTTTAAAACCAGCTGATGATTTGACTGCAGACACAAAGCTAATTCGGAAATGACTCCCACAACATCAGTAAACAGTAATTTTCTGTTTTTTAAAATATAATCAATTTCATTTTTGGATGATGTTGTTCAGTGTTTACCAAGCATAGCACCTTCATATTCTCTTCCTGAGAAAAGTAGTCATGACATATTTATATTGAGGACTCTCAGATGGATAAACCCAACCCTGGTTTCTCCCCCCTCAGCTTCCACGCTACGTCGTCAATTAACCGTCAAACCTTTCAAACTGGAAGTTCTGTAGTCATTTCAAATTCAGCACGTCCAAAGAAGAACTCATTATCTTCCCCCCCAAGCCCACCCCTATGCTATACTTTGCTACTTCTGTGTGGGGTACCACCATCCTTCTACTCTTAGACTTTTGTAACCTTACCATGATCTTTGACTTCTCATTCTCTCTCAATCCACATATCTTTGTTGTTGTTCAGCTGTGTGACCCTATAGACCATAGCACCCCAGCCCCTTCTATTCTCCACTATCTTTCAGAGTTGAAGTCTGTCCAAGCTCCTGTTTGTTGCTTCCATCACGCTTTCTCTCTGTCTCATCATCCGCTCTCCCCTCCTTCTTTTGACTTTAATCTTTCCCATTGTCAAGGTCTTTTCCTACGAGTCCCATCTTCTCATTTTGTGGTCAAAGAATGTCCCATCAGTTGCTTTTTCAGTTTCTATGATAGTTCTTCCACTCACCCCTTCCTAGAATTCTTAGAATCCAAGTATAAAATCTTCTGTTCGGCTTTTAAATCATTGCCTCAGCGAATCTGCCCAACTTTTTGGACATTCCTTTTCCCTTCTCCCATATATTTTTGATCTAGCAAATCTGGCCTGTTTTGTGGTTCCTACACATGGTATACCATCACTGTTCAACTAGTTGATCACTGGACAAAGAGCCCCCATTTAGAACACCAACAATTAATGATCATAGGGATAGGGACTGTGCTATTACCAGTCTCTTCACCAGTACAGATTGGTGCTTCTCTACAATTTATTGTCTTAAAGAATTGTTTAGATACGGAGATATTGAACTCAGTCTCTTCAACACTCCCAAGTACAACTGGAACCAGATAAAATATATATTGGATCCATGGGAAGGCCACAGTCTACACTGTATGAGTTGTCTCCAAGCTGAAGAAGGATCACTATGGCAAGAAATCACATACATCGAGAAATAATCCAAAACCATCCATATGTTGGTACCATTTGTGCTGTAGGCTGCATAGGTCCAGAAGGAAGGTAGGATCCACCAGAATGTAAATATAATATGAGCTGAATGTAATAATACAACATAATATAACAAAGAAAATAAAATATAGATGATTTAATATGTGATTTTCTGAGTCATTTTGTGACTGGAAGGTATCCTTATATAGGACTTAGTGAATTCTATTTGAATTCGGTGTCACTGGCTTAGAGTTACAAACCAATCCAATAAACATTTATTAAGCTCCCCTCACGTTCCAGGCACTGTGTTAAGTGTATTGTTGTTGAGGTCTTTTAGTTGTGTTCTCTTCTTTGTGACTCCATGTGGGGCTTTGTTGGCAAAGATACTGGAGGGGTTTGCTATTTCCTTTGTCAGCTCATTTTACAGATGAGGAAACTGAGGCACACAGGGTAACGTGACTTGCCCAGGATCACACAGCTAGGAAGTATCTGAGGTCAGATTTGAATTCAGGATGATGAGTCTTCTTGACTCTAGGCAAGGCACTCCACCCACTAAGGGTGTTCTAGCTAAGTCCTGGAGATAACATTTTAAAAAATAAACAGTTCTTGCCCTTAAGGATTTGCAGTCTGATGGGTGTGTGTGTGTGTGAAAGAGGCAACAGAGCAGGTGGTATCTGGGGTAGGGAAGCAATAGATGCAGGACTGTCTAAAAGTCCAGTTTCTGCCCTCTGTAAAGGAAGACACGGGGAGGAGTTCAGTGCTCCACCCTCCAGCCCTCCAATCAGAGGGGAAGGGAAGCTTGGGAGAGGCATCTTGTTTTATGGAATAGAATCCAACAGTGCAGCAGATGCAGAATGGAGGGAGGATGTATCAGAGGATGTTTTTGAACCCGGGTCCTAAAGCTTTCAAAGCTAGCTCCCAATTACTACAATATAATATTACTAATGTGCTTAGAGAAGAATTTTTTTGATTAAAGCTTTTAAATTTTCAAAACATATACACAGATCATTTTTAACATTCACCTTTGCAAAACTTTGGCTTCCAATTTTTTTCCTTCCCTCCCTCCCATCCCTTCTCCTAGACAGCAAGTAATCCAAAATGTTAATCATGTGTAATTCTAGAACAGAAATTTAGCCTGGTGTCTGTGGAGAGATTTCAAGGGATTTATTAACTTGAATTAGGAAAAAAATACATTTTTTAATTTCAGCATAATTGTTCTCCTTTGTAATACTGTATATTTATTTCGGGCATTTAAAAACTTATTATTCTGAGAAAGGGATCATGGGCTTTACTAGATTGACAAAGGGGTGCAAGTCACAATAAAGGTTAAGGATCCTTTGTGCTTCCTATCTTCTCCTATTCCTTTTTGGCTGTTCTGCTCTCATCACAGCCCTCAGGCCTGGAGTTGTCCAGGACTGAGGGCCATTTCAGAATTTAACTTGGTTCTTGGGTCCTAGCAGCCAACAAAATTAATTACTTAATGATCTCTGCTCTGCACATAGCTAGGTGGGCCCTTGGATGGCAGACTCAGCCAGCCACCTGGACAATACTCAGAGCCCTGCCAGCTGGGTATGGCCCAACTGAGCCCGAACATAGCTTTTAAGAGCCCCCCCCCTGCTTCGAAAGGGAGGGGACACTGGGTTAGGGAGCATTGGAGAACATCATGGGATGGTGGAATAAGTACTGAATTTAGAAGCAGATTATTCAAGTCCAAATCTAATCACAAATGACCAAATTTTATCTCTATTGCTCACTACCTATGAATGGAATGGGCTCAGGAACTGGGCTCTGGGAAGGGTTCTAGGTGATACAGAGTAGGTAGAATGTTGGACTTGCAGTCTGAATCCCATGTTGCCTGATACATGATGGTGCTGTGATCATGAGCAAATTACTTTTCCCTGTGAGTCTCAGTTTCCTCATCTGTCAAATGGGGATGTGGTGCTTCTACATTAATAGCCACAGGGCTATTAATGAGACCCAAATGAAATGATGTGTGGCAAATTTTAAGTCACTATTTATTATGTTAGTGTGGATTTTTTTTTCTATAGGCAGAATACTCAGGAGCAGCTTTGGAGGTACTTAATGGGAATGGAGAGATCTTGGACAAATCACTCCATTGCAATTCACTTAACCAAAGTTTCTTCATCTGGAAAATGAGATCTCTGCTGAGTCTTGATGGGAAGTGGGTGGTCCAATGGTTAGAGGGCTGGTCCTTCATGATTTCAAATCCAGCCTCGAAGACTTACTTAGCTGTATGACCCCTAGTCACTTAACCCTATTTGCCTCAGTTTCCCCATCTGTAAAATGAACTGGGGAAGGAAACTGCAGGGCGCTCCAGTATCTTTGCCAAGAAAACCCCAAATAGGATCACAAAGAGATAGACACTGCCAAAACTGAGTCTTTGACACTTATTTACTGAGCCACAATGGGAAAGTCCTTTCCCTTTTTAGGAGCACAGTTTGCACCTCTAAAAGGAGAAGGATACTCATTATACTGCCAGTTTTAGTGGTTTGTTGTAAAAAAAAAAACACTCCTTAAAGAGGTGCGATCTCTCAAGTTCCTTCCAGCTCCGAATCCTAGGACCTTTGAGGTTCCTACAATCCTGAAATTCTGGCTGGGGAGGAAGGGGCTAGATTATAAGGAACACAGATCTAAGGAGCTGTAACCAGCCTTGGGAAAATAAATGGCATAATTTCCATCCCCTCCAGCATCCAGCCTCCTCTGATGTACTCTGCAAGTGTCTGAATTGGCTGTGGGGAACAATTTGAAACTCATTCCTATCGAGGTCCCGGTGACTCATGGCTGCTTGAAGTGTGACCCTGCCAAGGACAGTTACATTTTCAGAGGAATCTTGATCTTATAGCCAAAGGAATAGCACTCTAACAGTGGAATATCAAGCATCAGGCAGGTATGATTAGAGCTGACATGCAATTTACTACGTAAAGATTTGAAAAATAATTTCCATACAGTATGAAAGCTCCTTCAGGATTTAATTTTGGCTCTGCATCTCCAGAGCCCAGGAGGTGACTTAGCACATATCTGGCCCTTAATCACCAAGCATTTATTAAGCTCTTACTATGTGGCAGGCACTATGCTAAGCAATGGGGAGTGCAAGGGAGAAAAAACACCCAGACTATATTTTCAAGGAATTTGTATTTTAAATGAGACACATTTACATAAACAAATACCTGTCAATTACCGACAGCGAAGGGTTCTGATGGATCTCATTTGATCTTGCAATAGTCTTTCGAAATAGGTGCTATTTTTTATACCCATTTTACAAATAAGAATACTGAAGATCAGCCTAAGATAGTATACATAAGGCAGTATAAGTATACTCCTAGCTCCAAGTTCAATATTCAAAGTCATTAAAATTTGTCCAGTGGTTTTCAAGCTGTTTAAAGCTTTAATTTTAGAAGTCTTTTTGTATCCATTATGTCTTCTGAGCTTTTTGCTTACCTGGTAAGATAGATAGTCTGGGAGTTATTTCCTCCTCCATTTTACAGAGGAAGCCACGAGGTTGGATGAAGTGAAGTGACTTGCCTATGGTCAGTTAGCTAGAGCATTTCAGAGGTGGGATTTGAACTCAAGTCTTGCTCATCCTAAATTCTATACTCTGTTTAGGTGAAGGTGCTGTTGGGGGGATAGGGACAACAGAGACATATATTGGAGGAGAGAGTTGGGAGAGTTTGTTATTCTTTTTTTCTGTTCCCCCTCACAGATGTGCCCCAGTGTTCCCCTACCTAGCTTGGTCTGGGGTTTGGGTTTGGGGAATGGGGCTGCCATCATTTTGGGGTATCCCATGTTCTCCTTACTAATTTGATTTGGGTTTGGGGATTCAGGCCTGTATTGTCCCAGGGTAAAAGCTTGAAATTGTGTGTGTTTTGTGGGTGCTTTATAGGGGGGAGTAGGGCAAATAGCAGCCAGGTTTCCCTTGCCCATCCAGACAAAGATGGTAAGACACAATCCTTGCCCCAGTTCCCCGCCCCCCACATACTAGTCTACTTTGCCAGTTCCTACTCTGCATCATCAGTGGCTGATTGTCTAATGCCTTGAAACCCTGAAAAGTTCCCTAAATGAAGTTCTTCACCATTCCAACGAGGTCAGTCTAGTAATTCATGTGATTAAGAAGCAAATGGATGACCCAGGTCTGTTATCTCTGATCTGTGTAGTTAAGTGGGCAGTCCATAGATCTAGACCATCAGACCATTCAAATGGACCATGAGCTGAGCCTGGAAACGAATTGGAGGAACAGAGTGGGCCGGATCGCACCTAAGGTATGGAGCTGGACTCGAAGCATTCCCTGGGCCACAAACAACGGCAGCCCTCCGGGGATGTTACACGGCCGTGACTCGTGGAATTAGCTCTTAGCCTGTGCTGAGAGTGTGTTCAGACTCAATCACCACATCTTTTTCCTACTTACTCATTAGTCAAACTAGAATTTATAAAGCACTTATTAGGGTCAGGCTATACTCTGATAGGTTGGTTGTTGTCCTTCATTCTCAAAGAGGACCAAAATGACATCACTGTGTACTATGTATCCGACTGTGGCTGATCAAACCCATACGAACTTGGACCGCTCTGCCACAGGTCAGGCACAAATAGTCCGTATGAACATTTGAGGTGGATTCTCTAACTTTGCACTTATCACATTTCTTCTGGGCTAATTCCCTCTAGGGTTACAAAGAAAGACTCTCAAAGAGCTTATCAACAATAGGAGCATCCCTCTTGTGCTATTAGGTTTTTTTTTTTTTTAAAGATTAAACATGTATGATTCTTTAAAAATATTTCCATATCTGTTATGTTGTGAAAGAAAAATCAGACCAAAAGGGAAAAAACCATGAGAAAGAAAAAAACAAGCAAGCAAACAATGGTAAAAATACTATGTTTCAGCCCACCTTCAGTCTCATAGTTCTCTGGATGCAGAAGGCATTTTCCATCCCAAGTCTATTGGAATTTCTTGGATCACTGCATTACTGAGAAGAGCCAAGTCCCCCACAGTTGATCATCACATCATCTTGCTGTCATTGTGTACAATGGTCTCTGGGTCCTGCTCACTTTACTCAACATCAGTTCACCTAAGTCTTTCTAGGCTTTTCTGAAATCATCCTGCTGACTGTTTCTTATAGAACAATAATATTTCATAACTTATTCAATAATTCTCAAAATGATGGCCATCCAGCCAACGTCCGATTCTTTGCCACCACAAAAAGGACTGCTACAAACAGTTTTGCACATATGAGTCCTTTCCCATCTTTTATGATCTCTTTGGAATACACACCTAGTAGTGACACTGCTGAATCAAAGGGGTGCCTTTGAAATTGCTCTCCAGAATGGTTGCATCATTTCACAATTCCACCAACAAAACATTGTACTACCGAGGTTCCCTTTACCTCCAGCCTCCCCCCTTCCTAATTCAGCTTCTAAACTGACATTTGTAAAGCCTAGGCCTGAACAAGTCATTCCACTGCTCAAAAAACGATAGTGGTTCCCTATTATCTCAGAGACAAAATACAGGCTCCCCAGCCTGCCACCAAAATTTCGCTGCCATCAGATTTCTCAGGATGGATTACCTGTCATCCCCTTTCCGCTCTACATTCTAGCAAGACCGGCTGCATCTGTGACTTTGAACAATGGAAATGTTCTCCTTTCTCAGCACCGAAAAATTCAGCCTAGTAATCCATATGATTAAGAACTAAATGGATGAGCTTGGTCTGTTAATTCTAGACTATGTAGGTAGATGAGTGGTCCATAGATTTGGGCGCTGGGATGGGTGTTAGAGACACAAAGAAGGGAATAAATAATCTCTGCCCTCAAGAAGTTTACATTCTATTAGTAAAAATGACTTCTCTGGTTTCCTCCCACTTCTAAATAGTTGGTCCCATGATCCTTAAAAATTTTCAGTCCCTTTGAACTGAATTCCCAGAGAGTAGGAAGTTTTTGTTTGTTTAATCTCAACATCTGGGCAGATACCTGAGCATAGTGTGGCTTGAAGGATGCCAGGCTCAGTCCTGGGCACTGCTTTTTAGGAAGGGCAGGGAGGAGCTGGGGGGCATCCTTGGGCAGGGTAACCAGGAACAGGGGAAGAGTAGGATTGTGGCAAAGGAGGAGAGATTCAGAAACTGTTTTTAGGTGTGGATGGTGTTTATCTTGAAGAAGAGAAGGCTAGGGGTGTGAAAGGCTAGAGGGACCTTTAAATGTTTAAAGGTCCCTCATTTGGAAAAGCGATGAAGCTACTTGTGCTCGGCTCCAAAGAGCAGAGCTAGCAACAGTGGCTGGAAATTGCTGAGGGAAGATTTTGGACTCGATGGGCTTCCCAACAATGAGAACAGTACAGAAGTGGGGCAGGCTGCCGTGGGGTTGGGTGCTGGCGGGCTCCCGTCCCTGGAGGCTTGCAACGGCAGGCTGAAGAAGCTCTTGGTAGAGAAGGGTTATTTCGGAGGGGATGCTCCTTCAAGCTCCAGAATTCTTTGATTCTAAGAAAGCTCAAAGGAATTTTTTTTTTGATATTTTGATTGCTATATTTGATTTCCTTTGTCATCCTACATGTTTGATTTTATGCACTTTGGAAAATGTTTTTTAAAGATGGGGTCCATAGGTTTCATGAAATTGCCAAAGGGGTCCTAGATAAAAAAAAAAGTGAAAAATTCCTGCCTTACAGCAATATGTTCTGTATGACTTCATATCTATAATGGGTATTGTATTTCTTGCCTTTTCAGTGGGTGGGGGAGGGGGTGGAGGAAGGAGAGAATTTGGAACTGAAAATAAAATTGAAAAGAAAAAGGAAAAAAAATCCTGCATTAGATCATCTAATTCAATCTTGCCTCTGTTGTTTATTACTTGTGTGCCTCTGGGTAACTCACTTCATCTCTTTCGGCCTTATTGTCTTCATCTATAATAATAGTAATAATAATTAGCATTCATATAAATATATATGTCACTTCGAGGTTTACAATGTCCTTTATATAGGTTAACTCACTGGATTCTCAGTCACCCTGGGAGGTGGGGGCTATCGTTATCCTCAACTTAAAAATGAGGAAACTGAGGCAAAGACGTGTTCCGTGTGACTTATCCAGGGTCACATAGCTAGGAAATGTCTGAGGCTGGGTTCGAACTTGGGTCTCGCAGATTCCAAGAGGTGCCTGGGTACGACCTGTAGTAACCCCTGGAGCCTCAGATGAAACGTGGAGGTGGGACATGATGCCTTCCGGTTTCTCCCTTCTCTAAGCCTCTGATCCCATGACCCACTCAGTGGAGGGAGCCATGGGGCTAGAGTCAGGAAACCTCAAATTCAGATCTGGCCTCAGACACTAGCATGGAACCCGAGCAAGTCACTGAACCCCTGTTTGCCTCATTTTCCTCATCTGTAAAATGGAGATAGTAATAACATCTGCCTCCAAGGGCTATTATGAGGATCAAATAAGATATTTGTGAAGTCCCTCCTCCCTCCCTCTCTCCCTCCTTCCTTCCTTCCTTCCTCTCTCCTTTCCTTCCTCCTTCCCTCCCTCTTTTCTTCCTTCCTTCCCTCCCTCTTTCCTTCCTTCCTTCCCTCCCTTTTTCCTTCCTTCCCTCCCTCTTTCCTTCCTTCCTTCCCTCTTTCCTTCCTTCCTTCCCTCTCTCTTTCCTTCCTTCCTTCCCTCCCTCTTTCCTTCCTTCCTTCCTTCCCTCCCTCTTTCCTTCCTTCCTTCCCTCCCTCTTTCCTTCCTTCCTTCCCTCCCTCTTTTCTTCCTTCCTTCCCTCCCTCTTTTCTTCCTTCCTTCCCTCCCTCTTTCCTTCCTTCCTTCCCTCCCTCTTTCCTTCCTTCCTTCCCTCCCTCTTTCCTTCCTTCCTTCCCTCCCTCTTTCCTTCCTTCCTTCCCTCCCTCTTTCCTTCCTTCCTTCCCTCCCTCTTTCCTTCCTTCCTTCCTCTCTCTTTCCTTCCTTCCTTCCTTCCTCTCTCTTTCCTTCCTTCCTTCCCGCCTTCCTTTCTTGCTCCCTCCCCTTCTCCCTCCTCCCCTTTCTCCCTTCCTTCCTCCCTCCTCCCTTCCCTCCCTCCCGCTCCCATTCCCTCTCTTTGTACAAACCTACCACAACCCGGAAGTAAGGGACTTGCTCAGGGTCACACGACCAGTTTGGGGCGGAGGAGGTATTGGAACCCTCCCCCCCCCCCCCCCCCCCCTCGGCCTCCAAGGCCAGCTCTCTAAAATTCACAGACACTTTCCTCACCAAAGCCCGGGGAAACGGGCGGTGTCAGTATTGTTTCCCTCATTTGCCAGAGGGGGAAACCGAGGCCGGGGGAGGAGACGGGAGCCCCGCCCCGTCGCGCCCGAGCGGCCCGGCGGTCCCAGGGCCCCCGCGCGGGGTCGGGCATCGCTCCCCACCCCGCCTTCCTCCGCGGCCCAGGGATTTTGGCGCTCGGGCACGTGCGGCCCGGTACATGTGTGCGCGCGTCTGCGCCGCCAGACTGGGAAGCAGCCAGGGCCGCCCGCCGTCCCCCCGCGCTCGCACCTTCCGCAGAGCCATTAAAGCATCTGAAATCCCGGGCCTCCATTCCAAGCGAGCTCTCGCGGCGGGACAACGAGTGTGAAATTCAATTCGCACTAATTATCCCGAAGTGAGAGATGCCGCCGAGGCGCCGGCTGCCTTACCCAGACGCACCTCGCGGCAGCCCCAGGGTCCCGTGTGCTGCTTATTTATATATGGGCCACGGGAGGAGGCTGGGGGAGGGGAGTCGGGCTGTTGTCATGGCGACGGAGGCTGCTCTCGGGTGCGCTCGCGGCTCGGTGGGACGTTCGATGGGCGTCCATAGGCGGGCCTCTGTGGGAGGGTACCTGGCTGGGGGGAGGCGGGTGGGTTTGTGGGGTTGGCAGAGGCCGTGTGCTGCTGGGTGGGCAAGTGGGCGAAAATGATCGCTCGCGCTCCTGTGGGCGCTAAGGTTTGCAGAGGGAGCCACCGGTATTCACACGTTTGTTCCTTTCAGCAAGCCTGCAAGTGAAACATGACTTGTAGGTGCGCCAATCATTCCCCTTTTACAGATGGGTAAGCTGAGATACTTACCAGGTAGACACTTGGTGGTGAGGGGGATGACCTGCTGAGCCTCAGAGTCAGGCAGCCCCGAGTTCAAATGCTGCCTCAGTGACCCTAGGCAAATCATCTAATCTCACCGCCTGCCTCAGTTTCCTCATCTGTAAAATGGAAATAGTGACAATATATACCTTCCCAGAGTTGCTATGAAGATGAGATGGTACTTGTGAAGTACCCAACAAATGCTCTTTATTATTATTATAATTATTATTTTTTTGCTGAGGCACTTGGGGTTAAGTGACTTGCCCAGGTCACACAGCTAGGAAGTGTTAAGTGTCTGAGGTCAGATTCGAACTCAGGACCTCTCTACTTCAGGGCTGCACCCCCTAGCTGTCCCACTTCATTCTTCTTCTTAAAGAATCAGCCCAGGACCATGCAGCTAGTATATGCCGGAGGTGAGGTTCAAAGTTGGGTTTTCCCTTCTCCAAGTCCAGCACTTGATTCCATGTAGTTGCTGGGTCTGTGTGTGTGTGAAAGGGAGACACAGAGAGAAACAGACATAAAGAAAAAAATGGGTATGGATTGTCTGTCTGTTGTGTGTGGTTTGTATGTTGTAGTCGAGGGCGCGTATGTAGTTGAAGATATGTCTGTGTCTGTCCAGCAACCAGTGTATGTAACGTTATTTAAGGGCTCACCTTGTATGTGTGTAGTATGGCTGAGGGTGTATATGTGGTTGAAGATGTGTGTGGAGTCTATTTTTCTCTGTGTAATCATGTCTGAATGTGCAAGAACAGGCGAGCCTCCGTGTGACTCTGGGTGTGGGTGTTTGTGTGTGACTTGAGGCTTTTCTCCCAATAATGGTGCTCTGGGCAGAATTGGCCCGTGGGGGGGAGGCCTTGGGGCGGAATGGGAGTCTGTGATGGGTCTCAGCATGGAAGCTCACTGTGTTTTTTGTGGCACTGAGACTGTGTTTGCCGTCAAACAGTGGTTTGTGAGGATTATGTGGGCAGGTCACTGTTTCCGAGCCATTTATCCATTAATTAGTGATATTCGTGGTCCTTGCTGTGATGGATCGTTAGCCTTGGGAGGGCCCCAGCCATGGTAACAGGAAAAAACCCCATTCCTGCTGTCAGAAGCCTTGTATAATTTAGAGCTGCTTACATTATGGCAGGGCTAAGTCCTTGCAGTTCTCCTCCCTCTCTTTCCTCTCTCCCAGAATCTGATAGAAGGGAGCTCAGAAGAGAAAGGGATTGCTTTGTTTTTCTCCTTGACCTCAACATCAAGCACAGTGTCGGGCACATGGGCATTTAACACGTCTTTTGCTTGATGGTTTTTGAGCTTTTGACGTCTGAAGGAAACTAGAAGTTTCAGAGGGGAAGAGAGAGAGCATTCTAAGCATGGGGGCAGGAAGGATGGGGGGGTGCAGCTTTAACAGGCCCCGTTACTGCAGGTCAAGGGTCAGGCCCAGAGGCCCAGAGGCCAGAGATGGCCAGGTTATTAAAAAGCAGAGTGTGAAGCTGAGCGAATTAAAAGCAGGCTCAACCTCCACAAAGCCCTGTGTTCACTTCAGTGGCAGCTCTAATAGTTAGGTAATCCTTATTCTCACATTCAAACCCCACTTTTCCTCATCTCCTGGCTAAAGATTCCCAGTTCTTCAGCCGGTCTTTGTATGGTATGGTCTCCATCTCGGCCCATCAGACTCCTCTGGATGGTTAAAAAGGCACGTCGCTGTCCTTCCTGAATGCGGCGCCCCCAGAGTTGTGGGATAAGGGCATCCACTCACTTCTCTGACTGGATACGACACTTCTCTTCCCTTGGCCCAGGGTCTCAGGAGTTAATGTTGCGTCTCCTGGCATCATGATGTTGACTCATTTTGACCTTGCTTCTCACACAAACACCTGGGTGTTTTCCCACAGGAACCATGTCTCATCTCAGTCTCCTTTGGTTTGTGCTCTCCCTTCCTGTAAGATTTCAGTGTTGCTCAGTCACTCACAGAACTTTGGGATCTCAGACTTAGAGGGAACAGTAGAAGTCACTAATCCAAACCATCCCTGCTGAAAAAGCCGGATAGAATGCCGTGCTTGGAGTTGGGGAGACCTGCATTCAAATTCAGCCTCTGACATTTATTAACCGGGTGACCAACACAAGATAACTTCTGCCTGTCTCAGTTTCCTTGACTGTAAAATAGGTGTAATAAATAACAGTACCCACTTCCCAGGGTTATGAGAGCCAAATGACATAATATTTGTAAAAGTACCTATATAATGCTTACTACAAAAAAGCTTCCTTCCTTCCCTCTGAGTGCTTTTTTCCTTCTTTCCTCTATATCAGTTTTTGTTTGTGAACCCTCAGTGAAGGAGGTCTCATTCTCAAAGACAGTTTCCATTCTAGGTTGGGGGAGTTCTAATTGTTAGAAAGTTATTCCTGACATCACACCTGCACCTGCGTTTTCACATGCTTTTGTCTCCCAACTCCAGCTGTTCCTAGTTCTGTTTTCTGGGACCATGCAGATCGAGCCCAGTCCTCGGCGCACATGATGGCCCCTCAAATGCTTGAAGAGAATCACTACGTTCTAGGGAATCTTTTCTTTTCTAGGCTAATGAAGCCCAGTTCTTTCAACTGATATTCACACGGCACAGATTTGAGACCCACATTCTGACATTAGGTTTCTGGAGAGGAGAGAGAGGAGTGTTAGAAAGGCAGCAAAGGAAATGAGATTGGCTTGTTGAAAAGGAGGAAAAGGAGTTCTGTCTGACAGGGTTTGGGTGTTTTCAGTTCTCTAATCTGTGGCCAGAGCCCTCCTTGCCATTGCCTATTCTTTGGACCACCATTTTGGAGTTCTGATGCCCTAGTGTTCCACTCTCATAAGAACCTACTGGCCATGATGCCTGTCTTCAAAGCAGGGACTTAGATCATTTAATGTTAGAGAGGAAATATTTTTTAAAATATAAAATGGCAGGACTAGGAGAGCTCTTAAAATACAGAGCTGGGAAGGCCCTTAGAACATGGGATGTCAGAGCTGGGAGGGCCCTTGAAACCCAGGATGTTGGAGCTGGGAGGGCCCTTAGAACATGGGATGTCAGAGCTGGGAGGGCCCTTAGAAGATGGGATGTCAGAGCTGGGAGGGCCCTAAGAATCCAGGAAGTCAGAGCTGGGAGGGCCCTTAGAACCCAGGATGTCAGAGCTGGGAGGGCCCTTAGAACCCAGGAGGTCAGAGCTGGGAGGGCCCTTAGAACCCAGGATGTTGGAGCTGGGAGAAACTTTCTTAGAACATAGATTTAGCTGGAAAGAACCTGAAAGTATAGAATGTTAGAATTGGAAGGGACTCCAAAAACCATTTAGTTCTTCCCTTCATTTGCCTGAAGAGGGGAAGAGGAGACTTGAGGTTTCATTCTTATCAATTGCCTTCCTCCCCTCTATGCAGGAGACGTTTGAACCCCAGGGGGCTTTAGAAAAAAAGGCACTTTTCCTAGCACTTGTCCCACCTCCAGCACATAACCCAAGGGCTGCACCTGCCATACTCTGAGCAGGGATTGGTACCAGTAACTTCTGCCCATCGTCATTTCTCTGTATCAGTACCCAGTGGTCATTCATATGCTTTGGTTCCCAGAGGGATGTGTTGGGGGGAGTTGGGGTGGGCAGAAGTGCTGCAGGGGTGCAGAGGGAGCCATCCCCTGGGGTGGGGACCCTAGCTGCTGGGGGGGGGCAGTCACAGGGGCTAAAAGCCACCCAAGGGTCAGCCACTGACTCAGGCTCCTAAAGCTCTTCTCTTCTCTGACTCTACCCTCCCACCCCACCCCCAAAGCAAAGGGGAGAATGTTTTGCAGGCCTCCTTTCCATCACTTCTTTCCATTTCAAGACAGCTTGATGTTCATTTTATCCTAATTTTACCTGGGGTGAAGGCGTGAGGAGGAGAGGGAAAGCCTGTGGTTTTTGGCAGGCACATCCTGGGGGTGGGGTGCGGAGATGGGGGATGGGGGTGGGACGGGGGCGTTGCCTGGAGGAACAGGCAAGATGGCTGGGGAGAGAGGCTAAGTATGAAGTGGGGGAGAAGCCACTGGGAGCCAAGCTTCCCTCTCCCTTCCCCTGCCAGGTGCCGGGAACTGGAGGCATCCTCCACTTTTTTTTGGCTTTCTTCTCCTTCCTCCTTTTCCTCTGTACACAATCGTCTTTTCCTCCTTCTTCCTTCCCTCCCCAGCTCTGTCTTCTCCTCTTTTCCCCTCTTCTCTCCATTCCTCCTCTTTTTTCTGCCCCCTCAGCTTCCTCTTTCCCCTTCCTGTCTTTTCTTCCTCCCTTCCCATTCCTTGTACACTTTCCCTTCCTTCCTTTTCTTCCCTTTGTTCGTTTTCTCTTCCCATTCATCCTTTGTAAAATTTTTCCTGTTTTCTTTCCCCCTGCTCTCTTTTTTTTCTCTGCCCTATCTTTTCCTTTCTTTATTTTCTTTTCTTTCTTCCTTCCCTTCCATATTCTCCTCTCCTCTCTCCTTTCTTCCTCCTCTTTCTTTTATTTCTACTATCTTCTTCTTCCTCTTACATCTTTTCCCTCTTCTCTTTCTCTTCCATTATTTCATTTATTCCTCTTTACTTTCTATTTTTCTTTTTCCTTATACTTTCCCCCTCCTCTCCAACTCTCCTTTTATCTTCCTTTCCCTTCTTTTCTCTTTCTTTTTCTTTCCCTCTTTCCCTCTTCCTCCTCTTCTCTTTCTTTCCTCTTTTGCCTTCTCTTTCCCCCACCCCTTTCCTTTTCTCTCCTCCTCCCGTTGCCATTTCTTCTTCTTTCCTTCTCTTCCTTCTTTCTCCCATTTTCTTCCCTTCTCCCTCCCTTCTTCTCCCCTCCCCCCTTCCCTCCCCCACAGCTCCCTCCCAGCTCTTTCTTCTTCACCACTAGAGGCCGCCGGGACTCTGTGATCTCAGGGTGATTTATTTGCTGAGTGGGGACACTGTGGGAGGCCACGGGCTCAGGGACTGCAGGAGGGCAGCCGGGGACCATCGGAAATTCCTGTCAGCCTTTGGCCCCGTGCCCCTGGCAGTCCTGGAGCTTTGCAGCTTCCTCAGCAGAGCTCCGAGGAGGGGTGCCAAGCCCCGAGAGGCCGCTTGGCTGGCTTGGGCCCGGCTGACCTTGCGCCTGGGGGATTTCCAGAGAGACTGGGGGACCCTGGGCTGTCCCAGGACCTTCCTGCCGGATGGGGCTTTTCCCTTCCCAGTCCTGGGCCTTAAGTAACCCAGCTCAGTAACTTCCCCGGAAAGGGTCATCTGGCCACAATAAGTCCCATTTCTATGTTGCTCCCAAGGTTAGCAAACTTTCCCCGCTCTGTTTGGGCAGCCATTTTTCCTGGGCTTGCGTGGTTGGATTGTTACCTAATTAGGTTTATTTGAGTTTCCTTTACTTTCCCCATTCAGCAAAGCTTCCCCTACCCCACCCCCTTCCTCCTCTTGGCTCTTGAAAGTGAAGAGCAGCAGTGGGCCTCCGGCCTCCGTTGGCAGCTGCCCAGCCAAGAGAGCACTTCTCTGTGGTCATCACATCTTTCCTCTCCCCGTCTGGCCCGTCACAGGCACCCCTGCCCGGCCCCTGCAGACGCCTCCTCCCCGCAGTCACCGCCCCCAGCACTGGTGGGAGTGCCCAGTGTGTGCCATCCCATCCGGCTGGGCTGTGCCAGGGACAGGACGGAAACCCAACAGCCCCTGCCCACAAGGAGCGCCCCTTCTACTAGATGGAAGCAACAGGGCCCAGAGGAAAAATGAGGGAGGGAGGGTGTGTGTGTGTGTGTGTGTGTGTGTGTGTGTGTGTGAGAGAGAGAGAGAGAGAGAGAGAGAGAGAGAGAGAGAGAGACAGAGAGAGAGAGAGAGACAGAGAGAGAGACAGAGGGAGAGAGAGAGAGACAGAGAGAGAGAGAGACAGAGGGAGAGAGAGAGAGACAGAGAGAGAGAGAGACAGAGGGAGAGAGAGAGAGAGAGAGAGAGAGAGAGACAGGGGGAGAGAGAGAGAGACAGAGGGAGAGAGAGAGAGACAGAGAGAGAGAGAGACAGAGGGAGAGAGAGAGAGAGAGAGAGAGAGAGAGACAGAGGAGAGAGAGAGAGAGAGAGAGAGAGAGAGAGAGAGACAGGGGGAGAGAGAGAGAGACAGAGGGAGAGAGAGAGAGAGAGAGAGAGAGAGAGAGAGAGAGAGAGAGAGAGACAGGGGGAGAGAGAGAGAGACAGAGAGAGAGAGACAGGGGGAGAGAGAGAGAGAGAGAGAGAGAGAGAGAGAGAGAGAGAGAGAGAGAGAGAACTAGAGCTGCTAACCAGTTTTTCTGATTTGTTTTGATCTGGACCTGGGTTTCACTGGGGGCACTGCCTCCGCCAGTGCAGATCAGCTGCTTGTTTGTCACGGGTTATCTTGGACAGTTGCTCATGCAGCTGATGTTCACCAAAGGTAGGGGAAGGGGCTAGGAAGCAAGGGTGACAACAGAGCGTTGGGAGATCCATGGTTATATTGAAATCCATCCTGTAATTGGACATTCTGATCCACATTGTGTCCCAGGCTTAAGCTTGTAGTCAATGAAAATGCCTAGGACCTTTCCATGGGAACGGCTGCCAAGTTGTATCTCCCACTTCCTGGATTTGTGTTATAACTTTAAATAATTAAAAAATCTAAATAAATAAAAAATAGGAAATGAAATAAACCAACCAATTAAGTCTTTATTTACTTATTTATTTTTTTTCCTGAGACAATTGGGGTTAAGTGACTTGCCCAGGGTCACACTGCTAGGAAGTGTTAAGTGTCTGAGGCTGGATTTGAACTCAGGTCCTCCTGACTTCAGGGCCTGTGCTCTATCCACTGCACCATCTAGCTGATCCGAATTGTCTTTATTAAGTGTCTATTGGCCAGGGCAGTAGGTGGTGCCATGGTGAATAGAGCGAGGAGTGAGTTCACATGGAGTGAGTTCAAATCCAGTTTCAAAAGCTTACTAGCTGTGTGACCCAACTAAGTCACTTAACCCATTTTGCCTCAGTTTCTCCATCTGTAAAATTAACTGGAGAAGGAAATGTGAAGCTATTCCAGTATCTTTGCCAAGAAAACTCCAAATGGGGTCAACAAATGCTGGATCTGACTAAAAAAAAAAGATTGAGATTTGGTGCTGAGGTTGGGAACCTGAGTTCCTTTTCAACCTTACTTCTGCCACTTACCCCGGTGTGAACAAGCCACATTACTATCTTGGACCTCACTTTCTCTGTATCCAGAATTAGGGAGGTTGGACCGGGTGACCTCTAAGATCCCTTCAAGACTATGCTCAAATTATCTTTGCTACTCATGACCTTTATGATCTCAGGCAAGTCACTCCCCTCTCTCTGGCTGTATTTATTCCTCTTTATCAAAAGTGCTGGACTAGACTGAGCTTTTTCACCTTCTTGCAATATGGATCCCTTAGGTGGTCTCATGTTTTTCAGAAAATATTTAAAAAATAGTAGAAAGAAATACAAAATTTGCAGTTAGAATTTAGTGAAAATAATGCAACATTTATGTAATAATAATGACATTTTCCCTTCCCCAATCGATTCATGGAACTCTTGGGGATGTCAGAGGATCCCAAGTTGAGACCCTCTGGACTAGCAGGTCCTTGAGGTCCTGCCCAGTTCTATATCCCTGATGATTCAATCAATGGGCCTTCGTAATCACTTTCCCTATGCCAGGCACCGTGCTACCCAAAATGCAAGATTTTTGCCTACAGATTTTCATCACTTGAATTGACTCATTGCAGTTTGCCGGGAAGATACTTCCAATCTCCTTGGCAGGAAAAGATGGAGGAGCTCTTCTCTTTGCCTTCTAAGGCTTTTGTCTCTGACTTTTTATTTCTCCAAACCACTTGCCTTAGGATCCTAGGCTTTGGAGCTGAAAGGGGAATTTAGAAGCATTTACTTGGAAGATTTATCATGATTATTATTTGCAGATGAAGAACCTGAGAATTCGAGAGATGAAATCATTCGCACCACATCACCTAACTCAATAACAGACCCCAGATTCAAATTCGGATCTGTGGGACCCCCACCCCATCCCCCTTCTCGCTGCATACACTGGCCTCATATCCACCCTCAGCATTCCTTCTATGGAATGATTCACAGACCATCCTTCCCCGGTTCTTTTTTGCTCCCTTTTAAGTTCTGAGTGGCCCGTGGCAGCCCCAGTGGCTGCTGTCTTTGCATTGGAAGAGATCAATGAACGAGGGGCAACCTCAGCCTTGGGAATAGTCACCCTCCATCCCCCAACACACATAAGCACACGGATACACTCACACACACACAGACACACACAGAACCAGAGTGTTGGTAGCAGTGTCTGGGGGAGCAGACAGTGTCTGTTTACACACAAATAGCTTAGTAATCCAAATGATCTGAAAAGACATGAACAGAGAGAAATCAGGTGATGCTCCCAAGAGAATGCAGGAGAAAACAGCATGCAATTTGCTGTATTGATATATAAATAGTTTCCTCTGATTGGGAAGAGATTAAAGAGAGCCAAGTGGTGCAGGAGGGGAGTGAGTCACAGGTGGGGAAAGATGGAGAGTCTCTCCACTCCCTCACCCCCCCTCCAGGATGGAAACTCAGGAGGGAGGACTGTGTGTATGTATCTGGATGTTCTCCTCTGGCTTTTCAGGCTCAGGAAGAGAAAAAAAAAGATCCCTGTCTTTGGGGAGGAGGAAGAGTCATGATTGAATTTAGAAGTGTGATGCTTGGAAAAAGAGGGATGGGCTAAGTGATTCCCCATTTATTCAATAAGCATTTATGTACATGGGCAACGATATATGTCAGGGGCTTGGGATATGAAGACAAAATGAAGACAGTCCCTGCCCTCAAAGAGTTTACCTTCCTCTGGACCTTTAAAGAATACTTTCTTCCATCTCCCTTCACCTTCCCTCCCACAACTTCCATATGTGGGATCACACAGAACCTCCACGGCTCAGATTGTAAACAAGATTGTAAGATTCTAGGAATGCATCTACCCTTATCCCTCTTTTTATATTTGATAAAATCAAGTGCTAGATAAGTTAAATAATCCAACCAATAATATGTACCAAATGACTCCAAATCCATGGATTTCTGGTCTTGAGTAGGGTCCATCTCCTGGGGAGATTTCAATTTCCTCATCTGTAAAATGAGATGAGACTCGGCAACGAGGGCCCCTTCCAATATTCTATGCTGCTGTAATAGCCTGTATTGTCAGGCTCTGCCATAGAAAGCCTTCCATGCTCTGACATTCTGTGTGCTATGGCCTCTCTCTCTCTGGCACCTAAGCTACAAGACCCATCTCCGGTTGCTCCTGGCTCTGTTTTGCAAGGTCTCTCCCAGGTGTGACACGTACGGTTTTAAGGACCTTCCGTGCTCCCACTAGGTTCTAAGGGCTCTGCAAGCTTTGACATTTTAGGAGCAGGATTTCAGCCCACAGGAGACATCCATTACCACTTCTAAACTCTTCTCCAGAGAAACAGCTGCTTTGAGGTTGGATGATGGAGATGCTAGGAAGACACATGTTCCTTATTTATCCAGCTCAGCCTTCGTCTTGGAAATGAAATGCCTTTTAATTTCATTGTCCGTTTCTCTTTTTATTTTCTTCATAATTTTGTCCACGTGCCAAGAGGCCTTTGGACAAAGGATGTGTGTTTAATAAATGTAATAAAGGCTTCTGTGTGTCTAGCATCTCTCTTTTCAGAGTTCCAAGAGCAGGTGGAGACATTACCTCATTTCTTTTGCCTACCTGTGTGGAGCCAGGAGATGTGACTAGGGAAAGGGAGAAGGGAGGGAAGGAAGGCTCCGTTCCTCCTTTGACCAAGGTAAGAAAGAGAAGCATGGATTCTCAGCACACAGTGGAAGACAACAGACATCATTCATTCTATCAACCCATCAATCAACAAACCTTTGGAGGATCTACTATGTGGCCTCCATGGTACCATACGAGAGAAAGCTTGAGGAATATCACGGACCATGTTGTCAGTGAACCGATAATTAAGTCATGGCCACAAAGAACTTTAATATAAAATGAGGTAATATTTACAAAGTGTTTAGCACAGGGTCTGACACATAATAGGTACTTATTAATTGCTTCCCTTCCCCCCATATAAGACAGAATGGTCTGGTAAGAGATGCCCGGCACTATGGGAGGTCAAAGCAGAATGTTACTCTGATTGAGGAAGACCTCATGAAGAGCTGAAATTTTGTTTGATGCTTAGAGTGGGACTTGGATAGGGGGAGATAGGAGAGGATGAGGTTGGGAGGACATTACAAGTGGAGGGAAAGGAAGGAGGCCTGCTCTGATTCCTCTCTCCCTAGCCACTGATGTTCTCTCTTCCATCCTATTACTTCCTGCTCTAATTATCTGCCTGCTGTATTGTGTTCTTCCTCTAGAATGTAATCCCCTTGAGGACAGGATCTGTTTACTTTTTTTTTCTTTTTGTATCCTCTGTGTTTAGCCTAAGTACTGGTTAGAATTAAGTGGTAGCTTAATAAATGGTGGCAGAATAAGACTAATAACTACAACAAACTACTTTACATTGAATTGAGAGAACAAAGGGGCAGAGCCAGGAAAAGAGCAGCCAGGGAGCAAAGGATCATAGAGAACCACGAAATCAGAAAGAGACTGTGGGACATGGAATGTTAGAAAATAAACTGGAGGAGCAGCTAGGTGGTCCAGTGGAGAGAGCATCAGCCCTGAAGTCAGGAGGACCTGAGTTCACATCTGACCTCAGACACTTAATACTGCCTGGCTGTGTGACCCTGGGCAAGTCACTTAATCCCAATTGCCTCAGCAAAATAAATAAATAAGTAAATAAAATAAACTTCCATAAGAAGGTTTTCTTCTAGAAGAAGGCCGAGAACAAAGAATGCCACAACTGGGAAGACCCTTAAAACAGAGAATGTCAGACAATGGGAGAGCCCTTAGAACACAGGACATCAAAGCTGGGAGGACCCTTAGAACCCGGGAGGTCAGAGCTGGGAGGACCCTTAGAACCCAGGAGGTCAGAGCTGGGAGGACCCTTAGAACCCAGGAGGTCAGAGCTGGGAGGGGCCTTAGAACCCAGGAGGTCAGAGCTGGGAGGACCCTTAGAACCCAGGAGGTCAGAGCTGGGAGGGCTGTTAGAATCCAGGAGGTCAGAGCTGGGAGGACTCTTAGAACCCAGGAGGTCAGAGCTGGGAGGGGCCTTAGAACCCAGAAGGTCAGAGCTGGGAGGGGCCTTAGAACCCAGAAGGTCAGAGCTGGGAGAGCCCTTAGAACACGGGAAAGCTAGGAAGGGTCTTTATAATCCATTCATTTTGGCTTCTAAATGTGTAGGACTCATTTTGCTACATTTCAATTCATGGAAACATAGCTTTGGAATCAGTAGGGAGTCTTAGAAGTCTTCTAGTCCCAGCCCCTCATATTCTAGGTGAAGAAAAGGCCAGAGGGCCAGAGAGTTTAGGGCCTGAGATTCAGCCAGCGTTTCAAAGGTAAGAGTAGATAAGCCAAGGTGGCCTTCAACCTTGGGTTTCCTGACTCCCAATTATACTTCTTTTGATTCCACCAGGCACAGGAATTACCCAGTCCCAGCTCTCATGGAGTTTTAAGTCATGGCCACAAAGAACTTTAATATAAAATGAGGTAATATTTACAAAGTGTTTAGCACAGGGTCTGACACATAATGGGTACTTATTAATTGCTTCCCTTCCCCCCATATAAGACAGAATGGTCTGGTAAGAGATGCCCGGCACTATGGGAGGTCAAAGCAGAATGTTACTCTGATCGAGGAAGACCTCATGAAGAGCTGAAATTTTGTTTGTGCTTAAAGAGTGGGACTTGGGTAGGGGGAGATAGGAGAGGATGAGGTTGGGAGGACATTGCAAGTGGAGGGAAAGGAAGGAGGGCTGCTCTGATTCCTCTCTCCCTAGCCACTGATGTTCTCTCTTCCATCCTATTACTTCCTGCTCTAATTATCTGCCTGCTGTATTGTGTTCTTCCTCTAGAATGTAATCCCCTTGAGGGCAGGATCTGTTTACTTTTTTTTTCTTTTTGTATCCTCTGTGTTTAGCCTAAGTACTGGTTAGAACTAAGTGGTAGCTTAATAAATGGTGGCAGAATAAGACTAATAACTACAACAAACTACTTTTCATTGAATTGAGAGAACAAAGGGGCAGAGGCAGGAAAAGAGCAGCCAGGGAGCAAAGGATCATAGAGAACCACGAAATCAGAAAGAGACTGTGGGACATGGAATGTTAGAAAATAAACTGGAGGAGCAGCTAGGTGGTCCAGTGGAGAGAGCACCAGCCCTGAAGTCAGGAGGACCTGAGTTCACATCTGACCTCAGACACTTAATACTGCCTGGCTGTGTGACCCTGGGCAAGTCACTTAATCCCAATTGCCTCAGCAAAAAAAATAAATAAGTAAATAAAATAAACTTCCATAAGAAGGTTTTCTTCTAGAAGAAGGCCGAGAACAAAGAATGCCACAACTGGGAAGACCCTTAAAACAGAGAATGTCAGACAATGGGAGAGCCCTTAGAACACAGGACATCAAAGCTGGGAGGACCCTTAGAACCCAGGAGGTCAGAGCTGGGAGGACCCTTAGAACCCAGGAGGTCAGAGCTGGGAGGGCCCTTAGAACCCAGGAGGTCAGAGCTGGGAGGACCCTTAGAACCCAGGAGGTCAGAGCTGGGAGGGCTGTTAGAACCCAGGAGGTCAGAGCTGGGAGGACTCTTAGAACCCAGGAGGTCAGAGCTGGGAGGGGCCTTAGAACCCAGAAGGTCAGAGCTGGGAGGGGCCTTAGAACCCAGAAGGTCAGAGCTGGGAGAGCCCTTAGAACACGGGAAAGCTAGGAAGGGTCTTTATAATCCATTCATTTTGCCTTCTAAATGTGTAGGACTCATTTTGCTACATTTCAATTCATGGAAACATAGCTTTGGAATCAGTAGGGAGTCTTAGAAGTCTTCTAGTCCCAGCCCCTCATATTCTAGGTGAAGAAAAGGCCAGAGGGCCAGAGAGTTTAGGGCCTGAGATTCAGCCAGCGTTTCAAAGGTAAGAGTAGATAAGCCAAGGTGGCCTTCAACCTTGGGTTTCCTGACTCCCAATTATACTTCTTTTGATTCCACCAGGCACAGGAATTACCCAGTCCCAGCTCTCATGGAGTTTTATGTCGATGACACAGACAAGAGTGCATTAAAGAGGCACAAACAGCAGACTGGATTATCCAGGGACCTGCCACTACCCCGTTTACCTTCCCACTCTTCTCTCTTCTTTCCCTCAGTGTATATCCACAAATTCTGTAATCCCTATAGTACAATGGAGACCTGGAGACTTATGGGGAACTGGAGGGATTAGAATTCAGAACCTGAATTCTGTCAGGCCAGGGGGATAGAGTATATTTTGAAACTGGGTGGGGGGAGGAGAATACATCTCATTCTCTGGTGCAAACTGCCCATCATTCTCCCCATCCCACCTTATCTCATCTCATGTGACCTGCTTGTGCACATGGGTACCAGGAGGCAGTTGCTATGGTGACAGTAACCATGAAGTAGATCAGCTCCTGGGATTTGCTCTGAGCCTTTACATTGGAGCTGGGAGAGAGCTGGAAGTTTTCATCCAAGTGCCTGATGGAAAGGGATTCTGGCCAACATTGTCCTTGTGTCCCCCCAGGCCCCTCCCCTCCCCCTCCCTCCTCCTTTCCACCACCTTGAATAACCCCATTTCTGCCCATAGGCCTGGCTGCCAGGCTCTTCCTCCAGCAAATGAATATTCATAAGGAGGGAAAACATAGTCCAATTTTCTAAGCTTCCTTCTGCCTCACTCCATTTAAATGGAACCAAATCAGTCCCTTAGTTCCCATTCCATCAATCAACAAGCAGTAAGTCCCTACTACGGGGTAAGCACTGTGCTAGGTCCTTAGCATGAAAAAGTGACAGATTCATGGGATCATGGAGTCAAGGAGAAATGGTAAAGATCATCTAGTTCAAGTCCCTTCATTTTTCAGATGAGGAAACTGAGACTGAGTGGGGACAGTCAATTTGTCCAGGATCATGAAGCTCTTAACAGAAGTGGAATTTGGACTTAGCTACTCTCTGATCTTTTCCACTGAAGAAAACTAATATCTTTGTTTTAGGCATTTTAAATCTCATTTTAATTTTTGTTCATTTTGAACTTAAATACAAAAAGGCAAAAAAGGAGAACATTTTCCTGTACACAGCACACCATAAAAAGAGAATTCAATATAAAACCATTAGTTTTCATGTCACACTGTTTAATAGAAAAGCAATATTGTGTAAAGCAGATTTTAGCTCTCAAGTGGTGTAGGGAAGAGAGAAGAGTGAGTTCTGTTTTTTTCCTCAGCTCCTGGGCTCCCAATGAGTTCTATTCCATAATTTTGGGGTCATTTTCCTCACCCTTACTCCTAGAATTCTCCTTGACTTCTTCTGCTTTAGCTTCTGAAATATTTGTGTTTCTTGGGTTCCTTCCCCACTTTGGAAAAAAAATGCTAAAGTGATGGGTGGTGGAAAATGCAGGGGGGGAATAATCAGGGGCTGTGGTCTCAGATTCTTGTCATGGTCACGCTTCTGGGTCTGCCTCAGTTTGCTCACTTATAAAATGAGTTGTCTGTGTGTTGAGGTCCAAAGTAACTGCCCTGCTTAAGAATTTTCATGGCTCCCTATTGCCTTTCAAAGTAAAATACAACCTCCTTGCCTTGAGGTTGCTTATAGTCTGTCCCAGACTACCTTCCCAGGTTTCAGGCACATCATTCTTATTCAAACATTCTACCTTCTACCCCAGCTTGGAGGAAGGGAAGAACATGCATTTAGTAAGTGCCTACCTTGTGCCAGGCAAGGTACTAGAAGGTGCAGTGAATAGAAAGAATCCAAATTCTGCCTCAGACACTTACTGGGTGACCCTGGGCGAGTCCCTTTGCCTTATTTGTCTCAGTTTCCTCATCTGTAAAATGAGCTAGAGAAGGAAATGACCAACTATTCCAGTGTCTCTGACAAGAAAACCACCTATGGGGTCACCAATAGTCCTACACGACTAAAAGCGACTTAACAATAACACGGCACTAAGTGCTTTACGAATATTGCCTCGCTTGATATTATTGGATTCTCACCACAACCCTGAAAGATAGATGCAATTATTATTCCCATTTTTCAGCTGAGGAAACTGAGGCAATCAGAGATTAAAAATAACTTTTCTAGAGTGGAAATTAGAGGGTGGATTTGAATTCAGGTTTTTCTAACTCCAGGCCCCCTGTGACTTTACCACCTAGTCTGATACTCTATCCCCCCATTTACATAGGCTCTGTCCCCTGTAGGGAGTGCACCCCGTCTTGGACTCTGCCTCTTAAAATCTGTTTTTCTTCAAGAATCACATCCTGTGCCAGCGTCTCCTCTGGAAAACCATTCCTGCTCCCCTTCTTGCTTAGTGCTCCCTCCTTGCTCCTTAAATTATCTTTCCTGGCCTCATTGCAGTAGCTTCCCTAATTGGTCTCCTTGACTCAAGTCTCTCCCCACTCCGATCCCTCCTCCACACAGCTGCCAAAGTGATTTATCCCAAAGCACCAGCCTGACTGTGTCATCCCTTACTCAATAAACTACAGCAGCTTTTCATCACCTCGAGGATTTAGTGCCGGCTTCTCTCTTCTGCGTGAGACCTTCCCTGAGCTCCCCAGTGGCTAAGCCTTCCCCCCAGACCTTGTACTTCGGCTCTTATTTTCTATGTTTATGTGTTTATTTATATATGTACATTTTGTCTTCTCCTATGAAACGGAAGCTTCTGGTATGCAGAGACTGCTTTATTTTTGGCTTTGCATCTTAGTGCCTAGTGGAGCACCTGGCACTGCGTTTGATTAATGCTTGTTGGATAGATTGGTCCATTCTAAAGGCCCGGGATGATATGATCACATATCCTGTCGGGATAGGATCTTAGAACAGAGAGTATCAGAGCTGGGAGGGGGCTTAGAACCCAGGAGGTCAGAGCTGGGAGAGCCCTTAGAACCCAGCATGTCAGAGCTGGGAGGGGGCTTAGAACCCAGCAGGTCAGAGCTGGGAGGGGGCTTAGAACCCAGGAGGTCAGAGCTGGGAGAGCCCTTAGAACCCAGCATGTCAGAGCTGGGAGGGGGCTTAGAACCCAGCATGTCAGAGCTGGGAGGGCCCTCAGAACCCAGGAGGTCAGAGCTGGGAGGGCCCTTAGAACCCAGCATGTCAGAGCTGGGAGGGGGCTTAGAACCCAGCATGTCAGAGCTGGGAGGGCCCTCAGAACCCAGGAAGTCAGAGCTGGGAGGGGACTTAGAACCCAGGAGGTCAGAGCCGGGAGGGCCCTTAGAACCCAGGAGGTCAGAGCTGGGAGGGCCCTTAGAACCCAGGAGGTCAGAGCTGGGAGGGCCCTTAGAACCCAGGAGGTCAGAGCTGGGAGGGCCCTTAGAACCCAGGATGTCAGAGCTGGGAGGGTCCTTAGAACCCAGGATGTTAGAACCGGGAGGGCCCTTAGAACACAGATGGCAGAGTTGAGATGAGAAACTTAGAACACAACTTGTCTGAGTGGTAGGGGACCTTAGTACTTAGAAGTGGCAGAGCTTGGGGGCCTTCAGAGCATAAAATGTCAGAGATGGGAGGACTTTTATGGATCATATCCTGTTTACTGTTTGAGGTACTTGTCCTGGGCAGGAGGAAATGAGTTTGTTTAGACATATGGCTAGCAGGTGGCACAATAGAGACTTGAACTCAGGATTCCTAATTTCCACCCCAATATCTGTTCACCAGACGTTCTCCTCTGGTTTACTCTTTTTTTCCCATTAAAAACCAAAGGTGGGTTAAAAACAAGGAGGAGTTTCTTTCCCCTGGAATCTGGTTTGAGGTTGCTCTGCTGGATCAGAATAGCTCTATACCCAAGGCTGGGTTCGTTTTCCTGGCTACAGTGGCAGAAACTGGAAAAGCCATTCTCTCCTCCCTGTTCCCTTCTTCCACCTCCCATCTTCATACTCCCTTCTCCTTGTTCCCTCCTCCCTCCTTCCTCCTCTCTTCTCCCTGCCCCCTTCTTTCTCTTCCCTCCTCCTCCCTCCCTCCCTCCTCCCATCTCCCTCTTCCCTGTTTCCTCCTCTCTCTCCCTTCTTCCTTCTCCTTCTCCTGCAGCCCAACTTCTGCTCTTTCAAAGGCAGCTTCTCTTGAGTGATCTAAGGGCCCCAAAGTTCCTTGGGAAGTTTGGAGGGGAAGAGGGGGGTTGGGGGCAGAGCTTAATCATCTTTTTTTCCTGCCAATTGATCTTTTCTGAGCTGGAGCTGCAGTTTAATTACTTAATCCTTGCTCAGAGAGAGAAACTCACCCAGGCCCATGCAACACCAAATATACAAGTGTGCATATAGCGGGAATCAGGCTTCCACGGGCAACACAGACCAACACGCACACACATGTACCCATACAGGCACTCACACATGTATGTGCACACAGGATACTGACATACATGCTCAAGGTAATGGACAGGGGCTTGTGCACACACATGTGCTTACACACATGCATACTCACAGGGACATGTATGTGCACACGGACATCCCATCAACACAAGGAAACTTACTCAAGGCAACAGGCAGGGACTTGTGCACATACAAGTACACGCGTGCACACTAGGGCACAGGGCAGGGACATATGAAGATTCTCTTGCCTGTAGGAGAGTTCCCATGAACATCCTTCCCTCTGGAGCGTCCTATTTTTGAAAATCACATTTCACAAGACCAGCAAACACCCCCAAAGACTTCTGTCTATCCATCTGCCATTGAAGGAAATTCCCTGATCCGGAGAGGGCAGACTCTGCCAAGCTGAGATCCGCGCTGCCCTCTGGCCCTGCCCGCCCCACCGCGTCCACAGGCTCCCCGATGCTGACCCTGAAGTCGCTGAAGACAGTGGATAGAACCCGAGAGAGATGAGACTTCAGAACTAGAACATTAAAACAGAGACTCCTGGAGGTGGAAGGGCCCCTAGAACCCAGAATATTGGAGCTGCAAAAACCCCTACCATGCAAATCAACCCATCAGTCAGCGTCTATCGAGTGCTCATTCTAGGCTGCATTAAGCACCAAAGTTACAAAAGGAAGCACAAGACAATCCTGCCTTTAAGGAGCTAAGACTGAATGTAGCATTAATGCTGAGAACACAGGACGTCAGCGTGGAGAGAAATCTTTAGAACAAAGAATGCGTTTCATTGAGAGAGATGGTTGAACTCAACGATCTTATTTTAAATTTGGGGAAACTGAGGCTAAGAGAGGAACTATCATACTCGAGCTAACACAACAATAACTTCAAATCTGAGGCTAAACCCAGATCTTGTATGCCGGGCTGTCTCCTTGTAGCCATTGGCCCACCAGTCACTGTCAGTTTCCTTGGTGGTACTGAGCATGGGAAAGGAAGAAGGGAATAAACATTTAGGTAGCATCTACTATGTGCTAAGTGTTGTTTTTTTTAAAACAAATATTATCTTATTTTATTCTTACAACAATTCTGCAAAATAAGGGCTATTATTCCCATTTTACAGTCGAGGACACTAAGGCAGCCAGAAGTAAAGTGACTTACTTGCATAGGATCACTGAGCTAGTTACTCCCATTTTACAGTTGAGGACATTAAGGCTACCAGAAGTGAAGTGACTTACTTGCACAGGGTCACTGAGCTAGTTATTCCCATTTTACAGTTGAGGACATTAAGGCTACCAGAAGTGAAGTGATTTATTTGCACAGGGTCACTGAGCTAGTTATTCCCATTTTACAGACAAGGACACTAAGGCAGCCAGAAGTGAAGTGACTTACTTGCACAGGGTCACTGAGCTAGTTATTCCCATTTTACAGTTGAGGACATTAAGGCTACCAGAAGTGAAGTGATTTACTTGCGCAGGGTCACTGAGCTAGTTATTCCCATTTTACAGTTGAGGACATTAAGGCTACCAGAAGTGAAGTGATTTATTTGCACAGGGTCACTGAGCTAGTTATTCCCATTTTACAGACAAGGACACTAAGGCAGCCAGAAGTGAAGTGACTTACTTGCACAGGGTCACTGAGCTAGTTATTCCCATTTTACAGTTGAGGACACTAAGGCAGCCAGAAGTGAAGTGACTTCTTGCACAGGGTCACTGAGCTAGTTATTCCCATTTTACAGTCGAGGACATTAAGGCTGCCAGAAGTGAAGTGACTTACCTGCACAGGGTCACTGAGCTAGTTAAATATCTGAGGCAGGATTGGAACTCAGTGTTCCTGACACAAGGTCCAGCACTCTATCCACTGCTTCACCAGTTGCCTCATGGACATGGAGGATCCTCTCAGAGATGACACTGGTGAGTGGGCCCATTTCCCTGTGGACTCTTTTTTGGCAGAGAATCGGTGGAAGAGAGCCTTCTGTCCTGGTCCGTGGGGATAGCGTGGGCTAACACATAATATCAATATTATCTGATTTTATCCTTACAACAAACTAGTAAGGAGCTTGTATTATCCCATTTTAGAGGTGACATAACTGAGGCAGGAAGGGGGTTAAATCACTTACCTAGGTCATAGGTTGGGATTTGAACTTAGTTCTTCCTCTCTCCAACTTCAGTCAATGGTCTTTCCCAAGACCACATAAATGGAAAGTGTGTGTGTGTGTGTGTGTGTGTGTGTGTGTGTGTGTGTGGTCTAGTGTGGAATCACAAAATCATAGGATCCCCCACTGGAAGCTGTTACATCGAACCCTTTGTTTTACAGATAGGAAAACTGAGGTCTATGCTGGTAAATGGACTTGTTCAGGGGTTGAGTTAGTGAGGGTAACTCTTCTTCTTCCAGATCTCATATATCACGAGCCTGATGGGGCAGAGGGGTGTCTAGTGCCTCGATTTCAGACTAAAATAGACCTTTCGTTAAAGGATTAAGGCTGGGTACTTAGAAATCCCTCCTGAAGGGAGGGTTCGGCTGCTGGAAGGGACCCCTTCAAATGGCTTCTTCTTACATAAGACGTTTTGAAACTTAAGGGAGGAAATTCTGCCAGTGGTCAGGTCCAGAGTTGGATAATCCAGAAGTGAAAAGGCCCTGGAAGGCCTGGGGGAGGGGGTGGAAGTCCCTGGAGGACCACTCTCTGCCTCCCGTTCTCCCCGTCTTTGAGGGGGGGGTGGTCTGAGGTGGGAGGGAGAGGGTCCAGAAGGGGAGCCCAATTCTCTTCCTGGGAATAGGCATTTGGGGGAGGGTGTGGCTGCCCACCTCCAAGCTGGGGCCTCCAGGAAAAGTAGGGCAGGGGTGGGACTGCTGCTGCACACACACCCACCCCCTCCTTGGGGTTGCTGTGGCAACGGAAAAGTTCAGGTCCGATGTGGATGCTGGGTTTGGCTAAAAAGCTTAACATCAAGGAGAGGCGAGGGAGAGACCCAAATCCGGGCCGGCAGGGCAGATGTTTCTGGCCCTCTTTTGGACACCGGGCTTGTCGGAATCTGAGACCCCGCTTTGGCCCCCACACAAGTGCTGGATCGAATGGTTTGGCACATTGAGAGTGGCTGACCGACTGACCAGCCGTGAATGAATGAATGAAAGCATGAGTGAGTGAGTGAATGACATTGGATCGATTAAGTACTTACTTGTGCCCAGTGATGTGCTAAGCATGGGGACGAGAATAGAAAACTGAGTCAGTCCCCTTCCTGGGCGAGGAGCTCACATTCTAATAGAGAGAGAAAACACATGCTGGAGGTCCAAGTTGCAGGGATGGTAGTGAGACCCAGGGACCCCTGTACTGATGCTCCAGTGTGGCCCCCTATGTTAGGATAGAGGAACGACTCTAACCAAATCTAATGGGAAGAACCTCAGGCAGAGAGTAAGCAATCCTAGAATACCAGTGACGGGAGGCCCTTTGGATAGAGAATGAATGGATGGATCTTTAGAGAACACTATGTCCTAGAACACAAAATGTGTTCTAAGCTAGAAGAATATAGAACATTAAAACATAGAATATTACTTCTGGGGACTTTAGAGTACAAGAGAAGTATTGGAAGGGAATTTAGAACAAGAATGGTAGAGCTGGAAGGGACCTTAGAACAGGGAATGTCAGAGGTGGGAGGATCTTTAGAACACAGAATGTTAGAGCTGGGAGGGACTTTATTATTTTTAAAAAATATATGTTAAATCCAATATATGTATAGATATTCATATAATTATCTTGCTGCATAAGAAAAATCAGATCAAAAAGGAAAAAAAAATAAGAAAGAAAACAAAATGCAAGCAAATAACAACAAAAACAGTGAAAATACTATGTTGTGATCCACACTCAACAGTCCTCTCTCCGGGTGCAGATGGCTCTCTTCATCACAAGATCATTGGAACTGGCCTGACTCATCTCATTGTTGGAAAGAGCTATGTCCATTAGGAGGGACTTTAGAAAAGAGAATGCAAGTATTGAAAGGGACTTTAGAATAAGAATGGTAGAGCTGGAAGGAAAGTTAGAACAGAGAATGTCAGAGTTGGGAGGAGCCTTAGAATAGGCCTTAGATCTGAGTTCTAATCTCTGTTCAGCTATTTGTCACACCCATGTAATGATGGCTAAGTTCTTTTTTCCTTTTTTGGGGCCACTTTTTTCACTTTTGTAAAATGAAGAGGTTGGACTAAATGACTTCTTAAGGTCTCTCTCAGCTCTAACATTCTATGTTCTAAGATTGCCTCCCAGCTCTAATATTCTGTGTTCCAAAGGCCTTTCCAATTCTGACATCCTGTGTTCTAAGGCCCCTCCAGTTTTGACATCCTGTGTTCTAAGGCCCCTCCAGCTTTGACATTCTGTATTCTAAGGCCCCCTTTCAGTTCTAAGGCCCTTCTCCACTCTGATGTTCTCAGTTCTAGCATTCTGTGTGCTTAGGTGCCTTCTAGTACTTGGTTCTCTGACCTTCTGCCCTCTGCCTATTTTTCTTTTTCTTTTCTAAATCTCTTTACCCCAGTTCCATCTCCCTCCCTGCTTTCTCCCTCTCTCTTCCCCGGCCTCTTTCATTCTCTCAGGTGCAGCCTCCCCCTCACTTCTCCCTTGTTCTTCTCATCATTCTTCCATTCTCTTTAATAAACTTTCATTCAGCCTAGCCCCGACTGCTTCTCTCACGTCGACTGGGCCGGGCCCTCTCAATGCTTTCTGGGTCATGCTTCAGTATTATTATTAGCCACAATCATCCTCTTCTTGGCTCCTTTTCTATCATCCTGCAAGCCCTCTTACAGGCAATCAGTGTGATCTAGTGAGAAAAAGAGCTGGGTTAGGAGACAGAAGACCTGTGTTTGAATCTCACCTTTGTCACCCATAATACCTTGGTAAGACATCAAATGTCTCTCATCTTCAGTTATTTATGAAGTGAGGGTTTGGAGGAGATATTCTTAAGTTCTTTTTAAGTTCAAAATCATAAATAGTATTGTGGCAGGTGTGGTTTAGCAGTAAGAGGACAGAGTGTCTGAGAGTGAGGATTCAAGTCCCAATTTTGTTACTTACCAGGTGTACGATTGTGGGCAAGACACTTAAAGATTCTGGGCTTCAGTTTGACTGGTACTACCTACCTTATAGTGTCCTTGAAAAATGGAAATGAGGTAATGAATGAAAAAAGCATTCATTAAGTACTTATTAAGCATTCATTAAGCACTTCTGATATGCTAAGCTCTAGATTTATACAAATAGAATACAAATAGAAAAAAAGAGACCACCCTTTCTCTTAAGGATCTCATACTCTAATTGGGGAAGAACATTCTTATACAAGAATTTATCTGCAGGGTCAGGTCAAGTAGATACTTTATTAATTACCTACTATGATTAGGGACTGGAGATTCAAAGAAAGGCAAAAGACATTTCTTGTCCTCAAGGAGCTCACAGTTTGACAAGGAAGACAACATGCCAATGAGAATGAAGGAAGGAAAGACTTGGAAGTCTTATGAGGATGGGAAATATTGGAAAATTAGAAAGGCCTAGAGGTTCTTAAGATATATTAACAGGCCCAGAGGCCTAGAGAACATGGCAGTAGGACAGATGGTGGTCTGGTAGTCTTTCATTTCCCTTTCATTCCCTTTCATTTCACTTTCAACTCATCCAAGTGATAGGAGTAGCCATATCACTTTTCTTATCTGTCTGTTTTGGTGAAGATCTAGGTGCCAGTTTTGGAGGAAAGGCAAGCAGAAGGCAAGGGCAAAGAACCTTGTTTAGAACCTTGTTTTAAAGTTCTATGGCTCTCATAGCCCTGCAATTCCACTGCAAAGAACTTAAATGGTGCCTGTAAAAGCAAAAGTTCATCCTGAGAATGCTGGCCTCCAGAAGCCCATCTCTTATTGTTCCAGTCCCTCCTGAACTCTCACTTTGATGAGTTTTCTTTGGTGACTTAGTGCATTCATCAAGGAGTTGTATTCTTTAATTGTTAGATGTGCCTCCCATTTCAGCTCTGGAGTGCTGTGCTCTCTGTGGTCCTGACTTTCCTGTGACTCTTCTCCTCTTCCCCATTGGTGAGTGCCTCGTGTGTAGGCTGGCTCCAGCCATGCTCCACTTGACATCTTCCTGCCAACTCTCCCACTCTCAACTCCTTGTTTCCAGTTTTGGAACTCTATGGGAAGTAATCTTGACATTGCTACTGGAACGAGTGTGATAGTCTACTTCTTTATGATTCTATTCATCGTCCCTCTGATTTCCCCAAACCTTTCTCTTTGGCATCCACTCCCTATATGTGGGTCTTCCCCAATTAGAATATAAACTCCCAGGGTAGGGCCAAAAGGTTATAAATCTAGAGCTTAAAATGTGATGTTAGAAATCATCTAGTCCTATCTCCTCATTTTACAAATGAGAAAACTGAGGCACAGATATGATACAGTGATTATCTTGCTTTTTGTAATTGTACCTCTACTATTGACTGTAATGTTTGGCATAAAGTACATATGCAACAAATGGTTTTTCATTTATTCATACATGTGTGAATACAATCTCCAATTAAAGCAGGGACAGGGACATGTAGCTTCCTCCTTTCTGAGTTTTCCACAACCTTGTCCCCCTGACAATCTCAGCCAACTCTGGAACTGGGAACCATAGAAAAATAGCTCTAAAGAGCTGGGCAAGCTTATAACATAAAGGTTAGAGATAAGAGGACACTTAGAACACAGGATGTCAAAACTAGGAGGGGACTTAGAACCCAGGATGTCAGAACTGGGAGGGCCCTTAGAACACAGGAGGCAAAAGCTGGGAGGGCTCTTGAAATACAGGATGTCAAAACTGGAAGGGCCCTTGGAACATAGCTTGTCAAAACTAGGAGGGGACTTAGAACACAAAATGGCAGAGTTGGGAGGCCCTTAGAACATAGGATACTAGAGCTGGGAGGGATCTTAGAACACAAGGTGTCAGAACTGAGAGGGTCCTTAGTAATAATACAGTTCAACATAACTTATTTCATGGTCCTGGAGAAGTAAAGAAACAAAACGACATGGCAAAGTGGCAAAGAGTGGCAAAGTCAGAACCCGAATCCAGGTATCCTGTCAGCCTGGCTGCTTTCCCGACTGTGCTACAGGATTCAACCTTGTCTTTTTCTCAGGCTGGGGGAAGGGGTTGCCTAGAGCAGGGCAGGAGGATGGGGAGCACCTGGCCTTCATACTTTGGGCACCATTAGCAAGTCCAACAGAGTGATGATGGCAGTGACCCTGTTTCCAGAGAAAGGCAATTAATAGGGAACGGTCCCTCCCCCTGATCTCTTTCCTGCTCTTCGGTTCCTCTCCTCCATTCCCACTCTGAAATGCTGGCAGCAGGTTATGTAATGTAGGAGACCTTATGTATAGTGTGGCTGGTGCCAGCCTTCTAGAGGAGCCCAGTGGACACTCTTTTGGGGGAGGGACAGCCAGGCAGAAGGAGGATGGTATAGACTCCCTTTTTTTCCCAGGAAGGCAGTCTTCAATCAAATGCCCCAGAGTAGAGAGGTACAGATGAAAAGGTAAAATTCTGGAACTCTGGAAGGATTGGCAACTTTGGGGAACAGAAAACCTCTGGGCTTTGAGTCAGGAAAGATCTGCTTTTGAATCCTCCTTCTGCTACTTAATATATAAGGGAAATTGAGTGAGTAATTTTCCTCTCTTTGGTTTCAGCTTTTTCATCTTATATTTAGCATGTATACTAAATGATCAGCAACAACAGACCCTTTAAGCTTTGCAAATGTTATCTCATTCGATCCTCATAATCACCTTGTAAGAAATGAATGTTATCATGATGCCCATTTTACAGATGAGGAAACTGAGGCAGATGGCGGTTAAATGACTTACCCAGAATCACACAACTAGTAAATGATTGGAGGCTAGATTTGAACTCAGGTATCACTGATTCCAAGCCTTGTGTTCTAATCACTGTGCTCTCTTACTACCTATTACAAACCATGCTTAGGTAACTTGGATTTGAAATCTGCCTCAGTCATCTACTAGTTGTATGATCCTGAGCAAGTCATTTTCCTGTGTTTGGGCCTCAGTTGCCTCAGCTACAAAATGGACCTAATAACTAAACTTTCCACACAGAGTTGTGTGAGTTTCTATTGAAATGATGTATGTAAATGCTTTTTGGACCTTTGGCTATTATTAAGATACCTAAACTTTTTTTTCTAGCTTGTAGCCCAAGATCTTGTGCATTTCTATGGTGATAAATGGATTTCATAAAAATAAATTTGGCTTCATCTGCAAAGAGATCAGGACTGTGGCAGCTCTGTAACAAGGAGGGATCCCCAGCTCCTGTAGAAAGTCCTGATTCATGGCCGATGTAACTTGGGATGAGGCATTTTTCCTCCCTGGGGTTCAGTTTTTCTCTTAAATGAGGAAATGATTCCCCCTCCTCAGATTCAGCAAAGTTCAGTTCAAAGGCAGGTATGACTGGACTTGAGGGATGTGGGAGGAAGAGAGACAGATAGCACATTGATGCTGCTCAGATTTGCTCCCATTTATCCATGTGCTTGTTTTTCTCTTACCCAGGGATCTCATCTCCCTGAGAGCAGACCCCACTGGATCTGCCTCCATGGTTCTGCCTAGGGAAATCACTGTCTGTGTTTCTCCTAGGAGAGGGCGATGCCCTTAGCAGGGGGATGGCTTGAGTGGGGGTGCGGGGGGAGGACCAGATGGTGGAAACAGTTCTGTTCCCCAGACCAGCTGCTGCAAACCTACTCAACCCAGAAAAGCCGGCCTCTATAGCCTTCCCCCTTCTCCCTCTTGGTTCTTCTTGTCAGGGGTTTGAGGAATGGGCATCATCTGGTACTTTCCAGCCTCCCACTTCCCTGATCGACACTCTCCATGCCTTCTGCCCACCTAAGGGGCCAATCTTTAATTGAACTTCAGAGAGGAGAGCTGCTGCTTCTCCATGGGATGCTGTCTCTGAAGACGTGGATGCTGTTCTAAGATGACACAATCTGAAGCTGGAAGGGGTCTTAGAGATCAATGAGTCTAATTCTCTCATGCTACAAACAGGAAACTAAGTCTCAGAGAGGAGAAAGGACTTGGTCTCTTGGGTGATGAATTAATGGTTAAGCTGAACTAGAATCAGGTGCCCTAACTCTCAGCCCAGGCTCTTCCTACTACCCCAAAGGATAGCAGGAAGGTTTGCAGCAAAGGAAAAATTAAAGATAATTTTGTCCAAACTGTTTTTATAGGTGGGGAAACTGAGTTAATGGTTAAGCTGAACTAGAACCAGCTGCCCTAATTCTCAGCCCAGGCTCTTCCTACTATCCCAAAGGATAACAGAAAGGTTTAGAGCAAAGGAAAAATCAAAGATAATTTTGTCCAAACTGTTTTTATAGGTGGGGAAACTGAGTTTCATAGAAATAATGTGACTTACCCAAATTCACTCAGGTAGGAGATCTGGGAAGTCAAACCCAGGTCCTCAGATGCTTTTTTCTATTAAACTTGGGCAGTTAGGAGGCACCAACAGTGCATAGATTTCTGACCTGGAGTTAAGAAGACTCATCTTCCTGAGTTCAAATTTAGCCTCATACACTTCCTAACTGTGTAACCCTGGCCAAGTCACTTCATCCTGTTTGTCTCAGTTTCCTCATCTGTAAAATGAGCTAGGGAAGGGAATGGCAAAACATTCCAGTGTCTGGACCAAGAAAATGCCAAATGGGGTCACAGAGAGTCAGTCATGGCTAAAAAGACTGAACAACAATCACCTTCGTCTTCCTAGCCCTCAGTTTCTTCATCTATTAAATGAGAGAGTTGCATTAGATGGCCTCAGAGGCCCCTCCTATCTCTCAATCCATGCTGACTCTCATTATAACAACACCTAAAATGTCTTGGGAGCAATCAGGCTGAATACTGACTTAATCTCCCAAGATTCTTTTGGCTTGAACATTTTATATTCTATATTTATGTTTACTAAGCAAGGAAGAAGTAAGGCAAAGTGGGAGAGGAAGGGCAAGGAGAGAAAGAGAAAAAAAAACTTACAGCTTATCTTTTCCTAGACTTCAGAGAAGCATCCCACATTTTCCCTAAGAGAAGCCTCTCCGCCTCTCTCCCACTTGTTATTTATTGATAGTTTCCTCTTCAAATGACTGTGTATCTGCTTATGTGTGTACATTTTGTATCTCCTTGCATGTGTGAACATTATGTATCTCCTTTGCAATTACTTAACTGTTGTTTGTTTTCCTAGTTCCTAGAACAAAGTCTAGCACTTGGGATCATAAATTAATTGAAAAGAATCTATGTAGCCATCCAGTTCAATCCTCCCATTTGACAGATGAGAAAACTGAGGTAAACAGAAACTAAGTTACTTATGTAGCTGGTCTCTTATGTAGCTGATTTGCATCCATCTTCCTGACACCAAGGACAGCGCCCCATTCATCTCTTAATAACTCTGTGGTGTACAAGGATTATTATTCCCATTTTACAGATGAATCATAGGCTTTAGAGATGGAAAGGACCTTTGGAGACTTTCTTATTTAACAGATGAGGAGAATGAGTGTCAGGGAGAGAAGTTAAATGTCATGGAGGGGCTCATACAGGATAGTAAATGCCAGAGGCAAGATTCTAGCCTGGGTCTGCTAACTTTACACATCTATGATATATTGCTTCTTGAAATGTGAGCTCCAGAGTCAGGTTGGTGGATATGTCACAAAGCTGGTTAGCATTAGTCAGAATTCATACCCAGATTTTTTATCCTGAAGTCTTTCTGGTACCCCACAATTCTTTCAAGAGAACCACAGACCCCTCTAAATCACCTCAAAGGGGATCTTTTTTCTCCCCACTCAAATGTATTCACAGCATACAACTCCCCCATCTTTCTCTTGAAAGTCAGTGCCTATGGTCCTTTCATGCTCCTTTCATCCTGTCTGTTCCCTTCTATCCGGAAATGTTTTAGCAGTGGAATTGGGTGCATTCAGAGCTGGATGAGATGACTTCTGGGGTTCCACCCAGTTCTAGACTCTAGACTTTTAGAAACACCAGCCCCAGTTCTTTCTTTTCCACCTCCATCGAGGCATTTTTTAAAAAACAATTATTTCTTCTGCTGTGGAATCTATACTGAGTGCTACCTAACAAAGGAGACAAGAAAGTAGAAATAAGAAATGAGGAAAACAGGGTCTGAGAGAGAGGATGGGGAAGAAGATTTCTGGACCAGGATGGAACAATTTCTCATTAAGTCAGTTCATAGGATAGAGTAGTGAGGAGTCTGTGCTCCTGCTACTCTTTTTTTTTTTTTTTTCTGGGAAAATTTCCATGACCCTAGCACCTTCTATTGTTCTTTCAAGGATTCTTCTATGGAAAGACATCCAGGAAAAATGGTTTGGAGGATTTTTCAATGTGAAGGGCACATGAGCATTTACACTGGCCAGAAAATTGAGGTTTGCTTTTGTTGATGTTGCTGGCTAATATACATGTTAAAGACAAAAATTGAACCAGGGAGAGATGGAGAGAAATGTTCTTTCCTACTTGACTAAATTGCTCAACTTCATTTGCATGACAATGAAAAAGGATTTTGTAAGCAAGTGGGATTTCTTGGTTCTACATTCTACATGGCTCCTGGGTTTATTTTAAAGAAGACAGATGCTCAAAATCAGCTTTGTAGGCACAGGATATTTATCGGGTGTTAAATGTAAGTCACAAGCAATTTTTTAAACCTTAAGTCAGGTTGTTGTCTAGAATGATAGACTTCAAGTCAGCCTAGTCAAAATCCAGTGCCTTTCTATTATTTATTTTTTATATTATTATCTATTATTATATATTTCTATATATATTATATATATCTATTATCTATTATTATATATTTAGGATCAATTAAATTTTTTCTGATACTTTCAAAGCTCTACACAAGCTGGCTCCAACCTAGCATTCCAGTCTTATTATATAATATTCCCCTTCACATACACTTTGGTCTAGTCAAATTGGCTTTCATATTGTTCTTCATACATACACCCCAACTCCCATTTCCATGGCTTTGCACATGCTTTACCCTCAAGCCTAGAACAGACTTCTAATCTCTGCCTCTTGGAATTCCTAATTTCCTTCAAAGCTCAGGTCAAGTGAGATTTCCTTCATGAGGTCTTTCCTGAAGTCCCCATATTTTAGTACCGCCCCTCAATTGCCTTTATTTACTTTATTGTACTTATTTTGATAAAGATTTACTTTATATGAATTTATTTTGCATATAGGGTATTTGCTTCTGGAGGGAAGCAATTTTTGTCTTTGTATCCATAGCACAGTGCCTGGCACATATTAAACAGGTCCTTAATAAACATTTGTTGTTTGAAGAAATGCACTTGATCCTAGCCTGAAAGATATTCCACTGGCTTTCATGAGTTTCCTTTCTTTAGGTTTGGTGACTCATAGCCCTAGAGGTTCTGTACCAAATAAACTAAGTTTACCCTTGCCAGAGAGAGGCTTCCTTGGCAGTACACCTTAGTAGGTTAGAGCAAAGAGCCAAATATGGTCCGGAAGATGTGGAGTCCGATAGATGGTAGCAGAGAAGAACTTGACAACTGGAGAAGCCTAGAATAGTGTCCTGCCTTAGTGGAGAGACATGGTCTGGTCAGAGATAGGAGTTTTCTGATAATATCTCTGTCCCGGTCACATGTGTCTCCTATGTGTCTTCTGGTCACATAAGTTCCTGGTAAGGGTCCCTTTTATATATTCTCTCTGGTCATGTATTTTCCCTACATTTATGCTCTTTTTCTTTTGCATATTCCCGAGTCATAAGTGCTATCTACATAAGTGTTCTGTCTATTGATGATCTCTAGAAGAGTGAAACACATTAATTAATAGCAGAATTTTTCCTTGTTGCTTTACTTGTCATGCTGTCTTGATAAATGCCTTTTTTCTGCATTAATTTGTCCTCTGGCTGCTTATGAGGAGTAAATACTCTGGTGGAGGCTCCTGAGCTATGAATTTGTGCATGGTTACTGATCCACATAGTATCTTGGACCTAGAATAGCTTTTACTGGGGTCACAGGTGAGAAGCATTGTCATGGATACTATACCAAGTTTTCTTTGATTACTCCAACATCCAAACTAGGCTTTCACTATCTTGTTATCCAGTTCCTGCCTTATCTGCCTTTTCTCCAAGTTCACAAAAGAAGGCAGGAACAGAGTTGAGACCAGAACCCAAACCTCCTGATTCATAGACCAGTGTTCCATCTTTGGGAACCCAAATGGCACCACAGTACATAGCAAACCAGATATGGGGGCAGAAAGACTCCTCTTCTTGAGTTCAAATCCAGCCTCAGACACTTAGTGACTATATGATCCTGGGCAAGTCACTTAACCCTGTTTGCCTCAGTTTTCTCATCTTTTAAAATGAGTTGGGGAAGGAAATGACAAACCACTCCGTGTCTTTGCCAAGAAAACCCCAAATGGGGTCAGGAAGAATAGGACGTGACTCAAATGGTTGATCAACAAAAAGAAAAGTTCCATCTTCAACATAGAAACAGTTTCCTGTTTCTCCAATTAATTCTCCCCCCCTTAGCCTTACTTTCCATATCTGTAAAAAGAGGATTAGTAATCCCTGCTTCTACTTTAGATGACTTTGTGGGAAGGGAACCAGTGAGAAAATAGACAGAAATGGCTCTAAGTTAAAAAGAGAATGGGAAATTTGAGGGATTGTTCTCATAGTCCCCCAGAAGGAGGCAGCCCAGACCCATCCCTGGCTTCCTCTTCTGGGTGTCTAGAGTATCAGAGAGTAGCATACAGGGACATCTCAGTCAAATAGAATTGACTGAAAGGGCTGTCGATCAACAAACATTTATTAAATAATAATAATAATAACAAGTCTTAATGTGATGCCTTAAAGACTTGCAGAAGGCTTTATTTATGTTCTCTCACTTTGATACCACCATGTACAGTTACTGTCCTGGTCCTGGTGATACAAAGACAAAAGTGAGATAGGTCCTGCCCTCAAAGAACTTACATTTTGTTGGGAGAAAGAACATGTATGAATTTAAATGTATCCAAAATTTATATTGTTATAGACGTATGTTCATGATAAAAGAAGGTTTTAGGACACTGGAGAATACAGCAGAGAGCAATAAAAATATTTCTTATTACATAGATCATGGGATGTTACTATTTAGAATATCAGGGATAGAAGGACACTTAGAATATAAAATGTCAGAACTTGGAGGGATCCTAAAACAGAAAATATTAAGAACTGGGAGGGCCCTTAGAACCCAGGATGTCAGAGCTGGAAGGGTCCTTAGAACACTGGATGTCAGAGCTGGGAAGGCCCTTCAAGTTGAGTAGATCATTAGAATGATCTAATCACATGGAATTCCAACTGTCCCACTTTCTAGTCCACAAGGTAGTTGCAGAGTGACTTGATTCTATCTGATTCAGTAACTTTAAAGAAAAGATAATCTGGCCCAAAATGAAAAAATTCTTTGATAGATACATGGAGAGAGGGAACCCTTGGGCCTACACTATAGCTTTTTCATTTTCTACAAAATCTTTGTAGAGGAAACTCAGACATCTAAGGCAGATTTAGATTTAAGAAGAATCTTAGAGAGCATTTAGTTATTTCACAGATGAGGAAACTGAGGCACTGTGAGGGGTTTTCCCCCAAGGTCATAAGATAATAAGTGAAGGAGCTGGAATTTGAACCCAGGTCTTCTGGGTTCAGGCCCAGTCTTCTTTGTCCTGCACCTTGCTGTCTCTCAGGATATACTTTAACCTTCACATTCATTTTTTTTTTGTGTCCTGAAACATAAACTTTTCCTGTACAGTGCCTTCAGAGGGAATAGAGAGGTAGCTGGGAGCAGGGGAAGTGAGTCACTTAGAACCCAGTAAGGCTAGAACTAGCTCCTCACGTGGATCTTGTCAGTTGACTCCTCGGGTCTTATGTTTCAGGAACACCTTGTGATGTTCCTGACCGTTGGGGGGAAAAGGCAGAACAGCTGGTGATGTTTGCTGATGGACGGGAGAGCAAAGTCAACTTTACGTCTCACCTTTGTTAGCAATGGAAGAGATCCAAGGGTGTGGTGTCCTGTTCTTCCCAGTTCCTGTGACAAAACAGGCCTCTCTATGGGGGCTGGGGAAGAGACACCTGACACCTCTGTCCTCCTGTAGAAGGGCAGCCCAGTATGGTGGAAAGAATATTTGACTGTGACTTAGCAGACTTGGGTACTGGGTCAGACTTTGACATAGAAGCTAACTGGCGAAGTAGATAAAGCTCTGGGACTGAGTTCAAATCTGGTTTCAAACATTTGCTGGCTATTTGACCCTAATCAAGTCACTTTAACCTCTGCCTCAATTTCCCATAAGTATAATGGGAAATAATAATTTCCTAGGGGTATTGTGAGAATAAAAGAGGCTTATTTGGCAGTACATCTTAAAAGGTGTTATTATTAATGCTTAACATAGTCCCTGGCACATAGTAAAGGCTATATAAATGTTATTATTATTATTATTATTATTAATGTAAACTTGGGAAGTGATTTTCTCCGTTCGGTAGATAGTTTACTGATTTATAAGAGGAATAAGTGACATTTAAGGAGCACTATGAATCTCACAAATCACCTTATTTATGAATTAGGTAGTATCAGCATTAATACATTCATTTTTACAAAAAAGAAAACTAAAACTCAGAGAGATGAATGAATGAAAAAAATACTTATTAAGCACTTACTAGGTACTGAGCATCATGCTTTAGTGCTGGCAAGCAACAACAACAACAGCAAAAACAGTCCCTGACCTCAAGGAGCTCATATTCTAATTGGAAGAGACAGCATGGATAAGGGGATAATGGTCAGGCAGGGGCACTTGGATCCTGGTTATGGCCAAGATGGAGAGTAGGGGAGATGGAGGAGTAGAATGACATAAGCCTTTCTTTTTGTTGTGCTCCTGCCAGCAACAATGGCAGAGTTAAATTGGTAATGATTTTTAGAACTTGGTGGGAGTGGGGGTGGAACAAAGTTGTTGGTGAGGGTGTCAAAAATGTGACTGGTGAGTTGGGGCTGAATCCAAGCTAGAATCTGCCTGAGATTGTACTCTAGGAGAGGGAGTCACCAGTCAGAACACGAAAGGGTTAATTCCACCCCCACTCCCCAACAGAGCTTCTATTGACTGTCAGGCTGTTGAGGTTAACTGTTAAGTAACAGTTGGAACAAGGATTAAATTCAAGTGTTTCAGACAGCAGGTCCAGAGCTCTTGGCCCTGTATACTCAGGCATGGAAGAGGACTAGACCAGTGATTTCATTGGTGCAGGGTGTTGCCCCCCAGGGGGCAACAAGGTGGTATGTTAGAGAGTGGGTTGGGCCAGGAATGAGGAAGACTCACCTTCATGAGTGCAAATGCTGCCTCAGACATCTATTAGCTGTGTGATCTTGGGCAAGTCACTTAACCCTGTTCCTCATCTGTAAAATGCAGATAATAATAGTGTCTGATTCGGAGGGCTATTGTGAGGCTCAAATGAGATAAAAGAAATATCCATTCTAACTCCCTTTAAGTCTTATCTAGACAAACATAATGAAAATGGATAGTGCATACAATTCCCTTATACATGTTTGGGCTCATTCCAGCTCTGAGAGCCTGTGTTCTAGGGGCCCTCCCAGCTCTGACTTCTGTCTTCTAAGATCCTCCCAGGTCTGACATTTTGTGTTCCGAGGGTCCTCTCCCTCTGATGTTCTCTATTCTAAGCCCCTCTTCACCCTCAGCTCTGACATCCTGTGTTCTAAAGTCCTTCTCCTTCTGACATTCTGGGTTCCAAGGCCCTGCCCACCTTAGACATCCTGTGTCCTTGGCCCTTCCCAATTCTGTTGTCTGAGTCTCTAAGTCTATTATGTTTGAAAGTGCTAATAAAAATTTTATCCAGCTTTTTACTCTTGCTGTTTCTGGCTGGAGGGTCTACTTTTTATTGCTTCTGAAATGCTTTTTGGCTGAGACAATGAGGGATGAACCTAAAACCCCATTCATGTTGGCCTTGGGTTTTTTGACCTATCCACTTATTATTTCACCTGCATCTGCAGGGGTTTCTGGGTCCCCACATCAAAGTTGGTTTCCAGCTCCTACCTGACCCCTTTGATTCAGGAGGAAGCATCTTTATCTGCCCATCTCCATCAAAGCAAATACTCTCAGAGAAGGATACTCCTAGGGGACAGTGACCTTAGTGACCATCTAGCCCAACCCACAGCTCCCAAACAATCTCCTTCACAACATGGTAGGACCAAAGGACCTGAGGAGTAAATCCAGCGACTCCCTCCCCCAAACAAGTGCTACCTCTTTCATAGATTTGCCAGTTAATCTTCTTTCCTGATTCCTAAGAATTTCCCTCTTTCCCCCTAGATTAACAGCTGGGGAGACTGACAGCTCAGGGGACTGTCAACTCCCTTCATGAGCTTAAAGTCCCTTAGCAGATCTAATCAAAACAACTTAAAGCTGAAAAAAGGAGAGGGAGGAAGAAAACTGCCTACATCCCTCCACCAACCTAGATACCAGAGAAAGGAGCAAAATGTAGGAAAAGCAGCAGATGAGATACCCAGGAATTCACAGGAAACAAAATTCAAGAAAAGATCTAATAACAAAAACCATGGCCCCAGATATATCTAAAGACAAATGCTCAAAGTGTGGATAACCAGCAATAGCCCATCCAGTCCCTGGAGATCCCAGAGGCAGATTTAATCTCATAGCCTAATCACAGAAACCTGGTGAGTGGAAAGCTATGTCTGGTCAATGGTTCTGAAGGGCAGAGGTGAAAGGTGAGACTGAGCATGAAGTAGATTAAGAACACTTACTCATGTGAGGAATTTATCCCAAGGATTTTACTGTAGTATCATATGTAGGTTCCTGCTTAGACAGAAAGGACAGAAGAGAGGTAGTGAAGAAGAAAAGGAGGAATAGAAGGAGAGAAGAAGAAAGAAGGGAAGGAAGGAAGAAAAGAAGGAAGGAAAAAAGGAAGGAAGGAAAGAAGAAAGGAAAAAAGGAAGGAAGGCAAGAAGGAAGGAGAAGAGAGAAAGAGGAAAGGAAGAAAGGGAAGTAAAGAAGGAAAGGAGGAAGGAAGAAAGAGGAAAGGGAGAAAGAAGAGAAGGAGGGAGGGAAGGAGGAAATGAAAGAAGGAAAGGAGGGAGAAGGGAAGAAAGGGAAGGAAGTACTTATTATGTGTCAGGCACTGTGCTAAAGGTTTTAAAATTATTATCTAATTTGATCCTCACAACAATCCTGAGCGGTAGGCACTGTTGTTAATCTCATTTTACAGATGAAGAAACTGAGCTTGAGAGAATGTAAGTGGCTTGCCAAAAGTCACACACTTAGGAAGAGTCTGAGACAATATTTAAATTTAAATTCCTGAACTGAGATTCAGTGTTTTGTCCCCTCATGGGTCCACCTTGATTCTTATTTAGGTGAAGATTAATGGAAACAAAAACAGGAGCCATATTGTCACTGGAGTCTGCTATAAACCACTGAGACAGAAAGGAAAGAAGGGAGGAGTTTTGGAAATAGAACCCGAGCTTAGCATAGAGACATGGCATAATAATGGGGTGGGGAGGGGATTTCAATTATCCAGAAAACTCCTTGTGTTTTTTTTTCTGCCAAAAGCAGAACAACTCACAATTTTAAGCCTTGTTTTAATGAGAATTTTGTCATTGGAAAAGGAGAGAAGTCATGATGAAATACAAGTCACAAAGTGAGAAGTAACCCAAAATGAATTCACAGACTCAAACCATTTCCAGGTCAAGGGGCAAAGCTATTATTGATGCTTAGTAAGTGGGCAAAATTCCTAATGAACTTTCAGTTAACAAAGAGGAAAGTGGGAGCTTTTATAAGAAAGGACCCTAAACAAGGTTGCTAAGTGTGCTAGTTGTGTGCATCAGTACACAAATGGTAGCTATGATCATCCCATTTATCCAAGATAGCCTGGGGAATTGACATCTATAGCTTGATCTCTGGATTGTAAATAGTCTCAGTGGGCATCAGTACAGGACAGTTCTGTCTGCCTAAGATAATTCTATCCCTACAAGATAGTTCTACAGGGTCAGTTTGTTCCCCACTGGGGCCCATTCAGATACGGGGTTGCCACTAGAGACATGGCTTTTTGCTGGAGTCCCTTCACCCCATCAAAACCAACCACGGGGGACTTCTATCCTGGACCTGACTTTTACAGCCAAGGAAGAGCAAGTTATTTGGATAGAAATGAAAGGAACCTTTGGGATTAGGGACCGCTCCATTTTATAGTTTGTGATAGAAAAGGAGAGGAGAGGGCAGTAAGGTGGTACATGGAGTCAGGAGGCCCTGAGTCGAATCCAGACTCAGATATTAGTTGTGTGACCCTTTGCAGGCCACTGAAGCCTGATTGCCACAAAAAGAAAAGAGTAGGAGAGCAGGTCATAGTCTGACAAACACCTTAGTTTTTTGTTTTGTTTTTGAGAGGGGAAACAGTTTAAGAGTGTTTGGAGAGGGACAGCTAGATGATGCCGTGGACAGAGCACCAGTCCTGAAATCAGGAGGAGCCGAGTTTAAGCCCAGCTTCCGACACTTAACACTTACTAGCTATGTGATTCTGGGCAAGTCATTTAACCCCAATTGCCTTGCCCCCCAAAAAGTGATTTTTTGGGAAAAAGAATAAATAGGATCATAGGGACTAAATTTCTACAGGAGAGATTGGCCCCAGATGGATGGGAAGTTATAAAGAATAAAATCCTATATATAGAAAGAAAAAATTCTGATTAGGAAGAAAAAGAGGAGTTGTCTGAAGGGCTCATTTGGATACACAGGAAATTCATCAGATACCTTCGATTCTAAATATTTTACCAAAGCAGGAAGCTGATGGAAGTAAATAGAGAATGGCTACAGAAGTGTGACAGAGTCCTCTAAGAATAAAGTCGACGGGGCTAAAGCTCAGAATGAGCTGAGGCTGGTGAGGAAAACTAAAAATAAAAAGAACATTAACATTTAAAAATTTAGTTTAATTTAAAAAGCTACATGAGGAAGAGAGGGGGATTGTAGAAAGAACAGGACCTTTTATTGGATGGGATGATGATCAAAGACAACAGCAGTCATGGGAGCCACATTTTGGATAAATTAAGAAGTCTCCAGAGGAAGGCCCAGTCAAAGGCTTTAGATTTGATTGGAGAAACTGGGAATAAGTAGAGAAGGTTTGAGCAGGTAGAGAGTGACATGTGTATTTAAATATATGAAAGATTGTCAGAGATTTGAGACTTGTTCTTGGCTCCAGAAAGCAGAAACAGGAGCAATGAGTATAAAGTGCAAAGAAACACATTTAAGTTTTATTTAAAGAAAACCTTCCCAACAGCGAGACCTAATTAGAGGTGGAATGGGTTGCCTCAGGAGACATTGGACTCTCTTTTATTTGAGGTCTTCAAGCAAAGATTAGGTGGCCACTTGTTGGGTATCAAGCAATCAGTAGGTTTGTATTAAAGGCCTACAATGTGCTGGACACTATACTAGGATTTGGGTATGCAAAGAGAAAAAAATGAAGCAATCCTTGCCTTCAGGGGGCTTACATTCTATAAACAAGTAGACTCATAAGTGAATTTAAGATAAAATGAAGTAAATCTAAGATAATTTGGGAGCAGGCACTAGCACCTAAAGAGTGATTAGACTATGGGACAAAAGGAGATCTTTGTTTGGACATCTCAGATGCCCTCTGAGGTCCTTCCCAACACTGTGATGCTATAATCCTATGATTTTCATAGTCCTTGTCTTAGTCCTTCAGTATTTAGTGTCTTGGGGGAAGAGGAAAGTTCATGGAGTTGAAATCAGGCAGAGCAGTAGATTCAGAATGGAGTGAATATGAAGAAATTTTGGGTTTCATTGAAGTCAGCTAAGCGGTACAATAGATTCAAGTGCTGGACTTAAGAATCCAAAAGTCCTCGGTTCAGATCCTACCTTAGGCACTTATTGGCTGTGTGACCCCGGGCCAATCACTTAGCCTCTGTTTCTTCCAATTTTCTCATCTGTAAAATGGGGATAGCCAGAGCACTTATTTCCCAGGATTGAAGATAAAATGAAATAATATGTTAAATTAAGCAACTTAATAACAATAATAAATTAAAAGCAATAATATCTGTTAAATTAAGCAAAGCTTAAAGTGCTCTATAAATGCTAGCTATTATCATTATTCAATAAATATTAGACACCTATTGAGTACCTCAATGCTAGAGAGAGAAAAATAAATGACCCAGTATCTGTTATCAAGGAGTTTCCCATTTAGACAGTATAAGCTAGGAAGTGTGTGTAGGTACCTTTCCCAGGTTTATATAAGTTCGATAATTCCTTCTCCAAGGAACTCTAAGGTTCTTTGAATAGCAAGGCTACAGTCATGAGACATGTATGGCAGTACATGATATCCCTCAAGCATTTCTGTGTGCCAGTGTCTGTGCCAGGAAAATTCAGTTCCTGCCCTCGAGGAGCTTTCATTCTAATGGAGGAAGAAAATACATAAAAGGGAAATGGAAATGGTAGTGGTGGGGGAGATGGGAAATGACCCCGGCCTGCATTGTTGTTGCTCTTTGTCAGAGGAGGACCATGACATTAGGCAGATGATGTCAGGAAATTCAAGGGAGTTGGATTCAAGTGAGGGAGGATTGCACAAAGTCACCCCAGAACTATTGGGGTCCAGTAGCCAAATACAGATCAAGATAACAGGAGATGGCCCCGGATGGAGAGCGTGACCTTTTAAAGACAATTTTTTTTAAACAGGTCTCAGTTTGATTGAGAAAATGCCCATTCCATGATTAAGTCTAGGTAAGAACTGAGGCAAAGTATAAGTTTTATGAGGGAACAACCATTTGATCAGAAAGAGGGACCCCGAGGATGAAACTACTTCTGTGATCTAGTGATAGGGCTAGTAATCTAGATTTCTAGGGCATGGTAGAGAAGTCCCATGTGCAGCTTGGTGAAAAATAAAAGCATGGCTGACCCCGGCTCCTCCTTAAGCTGAAGCTTTGAGGGGATCCATTCAATGAGACAGAAGGTCAGAATGATGGAGGAAAAGTGAGCGGGAGAGATCGATCGGGTGGGGAGGATCAAGAGACACTTTACATAGCAGGTGGTATCTGAGCAAACTTCTTGAAGGAGATGAGGAGGGAATATTTCAGGCATGGGGGTGGCGGGGTGGGCAGCCTGCTATAATTTTTGGAGGTGGGAGTGTGGTGTGATTCTGTGAGTCAATTGTCCTTTTCCTTTTAAAGCCATATAGTAAGTAGGTTGGGATTCAGTGCCCAGACTAGCCAAATGACAGATTCTTGAAGGGTTGAAGTGAATAGTTTGTCAAACGCTGATCTTACTATTGCTCCATAGTCAGGCGGCCCAATGTGGTCTATTGTAAAGAGCACTGATCTAAGTTTCACAGCCCTGGACTTAAATCCCAGTTCTGCTATAACTGTCATGACCCTGGGAACAATTTGTATTTTTCTGCCTTCATCTTTCTCTGTCCATCAAACTCTCCTTGCTTTAGCTTATGCCCCTTAATGCCCTTCTATACCTAGAAACTTTCATGTTAGAACTTGCTAATGTCCTAGTTGATCATCCTCTCCTTGCCTGTGACTTGGGGGTGGGAAACCAATCAGAGCCATCTGAGACAACACTCGTCCCTAGAAAATGTTTGAGCTGATGAGAAGCTTGAAAGAACAATGGAGCCAGGAGATCCAATGAGATTGGTGCAACAATGTGCCCAGTCCTGGGATCACCTTTGCTAGGCTGGATCACAAAAATTGAAAGTTGGAGGGAACCTTAGCTGCCCAACCCATGTCACTATTAGAACACGACCAGTAGGTGGTCATCGATCTCTGCTTGAAGATCTCCAAAGTAGGGGACAGCTCTCAGTACTAGGATGCTTTTCCTGAAGATTAAGCCTCAAGCTTTTTGGTTGATTTGGTAAGAGACAATGCTGTAAGGAGGGAGGGCTTGGGGACTTCTCTTTTTGAAAACACATGGCCCTGAGAAATGTTTGTGTCTTAAAGTTTATTCTTTCCTAATGATGGGATGGTCCCATTGATCTTGTGAGTGTCCAAAGGTAAGAAAAAAGAGCCATGGGAATAAAAAAATGGGGATCCAGGCTGAGTCTGGCAAGTAGACTAACATCCACGATCCGAGGAGCAACTGACTTTTAAGAGTGATTTTGTTGACTTAGGTCAATGGAAGCTGATCAGGATTCATCTGGATGTCACATTGCATCTGTAAGGGAAAATGGTGGGATCAGTGCTATGTGAGGGCTGAGCAAGGTTGAGCACCCTTCCCCCAGTGATGTAAAGGAGAATATGCCCCTGATTTGTTGGGAGATATGTTTATGTTCAATATCTTCCTTTGTAAAAGCTAATCAATATTAGTGGCTTAATGGAATTAGTACATTAGTCACCGGCATCTAGCAATGGAGGAAAGGGGGAACATGGCCATTGGTGTTTGAGCCAATGATATTCATGAAGAGAAAATTCTGAACTCTCAAGGCACGCTGGATCTCTAAGGGACAGTTTAACAGGCTGGGTCAGGGACAGAGGATCAGAGCACACAGTACATATTTGATATATTTTGTGACTTTTATCCATTGTTCCTGGTTCAGCTGGCTGGAAGCAAACTGCAAAAAGCAAATCCCTACTACATATTAGAGCATTTCAAAAGCATGAAGACCGCTCTTATATCCCCCTTGAATTTTCTCTTCTCTAGGATAAACATGCCTCATTCTTTCTTTCTTTCTTTTTTTAAGAAAGATTTTTTTCAAAATCTTTTTGAAGATTTTTATTTTCAAAATATATGCAACAGTAATTTTTCACCATTGACCTTGTGTTCCAAACTTTCCCCTCCTTCCCCTCACCCCCTCCCCTAGATGGCAAGTAACCCAATACATATTAAACATGGTGAAAATATATGTAAATCCAATATAGACGTATGTATTTATACAATTCTCTTGCTGCACAAGAAAAATAAAATCAAAAAGAAAAAAATGAGAAAGAAAACAAAATGCAAGCAAACAACAACAAAAAGAGTGAAAATGCTACATTGTGATCCCCCCTCAATCCCCACAATCCTCTCTCTGGGTACAGATGGCTTTCTCCATCACAAGTCCATTGGAATTGGCCTGAATCATCTCATGGCCGATAAGAGTCACATCCATCAGAATTGAGCATCGTAGACTCTTCATGCCTCATTCTTTCAAATGATGCTTATATGACATGGATTCAAGACCTTTCTCCATTTTGGAATTCTTCCTCTGAGGATTCCCAGCTCATCAATATCCTTCTTCATCTGTGGTATCTAGACTTGAATTCAGGATTCCAGAGGAGGTCTGACAGAGGCTGAGCACAATGGGACTCCCACCTCAGTGTTCACAGAAACTCTGCCTCCCTAAATGCAGCCAAATATCACAGGACTCACATGGAGCATGTGGTCTACTCAGACTCCAAGATCCTTTTAAGAACAAAAGCTGCTTTATGAGATCCCTTATCTTATACTGGTGAAATATATATATGCAAATACATATATGTAATACATATATGTGTATGCATAAACATATGTACATGTATGCCTTTAAATATTGAAGTACATATACATATATATATTAAAGTAAAAGGCCTTAGACTTCCCCTGCTGGATTTCACTGTGCTAGAGCTCTAGCCTGCCTTATTACATTTGGAACTGGACGCTGGTATCCACTGTGTTATCATTCCCTCCCAGCTTTGTGCCATCTGCGACTTGGATGAGCCTGTCATTTATGCCTTTCTTCAAGTCATTGATAAAAATCTGACCCAGCACAGGGCCCATCCCAGGCTCCCTTGGCCCTCCCCCAGAGATTTCCTGCCTGCCTGACACTGGAGCATTGTGGCCTAAAGATCACTGCATCCCAGGCCTCCCTGGGGACTCCCAGCCACCCTCCCCTCGATGGATGAATCCGGGGGAAGTGGGCCTGTGAGTTCTTCTCAGGGACGTGCTGGGAGCAGATCAGCGAGAGCTGATTGTGAGTGGGACAGATTCACCGGTCAGAGGGACGCAGCCATGGGAAGAAGCAGCCAGCTGGGGTTCTTGGGTCTGTGGCGCAGAAAAGGGGCAGAGTTTGGGGATCAATGACCTCAGATGCTAGTTTTGGAGGTGGATGACCGGGCCATAGGAGAACCAGTCCTTCCAATGGGGCGGATCTTTTTACTCTGGAGAAGAGGACGTGGGCTGGGAAACTTTCTTCAAGGCCTCCGAGAGCAGAGTCGGGACCGTGAGCCAGGGGCAAGTTCTGGAGAAGCAGACTGAGGCTTGGCTATGGGGCAGCGGGGCGTGGGTGGGGAGCCCCTGGGGAAGGAATGGAGCTGGCTCCCACCGCTGGCGGTTCTCACCCCGGCCTGAGCAGCACCAACTTCTCCCTGACTTTTCTTCCCTTTGCCAGGCCTGGTGAGACACTTTTTGGGGCCTTAAAGCGAAGGATTATAACAGAAAGCAGAGAAACAATTATGAAAAAAAGTGCAAGGAAAGACTTAATGAGAATCATCCAAAAGTGGGGTGAGCTGCCACAGGAGGCAGCCCTGGAGGCCTTCAAGGAGAGGGCAGATTACCAACCAGCAAGTCTATAATAATAATAACACTGATGATGATGATGATGATGAAGATGATGGACAACTGGCATTTCTATGGGCACTAGGGGGAGTCACAGTGCATCAAGGCTGGGCCCGGAATCAGGAGGACTCATCTTCCTGAGTTCAAATCTGACTTCAGACAATGACTAGCCCAAGCTAACGAAAATGTCCAGGATGGCCGGAGGGGCTACAGCCAGTTGGTAATGAAGAGCGAAGTGAGGATGGACTCACACACTATCTGATCCAAGCAGCTCCAGTCTGGAGTGAGCCCCAAATAGAACAGGTTTTTTTTTTTTTTGACACATATGAAAGTTGTGTGTATTTGGAGGTTATTTTTAGAGTCGTAGATCTCAAGTAAAAAGGAGATTTAGGAACCGTCAAATCTATCCCTTCCCCTCTTTAGTTTATGAGCCAGGAAACTGAGGCCCAGGAGAACAAGTCACACAGCTAGGAAGTGGTAGAGCAGAAATTCGAACTCAAGTCCCATGACTCTTCCTTGCTCATCCCATTGGATGCTTTTGGATTTCTTTATTGCTACCAACCTTCAGCGAGCAGGATAGTTTCGGGGGGCCGGAAAGATTTCTAAATCTCTAGAGGCTTATCTGGAATCTGCATCACCAAGGTTACGAGCATCTCTGTGGAGTGTTTGGATGGTGTTTTTGGAAGTAGTTGACAGGTATCATGAAAAGAGAAATGGGTGGTGCAGGGGAGTGATAGGAGGAGGGGGGGGAGCAGCCTCAGGAGATCTTCTTCATCTCTTTCTGACTGGCTGTGTGGTCTTGGGCTGGTCAACTCCCCTCCCTACCATTGACATTAAAATGAGGGTCTTCATTTAGACAGCCTCTAAAGGTTTTTTCACTGAGTGTTAGAGTTGGGAGAAAACTTAGAAGGTTGAATATTAGAGCTAGAAAAAAATCTTACAGCATAGAATGTCAAAAGTGAAAGGAACCTTAGAACACAGAGGTCAGAACTGGGAGGACCCTTAGAACCCAGGAGGTCAGAGCTGGGAGGACCCTTAGAACCCAGGATGTCCAAGCTGGGAGGGCTCTTAGAACCCAGGATGTCAGAGCTGGGAGGACCCTTAGAACCCAGGAGGTCAGAGCTGGAGAGATTTTAGAATAGAGAATTCTGGAACCTAGTTCAACTTCCTGATTTTACAGATGACTGAGTTCCAGAGACAGGAAATAACTTCCTTGAGGTCATATCACTACTTAGTGTCAATTTGGATTCAAAGCCAGACCTCCTGAGTCCAGTGCTCTCTTCGTTATCCCAACCTGGATAATTTGGAAGAAGTAGGTGGGGGTGGTGATCATCTTGCTCTCTCTCCCTTCATCCCTCCCTCATAGTCTCTGTCTCTTCTCCCCACCCCCAGTCCTCCGGTATCTCCCCCCGAAAGTGAGACCAAGAGACAGGGTCCCTTAGTGACAGGAAGCCCGCATCCTGCTCCAGTGCCTGGGCAGGGTGGCAGGAGGCAGTTAGCCTTGAGAGGCTCTGGCCCCCCAGAGAGCCTCCCTCTCCCCAGGCAGCCACAGCCCAGCCTGGTTTATGCAATTCCTGGTCTCTGTCTCAGCCTTTAAGCGGCTGTCTCTGTAATGTGCCTTAACACAATCTAGAAGGTGAATTGTTCCTTGAAGCCTGAAAGCGAGGGTGATTAGATCTATGACAGTTTCCTAAGCTGAGCTGGTTCCCATAGCAACCTGTCTGGTGCCAAATTGGCTGCTGGCCACCTGGAGGAGGGAGGGAAGGAGGAAAGGAGGGAGGGAGAAAAAGAGTGAGAGGGAAGGAGGGAGGGGGAAGGGGACAGAAAGGGAGGGAGAAGGGGGAGAGAGAGGGAGACAGAGACAGAGAGACAGAGACAGAGAGAGAGAGATAGAGACAGAGAGAGAGACAGAGACAGAAAGAGAGAGACAGAGACAGAGAGAGAGGGGTGGGAGAGAGAGGCAGAGACAGAGAGAGACAAAGACAGAGATGGGGGGGAGAGAGAGAGAGAGAGAGAGAGACAGAAAGAGACAGAGAGAAAGAAAGAGGGAGACAGAGAAATGGAGATACAGAGAGAGATAGAGAGAAAGACACACACACACACAACAAGGGACAGAGACAGAAAGACAGACAGACAGACACAGAGAGAGACAGAGAGACAGACACAGAAAAAGAGAGAAAGAGAGAGGAAGAGAGACAGAGAGAGAAACAGAGATACAGAGAAAGACAGAGAGACACAGAAACAGAGCTAGAGAGAGACACAGACACACACCAAGAGACAGAAAGACACACACACACACACACACACAGAGAGAGAGAGAGAGAGAGAGAGAGAGAGAGAGAGAGAGAGAGAGAGAGAAGAAAGCAAGCAAGGGAAAGATAGGGGAGGAGGGGGCCTGAGCTGGGTTGGAGAGCACCTTCTCCCTCCTGGATTCTTCCGTGTGTGCTCTGAAGATCCCAGGAGTGAGTCTTGGGATCCAGGGGCTTAATTGGAACTCTGGTTCTGCACTTCCTACCACATAGTTGACTGCTAAAATTTTACAACCCCCTTGAGTTTCCTCATGTGCAAAGTGAGGAGTCTCAGCCTAGAAGGTCCCCAAAGGCCTTTTCAGTCCTAACTTCTTCTTGGCTCATAGAGCCTGGAACACAGTAAGCAGTCAATAAATGCTTGCTGACCCAGGACCAGATGGATTTACATGTGAATTCTACCAAACATTTAAAGAATAAGTAATTCCAATACTATATAAAATATTTTTAAAAATAGGGAATGAAGGACTCCTGTCAAATTCCTTTTATGACACAGACATGGTACTGATACCTAAACCAGGTAGGTTGAAAACAGAGAAAGAAAATTATAGAACAATCTCCCTAAAGAATATTGATGCAAAAATCTTAAATTAAATATTAGCAAAAAGATTACAGAAAATCATCCCTAGATAATACACCAGGACCAAATAAGATTTATACCAGGATTGCAGGGCTAGTTCAATATTAGGAAAGCTTTTATCACAATTGACTATATCAATAACCAAATTAACAAAAACCACATGATCATCTCAATAGATGCAGAAAAAGCATTTGATAAAATCTAACACCCATTCCTATTAAAAACACCAGAGAATATAGGAATAAATGAACTTTTCCTTTAAACGGTCAGTAGCATCTATTTAAAATCATCAGCAAACATCATATGTGATGGGGGTAAACTGGAACCATTCCCAGTAAGATCAGGGATGAAACAAGGTTGCCCACTATCACCATTACTATTCAATATTTTATTAGAAATGCTAGCTTTGGCAATAAGAGAAGAAAAAGAGATTAAAGGAATTAGAGTAGGTAATGAGGAAACCAAACTGTCACTCTTTGCAGATGATATGATGGTATACTTAGAGAACCCTAGAGAATCAACTAAAAACCTATTAGAAGTAATCCAGTTTCAGGATACAAAATAAATCCACACAAATCATCAGCATTCTTATACATCACTAACAAAATCTAACAGCAAGAGATACAAAGAGAAATTCCATTTAAAATAACTATTGATAGGATGAAATATTTGAGAATCTATCTGCCAAGGGAGGCTCAGGAACTATATGAGCAAAACTACACACACAAAATCAGATCTAAGCAATTGGAGAAATATCAAGTGGTCTTGGATAGGTCGAGCGAATATAATAAAGAAGGCAATATTCCCTAAACTAATCTACTTATTTAGTGCTATACCAATCAAACTCCCAAGAAACTATTTTACTGATCTAGAAAAAATAACAAGAAGACTCATCTGGAAGAACAAAAGATCAAGAATTTCAAGGGAAATAATGAAAAGAAAAGCCAATGAAGGTGGCCTAGCTGTACCAGATCTAAAACTATATTGTAAAGCAGCAGTCATCAAAACCATTTGGTAATGGCTAAGAAATAGAGCAGTTGATCAGTGGAATAGGTTAGTTTTACCGAACTAAATAGTCAGTGACTATAGCAAACTTTGACAAAGCCAAAGACCCCAGATTTTGTGATAAGAATTCACTATTTGACAAAAACTGCTGGGAAAACTGGAAACTAGTATGGCAGAAACTAGGCATTGACTCACACTTAACACCGGATACCAAGACAGGGTCAAAATGGGTTCATGATCTAGACATAAAGAATGATATTATAAACAAATTACTAGAACATAGGATTCTTTATCTCTCAGATTTGTGGAGGAGGAAGGAATTTTCAACTAAAGAAGAATAGAGATTATTACTTGTGAAGACTGAGTTAGCATCCTGGATACCTTAGAATCAGCTGGAGTCAGGATAAGCAAAAGTCCTTGGTCTTTATTCTTGGTATTTAGGGGTAGAAATGAAGGGAATGGACATAGGATCTCCATGACCTTCCTTCTCCTTGTTTACCACCAAAGTGACTCTGGCTTGTCTTACTCCACCCCCTAATCCCTCCCACAATTCTCTGTGTACACCAAAAGATCAAACCAAATATGCTAATAGAGTATTGTCCAATCAGTAATTAGCCTTACGTATTTGGTTGTCCGACCCCAGTGCATAAACTCAGAGTTTCAGCCCTTTACAATTATTGATCACAAAATAGATAATTTTGATTATATTGAATTTAAAAGTTTTTGTACAAACAAAACTAATGCAGACAAGATTAGAAGGGAAGTAATAAACTGGGAAAACATTTTTATATTCATTATTCAAGGTTCTGATAAAGGCCTCATTTCTAAAATATATAGAGAATTGACCCATAATATGCTATATTATATATAATAGTTTAAGCCATTCTCCAAATGATAAATGGTCAAAATATATGAACAGAGAATTTTCAGATGAAGAAATTGAAACTATTTGTAGCCACATGAAAAGGTGTTCCAAATCACTACTCATCAGAGAAATGCAAATTAAGACAACACTGATATACAACTACACATCTGTTAGATTGGCTAGAATGACAGGAAAAGATAATGCAGAATGTTGGAGGGGATGTGGGAAAATTGGGACACTGAGACATTGTTGGTGGAGTTGTGAACAGATCCAACCATTTTGGAGAACAATTTGTAACTATGCTCAAAAAGTTATCAAACTGTGCATACCCTTTGATCCAGCAGTGTTTCTACTGGGCTTATATCCCAAAGAGATACTAAAGAAGGGAAAGGGACCTGTATGTGCCAAAATGTTTGTGGCAGCCCTGTTTGTAGTGGCCAGAAACTGGAAACTGAGTGGATATTGGAGAATGGCTGAATAAATTGTAGTATGTGAATATTATGAGATATTATTATTCTGTAAGAAATGACCAACAGGATGATTTCAGAGAGGCCTGGAGAGACTTATAGGAACTGATGCTGAGTGAAATGAGCAGAACCAGGAGATCATTATATACTTCAATAACAATACCATATGATGATCAGTTCTGATGGACGTGGCTCTCTTCAGCAATGAGATGGACCAAATCAGTTCCATTTGTTCAGTGATAAAGATAGCCATCTACACCCAGAAAGAGGTTTATGAGAACTGAGTGTGGACCACAACATAGCATTCTCACTCTTTTCTGTTGTTTGCTTGCATTTTGTTTTCTTTCTCAGTTTTTTCTTTCTTCTTTGATCTGATACAGCAAGATAACTGTATAAATATGGATACATGTATTGGATTTAACATATACTTTAACATATTTAACATATATGGAATACCTGCCATCTAGGAGATGGGGTCGGGGAAAGGAGGGGATAATTTGGAACACAAGGTTTTTCAGGGATCAGTGCTGAAAAATTATCCATGCATATGTTTTGTCAATCAAAAGCTTTAATAACAATTATTGCTGACAGACTGACTCACTGCACTATCCTCTGTGGAGAGAAGATGGGAAGACTTGATTCTGTCCTGAGGGCAAGGTCAATGGTTTGAGGTTGGAGGGAAACCAAGTTGGGAAGGAATAGGGAGAGAGGCCAGTGAATAAAGAGGCAGCAGAAGGTCTTGGAAAGGGCCAACTTCCTAGAAGCAGAGGATGTGCATTGACTCCTGTTCTGCCAATTACATACCAGGTGACCTTGGGCTCATTCACACTTAGGACCCTTCACATGTTCACTTTAAACCTGAAGATAAAAACAATTGCTCTATTTTAAAGAATTACATTGTGGTAAGATTATAGTAATATCAAATTAGTTAAATTAGGTGATAAGTAAATAAATAATAGCTAGTGCTTATTTAGTAATTTAAAGTTTACAAAGTGCTTTCAAATATCTCATTAATCTACTTGACAAATATGGGAAGAGGTCCTATTTCATTTTACAAATGAGGAAACTGAGGCAGACTAAGGTTAAATGGCCCGGCCAGGGTCATATAGCTAGTCAATGTCAGAGATAGGATTCACATCCTGGTCTTCATGACTTCAAGTCCAGCACTTTCTCTACCACCTCTAACTGCCTCTATGAGCTACTGAAAGTAATAATAATAATAATAAATAATAATGACTCGTGCCTTTCCAATCTCTGCTCTGTTATTTTATATTTAAGTTCCCTTAGCTTTCTAAGGTTTATTGTTCTAAAGGCTCTTAACTACTTAAAAATTCTTCATTTTAAGCACTTAACATTCCATATTCTATGTTCCCTCCTATGTGACACTCTGTCCTAAGGTGCCTCCCAGCTCTGATATTCTGTGTTCTAAGGTCCCTTCCAGCTCTGACATCCTGGGTTCTAAGGCCCTCCCAGCTCTGACCTCCTGGATTCTAAGGTTCTTGCTCAGATGTTTCTTACTCTAGAATGATATAAACGATTAAGGACAAGCTCTGGATTCCCCAGCCCTGCCCCAGCTCTATCACTCTTCCTTTCAGTGGTTGCTTCTCCATGGCCCAGACTCTTTCTGCAAGTCACCAGAAGATGTTTTTGTTGTTCTTTTTGAAATAAACAGGAGCCATTTATAGTTCTGGCTTCTTCCCAGCCCATCCTCCCAAGCCCCACTCCCAGGATCACTGTTCTCAGACATGCCTCATGGCACATCCAGGGAGCAGGGGATTTGAGTCTGGGAGGGAGTTTAGACTCAATCAGGTATCTGTCCCATACCATTTTATAAATGAGGTAAACTGAGACCCAGAGGAAGGAACTGTCTCACCCATGGTCATCTAGGTGTGTCTGTTTGTATTCCAATGGCATTGTAAGGTATCCTAATGAAATGGGGGTCCCCCCAATCCTTTTCAGTTCACTTTATGCCTTGGGATTTTAAATCTGGGATAAAAGCAGGATGGAAGTCTGACAGCACGATGTTGGAAAGAACATTGGATTTGGGTCAAAGAATCTGGTTCTGCCATTTATGGACTTCTATCTCTGGTAAGTGATTTACTACCCAAGTGTGCCTCAGTTTCCTCACTTGTAAACCAAAGAATTGGACTAATTGATAATAAGGATCCTAAGTTCTAAATCTGCAGTCCTATAGAGTGAGGGGGAGAGATACTAATTATCTAAATGCCCCCTGCATTAGAATGCAAGTGCCTTGCAGCCAAGAAGTGGATTAAAAAAAAAAAAAACACATTTCTTTGTATACCCAGAAGCTAATAAGTGCTTAATTACTGCTTATAACCTAGTAAAGCTTCATTAGTACTTATGGGTTATTAAGGAGAGGTGGGAAATCAGAACAAATATCATCATGTTTATCTGACAGACAGGAAGATTTTTACTCAGAGAAGTCACCTGCCTTGTCTAAGATCACACAGCAGAGGGAAGGTCCCAACGCTAGCCTCTGATTTCTCATCCAAGTGGTGGTTTCAAAACTGAGAGGAGCCTTAATGATCACCCAGGGAACAATCCCTCAGTTCACCAAAATGGAAAGAGAAGTCTGGGGACAGGTGTGTTGGGATGTTTCTCTCAGTGACTTCTCCAAAGTCACACAGGTAATGTGCGTAGCAGAGCTGAGATTTGAACCCAGAACTTTCACCGTCCTTTTGCTTTCTTAGCTGGATTAACTGTAAGCTCTTTGAAAGCAGAGACCAATTGGCTTTTTTCTTCCTATCCCTAGGACCCAGTTAGGGCTTTAGCACATGATAGGTGCTTAATAAATATTTGTTTTGTGTAATTAATTGAATTTGCACTCCCCACTCTCTCCAGCCTCATGCACTCGGTTTTTCTAAGGGCTCGCTTCTCTCCTGGAGTAGCTCATACATTTTCTTACTTCCAAAGCATCTCATTTTCTCTGCTGAGTCCCCTCGCTAAATGGCTGTTCAGTAGCTGGAGTGTGCAAATGTAGCTCTTAAAATTATTACGCTCACCTTTTGTTGGCTGAACATGCCATGGTGTAAAAAAAAAAAACAAAAAAAAATGAAAAACTTCCACCTCACCTGCTGGTGGCCGTGGGTGTGGGATCTCTCCCACTGTTTCCACTGCTTCGTGAGGACCAGAAGGCTTGTCTGGCTTCCAAGAGTTTGGCCCAGGTAGTCAAATGAAGAAACTGGACTGGATGGCTTAAAGCTATCAAGTGACCTCGGATTCCTATAATCAGAGAATATGAGAGCTTGGAGAGCCCTTAGAACCCAGGATGTCAGAGCTGGGAGGGCCCTTAGAGCCCAAGAGGTCAGAGCTGGGAGGGCCCCTAGAACCCAGGAGGTCAGAGCTGGGAGGTCCCTTAGAACCCAGGATGTCAGAGCTGGGAGGACCCTTAGAACCCAGGAGGTCAGAGCCAGGAGGGCCCTTAGAGCCTAGGAGATCAGAGCCAGGAGGGTCTTAGAACCTAGGATGGTAGAGCTGCTAGGGAGCTTAGAACAGGTAATTTTTACAAATTTTGCTTTTTAAAAATTCTTAGAATGGTTATAGAAAAGTATTGTACTATAGTAGATAGCAGAATTCTAAGTCAAGAACCAATCAAACAATAAACAATTATCAATTGTCCACTATCTGCCAGACACTGTGTTAAACTCTGAGAATGCAAAAAGAAAAAAAAAAGCAAAAGATAGTCCTTCTATTCAAGGAGCTTGTAATCTAAAGAGATAGTATACATACAAACACATTTATGCAAAACAAGCTATATATAGGATAAACAGGAATTTTTTATGCTAAATATGTTAAAATATATGTTAAATCCAATATATGTATACACAATTATCTTGCTACACTAGAAAAATCATATCAAGAAGGAAAAAAATGACAGAAAATAAAATGCAAGCAAACAACAACAAAAAGAGTGAAAATGCAATGTTGTGGTCCACACTCAGTTCCCACAGGCCTCTCTCTGGGTGTAGATGACTCTTCATCACTGAACAAGTGGAACTGGATTGAATCATGTCATTACTGAAGAGAGCCACGTCCATCAGAATCGATCCTCATAGAGTCTTGTTGTTTAAGTGTACAATGATCTCCTGGTTCTGCTCACTTCACTCAGTCTCTCCAGGTCTCTCTGAAATCCTCCTGCTGATCACAAACAGGAAATATTACCAGAGGGAAAGCCCTGCACTTAAGATGGGTTGGGGAAGGCTTTCTGTAGAAGGTGGGGTTTTTGTTGAGCTCAGTGAGAGCCAGGGAGGTCAGGGGTCTGTGTGGAGGAGGGAGGAGATTCCAGACTTGGGGGACAGCTAGGGAGGACGCCTGGAATCAGAGAGGGGGCGTGTCCTGTCTGTGGAACATCCAAGAAGCCACTGTAATTGGATGGAAAGGACCATGTAAGGGAGGAAGGCATAACGATGCTGGAAGATAGCGATGGGCTGGGGCTGGGGGGGGGCAGGTAAGGAAGAGCTTTGAAGGCCAAGCAGAGGACTCTGCATTTGGCCTAAGGCCACTGGGAGCCACTGGACTTTGCTGAGGAGGGACTGATGTGATCAGACTTTGCACTGCGGGACAATCACTCTAGTAGCTGTGTGGAGGGCCTATTGCAGGAGGGGGACGTGAGGCAGCAGACCCCCCAGCAGGCTGCTGTAACCATGGGAGAGTGGAATGGGGAGCACCTGCATCAGGGGAAGGGTCTGAGGAGAGCCGGGAGCATGTTCAGGAGATGCTGCAGAGGCGAAATGACCGGCCTTGGTCACAGGGTGGACATGGGGGTGAGAGCAGTGACTCCTAAGTTGGGAGCCTGAGGGACTGTGAGGATGGTGTTGCTCTCTACAGTAATAAAGGAGGTAGGAGGGGTTAGGGCTTGGGGAAAAGATAATGATCTCTATTTTGGACAGGTTTTTTTTTTCTGAGGTAATGGGGTTAAGGGACTTGCCCAGGCTAGGAAGTGTTAAGTGTCTGAGGGCAGATTTGAACTCAGGTCCTCCTGACTTCAGATGCTCTTACCCCCTGCTCCACCTCGCTGCCCCTGGCCAGGTTTAATTTATGATGTCTCCTAGTTCCAGATATCCAAAAGGCGGTTAGAGACTTGAGATTGGGAGTCCACAGAGAGTGACGGGCAGGATAGATAGATTCAAGAATCATCAGCATGGAGATGGTCATTAACTCCACTGGAACTGGTGAGGAGCATGAGGAGTAGTATAGAGAAGAGGGCCCAGGACAGAACACTGAGGGACACCTTTGGTCAGAGGTCATGATCTAGAAGAGGATCCAGCAAAGGAGTCTGAGAAGGGACGGTTCAGGAGGTAGGAGGAGCACCAGGAAAGGAGGTGTCCTCAAATTCTAGAGAGAGAAAATATCAAGGAGAGGATGATCAACGGTGGCAAAGGCTGAAGAGGTTAAGAAGAATGAGGTCCGAGAGCAAGCGTTGGCTGTGGCTACCAAGGGATTGTCAGTCATTTTGGAGAGAGTAATGCTGCCAGAGTAGGGATTCTCAGCATCCCTGGTCCCGGCCCCTTTCTCTTCTCTTTTAGTAGTGGTTGCAGTTGGAAAGGAGACCAACAGTCTCGAAAGGTACCCATTATTGTCCAATACCAATTAACTGTCACAATTGCCAGCCTCGATTAAGTCTTGATACAGAGTGATGGATTTGGAATTAGGAAGACATAGTATCAAATCTTGACCTTGACATTTACTTTCTTGCTGTGCTAGTTGGATACTCAATCTCTATGAGTCTGTGTCTTTACCTGTAAAACGGGGTAGGATGTTGGATTATTTAGCCTTTAAGATTCTTTTTTGGGCAGAGTGGATAGAGCACTAGGTCTGGAGTTACATCCAGCCACAGACTCTGACTAGTGTGACCCTAGGCAAGTCATGTCATCCTGTTCGCCTCAGTTTCCCCATCTGTAAAATGAGCTGGAGAAAGAAATGGCAAACCACTCACCAAGAAAACTCCCAATGGGTTCACGAAGAGCTGGTCACGATTGGAAATGGCTGAACAACAACAAAGGTTCTTTTCAGTTCTAAATCTAACAACCTTTGGTTCCTTCCAATTCTAAACTGTGATCCCATAAGCTAAAATCTTATGAAGTTAGAGGATCGGTATATAGAATGTCAGAATTGGAAAGGAACTTGGAATATGGAATGTTAGAGCTAAGAGGGACGTTAGAGATCATTTAATTCAGCCCCTTTATTTTAGAGAGAAAATTGAGACTCAGAATGAGACAGAAGCTTATCCAGTGTTACAGAGTAACAACACTGGAGCTGGGTTTATTCACCAGGCTTTTTGACTCCTAATTTCAAGCTTTTCCCATTAAAAACATAAATATTATTATTATTATTTATATTTTAATATATATTATTTTATGTATATTGTATATATATACATACATTATATACATATATCATACATATATGTATATATAATACACATAACTATACAATATAAACACACACATTAATACATATCAATGAATATGCATATTATACTATAAAATAAAAATCCTTTCCTCAGGATATAAGTTCATTTATCATGCCCTTCATAATTCAGGGTGATTTGAAATTTTTAGCTGTAAAGCCAGAAAAAGCAGACAAATCTGAGAAGAACTTGCTCCCCATTCAGGAGTTTATTTATTCTTCATGTTCTTTCTGCATTTTTGCTTCTCAGAACTAGGAAAAGAATTAGCACATAGGATTTTTACAATATAGAATGTCAGAACTGGAAGGCACCTTAGAACATAGAATATTAGAACCTACAAAGAACATCAAAACTTGGAAGGATCTTAGAACATAAAACAAAAGAGTTGGAAGAGAACAAAGTATTCACTTTCTTAGTCCAAGACTCAGATTGATAATTTGCAGTTCTGGTAGCCTAGGCCCCAGTGAGTGCTGGGATTCTGGAACACCAACCCACTGGAAGGCAACCAAGATAGGTCCCTGTTGGAGAGGCTGATGGTGCCATCAGAGCTGGGCAGAGCCAGGAAGGAGCTCTCCTGGAGATATAGCCACAGGGTAGAGGTGGGAGGAGGAAGCCATCTGGTAGTTTCCTATTTTTATTATTTATTCTTGCTAACCAGGTGCTAAGTTTAGTTGTTTCCACCTTCTCTTAAGATGTACAAATGCTGTCAATGTCCCCTAAATTTTGACGTTCTTGGTTTCAGTTCCACTCACCCCACCTTAGTTATGGTTCTGTTAATTTCTTTCATAATCCAGTTTGTCCTAAAATGCTAGGAAAGTGCAAGGAGAGAAGTTCTGGGTTGTACCTGAATTTTGCATGAGGGATGAGTGAGGATAATACCTTGAGAAGGCACGGAGCAGGAATAAGGAGAGAACAGTGAAGGGTTTGGAAGAGAGAGGGAGAGGAGGGAAGATGGGAAAGAGGAAAGTAGTGGGGGAGAAGGAGAGACACACACAGAGAGATATAAAGATAGACAGAAAGAAAGAGACAAAGACAGAGAGAAACACAAAGATAGAGGCCTGTATCTGCATTTTGCATGAGGGATTAGTGAGTCTGTTCATGTTTAGTCCCTTGAGAGGATATGAAGCAGAAGGAAGAAGAAAACAGTGAGGGTCTGGGAGAGAGAGAGAAAGAGAAAGAGAGAGAGAAAGAGAGAGAGAGGAGAGAGAGAGAGACAGAGAGATAGAGACAGACAGAGACAGAAAAACAAAAAGAGGGAAAGAGACAAGAACACAGAAAAATACAAAGAAAATAGTGAAATAAAAGAAGAAAAAAGCACTATTGGCAGTAACTGTTCAGGTGCTGCAAGAACTCTTCACTTACTCTAGAGAAGCTCTTCATCTATGATAGTGAATCAGAAAGAAAGAGAGAGGGGGGAAAGAGAAGAGAAGAGAAGAGGGGACAGAGAGAGAGAGAGAGAGAGAGAGAGAGAGAGAGAGAGAGAGAGAGAGAGAGAGAGAGAGAGAGAGAGAGAGAGAGAGAGAGAGAGAGAGAGAGAGAAGCAGACAGGGAGAGACAGAGAGAGACAGAGAGAGACAGAGACAGAGAGGCAGACAGGGAGAGACAGAGAGAGACACAGAAACAGGGGAGAAAGAGAGGCAGAGAGAGAGAAGAGAGAGAGAGAGAGAGAGAGAGAGAGAGAGAGAGAGAGAGAGAGAGAGAGAGAGAGAGAGAGAGATATGGGGGGGAGAGAGGGAGGGGAGGAGAGAGAGAGGGAGCGGGGGGAGAGGGAGAGAGAGAGTTCTCTATGGCCCTCTTCTGTACACACAATAGCCAAACTGTTCTTGTCAGCACATTTCCAGGTGTTTGTTGGCCCAGGCTGGGAGGAAGCACTTGGTGGACCAAAGCACTTCAGATGTCTTCAGCCGTCAGCAGCAGCTGCCTCTCAAGCATCTCATAGATCCTTTTTCACATTTAGTTGCTGACCCTGGGGTCTGCCTTCCAATTCTGTATTTGTCTGTTAACAGAACAGCTTTTGGAGGAGGTTGCAGGATGTGAACAAATTTCAGGATGTGAACAAATTTGAATCATAGGAAGTGACAACAGGATCATTGGTATTAGAATTGGGAAAGGACCATAGGGGTTTATCTAGAGCCTAGTTTCTTAAACTGTGGTTCTTGACCTCATATGGGGTCTCATAACTGAATGTGAGGGTCACAAAATGCTGATTTATTATTGGTAAATGTTTGATGTGTACACCCATTTCATTTACCTATATAGCTGGGGTCACGCAAAAACTTCTCAGGCAAAACGGGGTCATGAATGGGAAAGTTTAAGGAGCCCTGTTCTAGACCAACACTTTCATTTTGTGATGGAAAAATGGAGGTTATATCCCGACCAAGTTTTCCTGACTAGTAAGTGCTCCATCCAGAGAATCAGAAACAATATGTGGCTTAAGGGTGTGAGCACTGGATTTAGAGTCTCTGCTCAATCACACAGTGACTGTGAGAAAAGCTTTCTGGGCTTCCCTTTCCTTATCAATAACAATGATGGAGGTGGATCCACGGCTCAGGAGTGGCTTTCTCGCCCTATGATTTGGTGGTAGGAGACCTGAATTCTAATCCAGTCCCATGTGACCATAAGCAGTCTTTTAATTTGTCTAAACCTCAACTTTCTCATTTGTTAAATGGTGATGATAATTCTTGGTTCAATTCAAACAAGATAATATAAATGTAGCGAGTACATTCTGGACTCCCTCTCCTGGAGAAAGGTTAGCTGTATCTTTCTGTCAAGGTTCTAAAGGTACCGTGAAAGGTTGCCGGGAAGTGGGGGGACTTTTCTTTAAAGCTCTCCACATGATCCTTTATTGAATTTGTTTTCCTCATCATTAGCCACCAGTGACTAGTGCCCTGCTCATCAATTAGCCTTCAGACAGGGACGTTTACTTCAAAGATATAGCTAGAACAAAAGTTCAAACATTTCCCACCAATACTTTGGGGACATTCTCTCCCTTATCCCACCCAGGTCTCTAGGCTTAGTCTTAGCACAGTTTCTACATAGAACTGGTCTCACCAAGATCATGTGCAAAGGTAGCATTGCTGTCATATCAATCCTGCTTGATTTGGATATGTACTGAGCCATTGCCAAAGATCATGCTTTGTTCCTTGGGACCCCGATACCAAACGGGCTGCAAAACTCACCATGGGCTCCCAGGATCCCAGGGGCTTCTCTTTGAAATCATTGTCCCTGGTCAGAAGGTATTAGCAAAGAAGTCCAACCCAGAGAGAGAAAGCATGGCTAGATTTGGGAGGCATTCCCAAGTCCAATTCCATAAATGTAGCCAATCAGAGAAGCTGTTATGGGACTAGTAAATGGGAATCAGTTCCACGCATGTACAGTCCAGCTTCTTCTCAAGGTACTTCATATCATCATAATGCTTTCTATTTTTTTTGCTGAGGGGTTAAGTGACTTGCCCAGGCTCTCACAGCCAGGAAGTATTAAATGTCTGAGATTAAATTTGAACTCAGGTCCTCCTGACTTCAGAGCTGGTGCTTTATCCACTGCGCCAACTAGTTGCTCCCATAATAATTCTTTTTTTTTTTCAGATTTCTTTTTTTTTAATTTTTATTTAATAATTACTTTATATTGACACTCGTTTCTGTTCCGATTTTTTTTCCCTCCCTCCCTTCACCCCCTCCCCTAGATGGCAAGCAGTCCTTTATATGTTGGATATGTTGCAGTATATCCTAAATACAATATATGTTTGCAGAGCCGAACAGTTCTCTTGTTGCATAGGAAGAATTGGATTCAGAAGGTATAAATAACCCAGGAAGAAAAACAAAAATGCAGATAGCTCACATTCGTTTCCCAGTGTTCTTTCTTTGGGTGTAGCTGCTTTTGTCCGTCATTTATCAATTGAAACTCAGGTCTCTTTGTCAAAGAAATCCACTTCCATCAAAATATGTCCTCATACAATATCGTTGTCGAAGTGTATAATGATCTCCTGGTTCTGCTCATTTCACTCAGCATCAGTTCATGTAAGTCTCGCCAGTCTTCTCTGTATTCATCCTGCTAGTCATTTCTTACAGAACAATAATATTCCATAACATTCATATACCACAATTTACCCAGCCATTCTCCAATTGATGGGCATCCATTCATTTTCCAGTTTCTAGCCACTACAAACAGGGCTGCTACAAACATTTTGGCACATACAGGTCCCTTTCCTTTCTTTAGTATTTCTTTGGGGTATAAGCCCAATAGAAACACTGCTGGATCAAAGGATATGCACAATTTGATAATTTTTTTGGCATAATTCCTGATTGCTCTCCAGAATGGTTGGATTCGTTCACAACTCCACCAACAATGCATTAGTGTCCCAGCATAATAATTCTTTCTAAAGCAGTTTTCCTAGCTTTTCTACAGAGGAAGACACTGTCATAAACATTGCACATCTGTCAATATCTATCATAGATATAGTATATTAAAATTACATCTATAAATATACTATAATATATACTACACATATAATATAGTATATATTCTATATTATAGTAGTTAATATTCACATAGCACTTTAAAATTTGCAGAGATCTATATTATACTACATCATATCAGTCTTTATACAGACCTTAAGCTATTCCAGTCCAACCATTAAATACCTTTCTTGTCCAAGCCACTGTCTGAGGTCCTGAGGATAGAAAAATCAAAATGTGAACATTCGTTAATCTCTTCGACAACATACTGGTAGGGAACTGGGCAGGGGGGAAGGGGACACTATCACCCATAAACAAGTAAAGAGATGCAATGTATGTACACAGCAATACAAAATAATTTCAAGAGGGAAAGAGCATTACCAGCTGCGGTATCAGGAAAGGAATGATCTTTGATATGCATACATTAAAATCACTCAAGATTTTTTAAAAGATACAAGAGAAATATATATGTTCATTGAACATGAATACTAGGTCCTCACCAATACAATAGGGGAGATCCATGGCAGAGTCCTAACTGCAGAGGGTTTCCCCGTGGTTGCTGAGATTGTCCAGATTTTCTTTTTGCAGAGGTCATTGCATTGGGTGCCCCAAACACTGTAGGATCTCCTGAAAAAGATTGGCTTTTCCATCCATACAAGAAAGACAAAAATAAGGAAAAATGTCTCTTGCTCAAATTATGAGATGCATAAGGGATGGATCATTTGTAGAACTGACATATGTTTTTGAAAACATCCTTACTGGACAATGATTTGGGTCCGGAGGGAAAAGAGGCTAGATCACAAAGCCCATTGCATGACTTCATGATTCCCAAGGCAACAAAAATTCACCTAACAATTCTAACAATCTAATAATCCATCATTCCAAAATTCTACTGGTGTTGTATGGAAATAAAAAAGATGTGGACATATAAATGATAGGCAAAGATATACTTATTAAGCACTAACTATGTGCCTGGCGCTGTGCTGATTTCACTATGTATGTATAAACAAGCAGGACATAACACATAAAGAAGATCTAGAAATGAACTCTATGTGTCAGGCAGCAGCTTTGGAGGTGAGGTGGGGATTTGGTTCTAGACAAGATAGTAGAATGCTCATCTATGATCTAGATTTCACTAGTACAGTACCTAGCATATAGTAAGCACTTAATAAATGCTTAATGACTGTTTTTTAAAATAATTTGTATTGATGTCTACTTTATATCACCATAATTTTCCTCCACTATCTATCTCCTATCACCACCTAGAGATTTTTCTCATGTAACAAATAATATTTTCAAGACAAAAAAAAGAAATAGAAGAGGAAACAAATCAGCATATCTGATGAATACATTGAAAATATCTTAAAATGTGTGCAAGATGCAATGTTTGTGAACCTCTCACTTCTCAAAGGGATAGTAGGAGTACCTTTTCTTCTTTTAAACCATTCTTCTTGTTCTTTATAATTTTGTAACATTAACTTTTTATTTGGGGAGTGAAGTTATTCTTTCTACTTACCTTGTAGTAATTGTATATATTGTATTTTTGATTTTGCTTACTTCACTCTGCATCAGTTCATGTAGATATTCCTAGGTTTTTCTTGATCTCATTTTAAAAAACACTACAGTAACATTCTGTTATATGCATATATCACAGTTGGTTTAGTCATTGCTTAACTGAATGTTGTACTCTAGGATGCTTCCTGATCATGGAGTACATGGAGCCCTTTCTGAGGTGGAGGGCAAGTTTCTGGTGTGGAAGAAGTAAGGATGAGGGCTGGTTTGGAACTAATGGCTGGAAAGTTGAGAAATGGAATATAATGATTTCTGAAGAACTGGAAATGAATATCAGGCTGAAGGCACAATGGATGAGAATAGGTTCTAATAGAGAACCAATGAGGGACTTTGAACAAGAATAGAACTAAAAGATATTATCAGGGAAATGCATATGTTATGGAAATGCTCGTTTTGTTCCATGAATTAAAAATAAGATATATTTTTAAAAGAAAAAAGGAAGAAAAGTTAGGCTGGTCAGGTGGATAGAGGGAGGAATGACAGGTGCACAGCTGAAGTGCTCCATTGGTATTCTCATGATGTCGGGACAAAGTAAGGAAGGCTCTAGCACATTTCTTCTCTACTTGCTCTCCTTGGACAAACTTGAATGTATTTAGTTAAAAAGTAGAAGGTGGAACACAAATTCAGAGGCCAGTGTGACTAGACTGTAGAGTGGGTAAAGGGAAATGGTGCTAAATAAGTCTGAGAAGGTAGGCTGTAGTCAGACTGTGAAGGACTTTAAATGCCAAGTTGAGCAGTTTATATTTTATCCTAGAGGCAATTGGGCTCTTTTAAAGTTCTTGCACAGGAAAGTTGTTGCATGGTTGGACATGGGCACTTCAGGAAGATTATTTTGGAAGCCGGGCAAAGTCAGGATTAGAGAAGGGAGCGTGAGATTGAGGGCAGGAACGCCAACTGGGAAGCTGCTGCAATAATCAGAGAGACAGGTAATGAGGTTGTGTGATGGGGTGGTGGTCATGTGAGTGAAGAGAATGGAACTCGGAGGGATGAGTCACGGAAGGAAGATTGACAAGACCTGACAACTTAATTGAATGTGAAGGGGGATGGACTTAGGGAGATATAAATTCAATAGAAATATGTTAGTTTGGAGGAAGGGTGGTTTTAGGTGGGGAAAGAGAATGAATTATGTTTTTGGAATATTGAGTTTGACATGCTTATGGCAATCCAAATTCAGATGTACAATAATAGGCAGTTGGTGATCCATTAGAGAGGTCAGGGAGACAAATGTATGTGTACACAAATATAATAATGCACATATATGCACACATGTATATGTATAGATACACATGGTGGTTTGTTTTTAATTTTTGAAGAGGACCAATGACATCACGGAGTGATGTCTTGACTCATGAATTAACTGGATTTAAGTGAGACAGAGTTACAGTCATCAGTTCACTCGCTCTTCCAGAGTCATCCAAGTATGGTGGCAGGACAAAAGTCAGAGTGACTAAGAATGTCTTTGCTGTCTTTGGTGTCCGACTAAGCTCTAAGTGCTTCATAGTGTCTGCTTCAGCCACCTTCATGGTCACTGGAACTAATTTTTCCCATTTATTCATTCTACAGTTTTCACGTACGTGGGGTAGAACCTGTTGCTCCAGCTCATTAATGGGTCTGAGACCCATCAGTTACCCTTAATCTGCTGGGATGGTTTTACTGGGATGTGACTGTTACACATGCTTCTTGTTCCAACACGAGAGACTGGTGTGTCAGGTAGACCCTCAAAAGGAGATGAATGGCCTTGCAAAGGACTTGGAAAGCCCTCACCTCAGAGCTGCTGGTGCTCCTGGGCACCCCATACACTCCGTAGGTACACCTAGATATAATCTGGAAATCACCTGCACAGAGATAATAACTGAGCTCATAGAATCTGAGAAAGAATGAGAGAAAGTAACAATGGAAGGGGAGAATTCTTAGGAAGAGAAGAGGAGCCAGAATAGAGACTTGGGACACACTTATGTTACAAGGCAGAACCTGGATGATAATCCAGTTAAACCCACAGAGAAAGAACAATAAGAGATAGGATAATCTTTTTGCAGCTATCAGATAGGCCATCCTTATAACTTGGAGCAAATTGTGTTTGGTAAGGGAAGAGCAATTAGAATGAAGGGATGCTCAACAAGGTTGAAGATAACTGTGCCTGAACTATTTTAACTGATAGCTTGATGGCTACAGAGCTGCTCAGTGCCTGCATCCTGCCATTTAGGGGCATTGTAAAGTCCTATAAGAGGTGTTGCTGGGAAAAAATGCAGGGAAGAAGAAATCTTTTGGACAGTGTTTCAGGGCACTCTGACATCTGTTTGCTGAAATCCATTAATTCACCATGGTAGGGAGTATGAATTTAAAGTCTATTTAATTTTGTTTGGATTCTGCAGTCTGGAAACCAAGTTTTGCCTTTGATGTCTATGAATTAAATATGCAAATAAAATTTTATTACAATGGAAAGCACTCCCTTCCCCGTCCCCCACCATCCCCAAGTCACTAGATCATGAGTTTTGGAATATTTTCCCATAAGCCTAAACAGGTTTGTACTCAGCAATCCAATTTCATTTTGGGTTCCCCCTTGTGGTCAAGGGGTGTGAGCTAGTTCCAAGCACATGAGATCTTGGGGTTATAAAATTCAACTGGTTATTCAATCAACGTGCATTTATTAAATGCCAATTAGCTATTAGGTATTGTGCTAGGAGAGACAAAACATGCCTGTAAAGGTATACCCAAAATAAATAGAAGATGGATGGGAGAAGGACAATGAAAAAGACTGCATGGAGAAGGGGATATCTGAGATGAATCCTGAATAAAATTATTGATTTTGAGACAGGTGAGGAAGGAGTTCATGTCTTCTTTTTCTTTTTCTTCTTCTTCTTTTTTTTTGCTTTGATCCACATTTAATCTCTCTCTTTTTAAAATTCAACCATTATTTATTAAATCACTCATCATGTACAAAAAAGAAATGGAAAACAGTTCATGTCTTTAAGGAAATTACAATTTCCTGAGAAGATGCTACATATAAATAGATGAGAGAGGGAAATAAAGATGTTCTAAGATCCTGAAATATGAAATTCTCCTTTCTTTTCTTCTTTCCAATCCCACTTAAAATCATTGTCAATCAACTAAATGGCAGAAGACCTGTAATTATAGGGTTGTCTTTACCCCTTTGGAAGGAATTCATTTCAAGTTTGGGGTCAACCTATGCAAAGTCATGGATTTGGGATGTGAAATGTCATGTATAAAGACCAGTAAAAAGGTTGGATTAGCTGTGAAATGGTATAATATTTTGAAAAGCAATTTGGACTTATGAAAATAAAGTGACTAAAATGTTCACACTTTTTAAATAAGAGGTTTTTTGTGGATCTTTTGTATTTAGTATTTCTTTTTTAAAATTATAGCTTTTTATTTTCAAAGTAAATTTTATTTACATTATTATATTATTATAAATAATAATTTATTTACAAAATAGTTTCAGTTTACTGGGATTGTAGTATATATGCAAGGGAATCATGTATAATAAAGCTGGAAAGATAAGTTGGGCCAAATTCAAAGGGCTTTAAATGCCCAATGGAAAAATTTTTATTTGACCCTGAAAGTAAGAGGAAACTGGAATTCTTTTAAGTAGGGGAGTGACATAGTCAAAGTTGTGCTCCAGAAAAATCAGTTTGGAAACTATGCCAAAACTAGATTGGAGAGAGGAGATACAAACTAGGCAGAAGGCTCTTGTGAGAAGTGATGAGCTACCTGACCTAAATGTAGTTGTGTGAATGGAGAGAAGGGAATGCATGGGAGTGTTTTGTAGATTGAAATGACAAGATCTGTCAACTCAATGGACATAAGAGATGAGACAGTGAGAATTTGAGAATGAAGCCAAAATGGAAAGCCTGCATGACAGGAAGGAAAATGGAGAAGTTCGGAAGAAGGGTAAGTAGATCTGGAGAGACATGAGTTCAGTTTTTGACATATTGTATTTGAGATACTTGTGGGTCTTCCAGTTCCAATGTCCAAAAGGCAGTTGACCTTTCTTCTCAAATTCGGTACTTCTGCAAATGCAATACTAAAACTGAGAAGAAACTCTAGGACCTCAGATATAGAACTTTTAAAACTAAAATGGACCTTACAACACAGAATCTAAGAACTGGAAGGATCCTTAACACATACAATATTAGAACATCAAATGTTAGAGAAGCATAAGGGGTTGAAATTCTTTGACCCCATTTTATCTCTTATATCTTAACTATGTGAAAACACGGTCCAACCAATTAAGATCTTGAACCAAGGCCAAAAAGAATGTGAATTTTTAATGATGTTGCACAAGAATATTCACAAGAATCATGTTTCAGTGAGTCAAGGAAACTTGACCATGTCCCAGAGATAATCTAGAAATTGTCAGACAAATTGTAATGAAAGGAATTTCAGAATCTGGAATGAATGTGGATTTCTAAATGAACTCCCTAAGAAGTAATCACCGTGGGAGGAAGGAAATTCTTTGACCTCAGCCAAATCTCCTGCTCAATCTCTCCTCCCCTATTTCCTTGACCAGAGGAGGGTTTTCCATTTCCCAAAGGATCTAGAGAATATTGGATTTTTCTGTCTTCTCATTGACGATCCTACATACCCCTGGGGACAGCAATAGCTCCCATATTCCCATTAGAGTCCTAAGTAGTGTCCTGAACACTTCAAGAAGGGGAGAAAATACATTCCAGCAATAGGAGCTGTGAGTTATCCCTTTGCACATTATTCTCTAAGCTTAACTCCTTTCCCTTCCACTTTTTGTGTACTTGTGGGAGTGTCACAGAACTTGAAAGGTGTAGATGTTTTGGTACCAACTATTATTAATGCCCCACCTTAGGAAATAACTCTTAAAAAAAAAAGCTTCTTAAAGTTAATTAATTAAAGGATTCTTTACTGATAATAGTATGGGGAAAGTATAGCAATAGGGCACTGAAGCCAATAGTTTTTGAAAGTCACTCCTGGTTCCTTGGGGCTGCTCCTAGAAACCTGAAGGATAATGTAATCTTATGTAATGAGCCTTTTGGAACCTAACCCACCTATGGGAGTTGAGTAAAGGATGCCTCAGAATTATAATAGGCTACAGGTAAAAAGACATCCACTCATAGAATAAGCTAGAAGCCACCTCTGAATTTAGAATGTCACAGTGGGGAGGAGCTCTAGAACACAGAATATCATAGTTAGATCAGGAACCTTAGAACACAAAATGTCAGGGATTTTAGAACAGGGACTGTCAAAGTTTGAAAAGAAAGGGTCTTAGCATCTAGGATGTTAAAGATGAAAGAATCCTTGAAACACAGAAGATCAGATCTGGAAGGGAGCTTAGACCCTAATCAAATATCAGAACTGGGATGGAAATTATGACATAGAATGTTAAAACTGGAAGGAGCATTAGCATATATAATATTGGAGTATGGAATGGTAGGGCTAGAGTGATCTTAAATACCTCTTTTTACAGAAAAGGAAACTGAAAGCCACAGTTGAATTGATTTCATCAATTTCAAGCCAATAATGGCTCCAAGCTCATGAAACCCTGAAAACTTTCTAATTTCTTGTTAGAATTATTTTCTTGTTGAGATTTGGGGCAAGGAGAGAACTAGAAAGGAAATTTAATTCAACAAATATTTATCCAATCTTACAACATACAAAGCAGTAACTTCTAGAATATAGATATCTTTTTAAAAATAATTATAACTTTTTATTGACAGAACATATGCCTGGGTAATTTTACAACATTATCTCTTGCACTCACTTCTGTTCTGATTTTTCCCTTCCTTCCTTCCCCTTCCAGATGACAAGCAGTCCTATACATGATATATATGTTATAGTATATCCTAGATACAATATATGTGTGCAGAACCGAACAGTTCTCTTGTTGCACAGGGAGAATTGGATTCAGAAGGTAAAAATAACCCGGGAAGAAAAACAAAAATGCAAGCAGTTTACACTCGTTTCCCAGTGTTCTTTCTTTGGGTGTAGCTGCTTCTGTCCATCATTGATCAATTGGAACTGAGCTAGATCTTCTCTTTGTCGAAGAAATCTACTTCCATCAGAATACATCCTCAAACAGTATCATTGTTGAAGTAGATAATGATCTCCTGGTTCTGCCCATTTACTCAGCATCAGTTCATGGTACGTCTCTCCAGCCTCTCTGTATTCATCCTGCTGGTCATTCCTTACAGAACAATAATATTCCATAACATAGAATACAGATATCTTAGGGCAAAGTGACTCACCTGATGCCTGCACTCCTACCCAGTACAGCTCTGTCCTTGTCAGCTGAGTTTCCTAATAATGTAAGTCTCTTTAAGGTTTGCAAAGCATTTTATCTATATGAGCTCATTGATCCTTACAATTACATTATCACCCCCAAATTATCCTCTTTTTTTAAACAGATGAGAAACCTGAAGTTGAGAAATGTTAAGTGATTTTCCTAGGGTCATACAGCTAGCAAACATCTGAGGCAGAATTTGAATTCAGGTCTTTTTACTCCATGACTAACAATCTTTCACTGGTCCATCTAGTTGCCCTTGACATCATACTATTGATTCAGTTATTTGTGTTACTATGTAATATCTAATTTTTTGGGGGAGGGGGAGCACAACCTTATCGTGGTTTCTTGCCCTGATCTTCCTTGAGATTTTAGCATAATTGGTACCTCTACTTTCTTTCCTTTCCCTTTTAAAAAACTTTTTTCAGTTTGACTTTTGACCTCACTGTTCAACTGAAACTACTCTCTCTAAGTCACCAGATGTCTTCCTTGTCAGATCTAATGTTTTCCCTTCATCTTTACCCTTTTTAACTTCTCTGCAGCTTTGACACTTGATCCCTCTCTCCTCGATGCTCTCTTTTCTCTAGATTTTCAGGGCACTCCTCTCCCCAATCCATTCATTCCTTCTCAGTCTCCTCTTCTGGATCTTCATCCAGATCCTACCCCATAATCATAGGTTCTGTCTTGGACTCTCTTTTCTTCTTATCTGTACTATTTCATTTGGTGATCTCATCAGCTTCCATGGATTCATTAATTACCCCTCTGCTGATAATTCTCCCATCCACTTATCTTACCTTCCTTCTTAACCTTCCAACCAGCATCTCCAAGCACCTAGTAGGCATCTTAAAGTGGATGTTCTGTAGACATTTAAAACCTGACAAGTCCAAAACTGAATTCATTACTTTTACTCCCCTCTTCCCCCAAATTCTCTCTTCCTTCCTTTTACTGGAAACCTAGGTATCCTCCTGGACTCCCTCCTTTCTCCCTTTCCCCTCATATTCTATCGGCTAACAAGTCTTGACAATTTCTCTCTGTGATCCTGTGCTTTCTTTGCTCCAACTGTCTTCCCATGCAGCCGTCATATCAATCTTGTTAAAGTTCAGGTCCGACCACATCACCCCTTCTATTCAGTAAATTCCCTTTTACTTCCAGGATTAGATTTAACATGGTTGGCCCTTCAGCTTCCTTTTGAACCCGGCCTGTTCCTACCTTTCTGTTCTTGTTATACCTGAGTCTCTTCTTTTCCCCAGCTACTCCAAGGGTCCTCCTTTTGTTTCTTGCAGAAGACACTCCATTTCTAGGCTGTGCATTTTCTCTGGCTGTCTATCATGCCTGGAATTCTCTTCCTTCTCACTGGTGTCTCCTGGATTTCTTGGCTTTCTTCAAGTCCCAGTTTAAATCCTACCTTCTACAAGAAGTGTTTCATGGCTCCCCTTAATTCTGATGTCTTTCCTTTGTTGGTTATTTCCTATTTATCCTGAATATATCTTGTGTTTTCTGGGGACTTTTGTTTTTTGCTTTTCTTGGTTGTAAAAGCCAACACTTATCATAGCACTTGCCACATAAATGTTTGTTGACTGACTGACTGAGTTCAGGATTCCCACCTGCCATGTTTGCTATGTTCTCAGACTTAGATCTGCCCATGAAGCCTATGGTCTCACTGGGAAGACCCTACAGGCCTAGGAGAAACCCCGGAAAAATTCTAGAACTTGGGACTGAATGAGTGGATTCCGGGCAGGCTGTGGGAGTGATTGGTGATCGGTCATGAGCAGCTGAAGGAAAAGCCAAAGGAGGTCAAGGTTGGGATACTGGACCTTAGAATTAGTTCCTTTTATCACTTCCAAATAAAAGCAGCTCATATGGGCTTGAGGTTTTACACTGCATACAGCTTTTTCATGGTCCTCACTACAATACAATGAGGTAGGGAAGGAAAGTATAGACTTACAGAATAATGGAGCCTTAGAACATGGACTGTCAAAATTGAGAGGGGGATTTTAAACACTGAATGTCAGAGCTGAAAAACCCTTAGAACCCTTAAAATATAGAACATTAGAGCTTGGAGACCTTAGAAGTGGAGGGACTTTAAAACAAAGAGTATGAATGCTGAGAGAGCCTTTAGAACACAGGATGTCAGAGCTGGGAGGGCACTTAAAATGCAGAATATGGGAACTGGAAAGGACTTAGAACTCAGATTGTTTGAAATCACAGGAACCTTAAAGAATAAATTAATGCAGATGGAAAGAACTTTAGAACATAGAACATCATAATGAAGAGGGACTTCAGAGATCATCCAGTCCAACACTCTCATTGTCTAGTTGAGGCCCACAGAGAGGAAATAACTTGCTCAAGATAGCATAACATATTTCAAAACAAGACTTGAGCCCAGTCCTTCTGACTTTCCTCATTATAATCATTTGACAGATGAAGAAGGTGAGGTATACAAATGACAAGTCCACATGGCAAATCTATAAGATCCTAATATCCTGGATTTTGAACTGGAATGAGCTTCAGAGGTCACTTAGTTTAATATACCTATTTTACAGATAAGTAAACTGAGTACTAAAGGCAGATGATGGGACTTGGTCAAGTCACACAGAAGGTAAGTTGCAAAGTTGAACCCAAATCCTGTGACTCCAAATAGGGAAGAAGGAAAGAGACCAGTTCTCTTCATTTCTAGTTCCATATTTTCTCTACGCACACACTCACATTGTATTTTTTTCTCTTAATCTTTTCACCTGATGACTGTGGGCCCAGGAATATAGCCAAAGCCTTGTACCAATCTCCATCAAGGCATGCAAAACTAATATGCCCTTCTCATGATAAACAGCTAGCCTTGCACTGTGGTTACTATGGCAACTACTGCCCAAATCCCCTGAGGAGGGGAGCTGGAGTCAGAAGTGGGAGAGAGGCAGGGCAGTGAGATTTCTCTTTCCCCTAGAATGAGGATTATTAGCTTTTTTTTTCATGCCAGGAACTCCCTTGGGCAGTCTAGCAAACCCCATGAATCCCTTCTCAGAATCATGTTTTTAAACAATCGAAGAAAAAGCTAAATTCCAGTGTAAGGGGATGGAAAACAAAAAAATGTAGTTTTTTTCCTGTCCAAAATCATGAATCTCCTGACACCAATCCATAGGCTTTTGACCTAAAATCAAGGCTGTCCAAAGTGGAAGGAGCTGCCCCAAAAGGTTTGGGAGATAATCAAGCTAGACAGCCACTTGGCAGAGATTCCTGCCTCAGGACAGAATCACAAACCAGAGTTTTGCAAGACTTCCAGCCCAACACCTCCCCCCCAACCCCACTGCCATTTTATAGGGAGGGAGCCCAGAGCAGTTCCTGTCCAAAATCACGGAAGTAGTATATGGCCAAGCTGGGATTCAAACCAAGGCCTCTGGCTCTTAATCCAGCTTTCTTTCCACTGTGTCATGGTGACCAACTGCAGGTGCCCATTTATTCTAATTCTGTTTTTGTGCAATAGAGCTGCCTTTCACCATGAGTGTGTCAGGGGCCTCATATGGGAAGCCTTAGGCTCTTAAAGATTCTGGAGCAAGGGCAGCTAGTTGGTGCAATAGATAGAGCACCAGCCCTGAAGTTAGGAGGACCTGAGTTCAATTCTGGTCTCAGGCACTTAGCACATCCTGTCTGTGTGATCTTGGGCAAGTCACTTAACCCAATTGCTTCAAGGGAAAAAAAAGAGTCTGGAGCAGGCAGAGTCATAGACAACTTACCTCCAATGCCTTAAAACTCATCTTAGCCATGAGTTCATTAGTGGTTCTGTCTCTGGCAACCCTGGCCTCCTGTTCTCCTTTTCATCTCTGTCCCACTTTGGTCTTTTCTGTGACACTCTTAGGGCTGTGTCTACTTGGACTGAAAATTGATGACATTTCTTCTCTGCCCCGTTGGTCCTGCTGCCATCTTCTTTGTATTTGCCAGAGAATCATGACACCCCAGTGGTACTGAATCATAGATGTAGGGCTGAGAGACTCTGCTCAATCTGACTTCAGCCGATCTACCTTTCCCGGTTTATTATATATCACATTCCTTTTGGCTGATCAACTGACTTCCAACCATCTATATTCTAACCAGACTGGTTTACTTGTGATGATGGTACATATATTCCCATTTTTATTTTTTTATTTTTAAAAATTGTATTAAAGCTTTTTATTTACAAAACATATGCATGGGTAATTTTTCAACATTGAGAACCTCCTGTTCCAAAATTTCCCTTCTTTTCCCCACTCCTTCCTCTAAATGGCAGGTAATTCAATACAGGTTAAATATATTAAAGTATATGTTAAATCCAATATATGAATATTTATTTATACAGTTATCTTGCTGACTAAAAAAAATCGGATCAAGAAGAAAAAAAAAAATCCGAGAAAGAAAACAAAATGTAAGCAAACAACAACAGGAAGAGTGAGAATGCTACATTGTGCTCCACACAGCTCCCATGCTCCTTTCTCTGGGTGTAGATGACTCTCTTCATCACTGAACAATTGGAACTGGTCTGAAACATCTCATTGTTGAAGAGAGCCACGCCCATCAGAATTGATCCTCATATAGTATTGTTGTTGCCGTATATAATGATCTCCTGGTTCTGCTCATTTCACTCACCATCAGTTCATGTGAGTCTCTCCAGGATTCTTTGAAATCATCCTATTGGTCATTTCTTATAGAACAATAATATTCCATAACATTCCTGTGCCATAACTTATTAAGCCATTCTCCAATTCATAGGCATCCACTCAGTTTCCAGTTTCTGGCCACTATAAAAAGGGCCGCCACAAACATTTTTGTATATGTGGGTCCCTTTCCTTCCTTTAAGATCTCTTTGGGATATAAGCCCAGTAGAAACACTGCTGGATCAAAGGGTATGCACAGTTTGATAACTTTTTGAGCATAGTTCCAAATTGCTCTCCAGAATGGTTGGATGTGTTCACAATTCCACCAACAATGTATCAGTATCCCTGTTTTCCCACATCCCCTCCAACATTTCTCATTATCTTTTCGTATGACATTCTATTTTTATCTCTGTGGTTTTGCCTGGAATGCATTCCTTCTTCACCTCTATTTCATAGACCTTCTAGTCTCCATTTGTTGCTAGTGCCCAGAAATTACTATGTATTTTTTATTCTATTTATATACCTGTTGTTCTGCTCCACTAACAATAAAATGCAGATTCCCTTATGTGCCTCTAAACTAGCACAGGGTGGGGTAGATTTGTACATGTGGCCTCTTTTCCTGCCCCATCCCCTCCTGTATAATGTAAGCTCCTTGAGAGAGGAACTGTTTCATTTTTATCTTTGTATAAACTTAGTACAGTATGTATATTTTTACATGTAATGTTATCTCTCCTCTTACTCTCCAGCAGAATGAAAGCCCTTTGAAGACAGGGACTGTTTCATTTTTGTCTTTGTATACCTAGGGCCTAGCACGGTGTGTATATTTATATATGTATTGTTTTTTCTCTTCTCGTTCCCCAGTAGAATGTAAGCTCTTTGAGGACAGGAATCGTTTCATTTTTTACTTTGCGTTACCAGCACCTTGGACAGCGTTCATAGCATAGATGCTTGATGAATGAAAGGCTCCTTCAAATGAATAAAAATTCGTTGAATGAGTAAATCCATCAATTCAGTCCAATTTCCTCCTTTTAGAGGCAGGACCCCAAAGGCCCAGAAATATTATTTCTCTAACCTGATCCTCCTTCTTCCACCCCCAAATCCTGCAATATCCTCCCTTTTGATAATCACCTCAGAATCTTTTTTTTTTTAAATCAAAATTAAACTCAATTTCCACCTTTTACAGGTCATTCTTAGACCCCTCAATTGTCAGAAGTTTGGAGATTATCTTTCATCTACTTTTTATGTGTTCTGAATACACAGAATATACATTTGCATGTTGTCTTCCCATTATAATGTAAGCTTTTTCCTTGTGTCCCCTTAGCACAGTACCTGGCACAAAGCAAGCTTATTGATTCCTGGAGAAGAAGATTCCTCTAAGATCTCACATGTAGTACACGGAAGATCTGGAATTCAATTTAGATTCCAAGCCTTAGGCACTTTGCACTTCAAAACACTGCTGCCTGTGACCTCCCAAGGCCCAAGGTCCCCAGCCTCAGGCCTCTGCTGTAGCCAGGCTCTGCTGAGGCTCCATTTGGGCTGAGCAGCAGCTCATGAAGACTCTGGGATGAGCATTTTTAGGGCAGAAAGATTAGAGACATTGATGAGATAGAGAGCTGGTGAGCAGCCTAATGAGGGAGGAACAGCTGGAGAGAAATCATGTCAGACTTCTTTGAAAAGCCTGAGAGGGAACAAAGGAGTAAAGGCTTCCGGCAGCTACAGTGACAGCCACAGCCGCCTGTTCGTGGGAATGGTTCAGAGAGTTCTCTGGGAAAATGTTCTGAGAAAGGTGGGCCAAGAGGAGAGGGGGCCCTGAGACGGGGGATGCTGAGAGACTAAAGGGGACTGAGGGGGAGGAGGAAGGAGGAAAAAGGGCTCATGTTCTCCTACCCCAACTCTGTGGTCTACGGACCCACTACATCTTTCCCCAGACATCCTCACCATTTAAGGAAAGGATTCAGGATCACAGGGCTGTGAAGAAGGAAATGATGGCCCTTTTCAGGGTAGAGGTCAAGCTAGTAGGATATCAGAGCTCTAAGAGGCCTGAGGGCAGAGAAGGTCCAGGCTGGAAGGATCCTTAGGACAAAAATGATCAGAGCTGGGAGAACCCTTAGAACCAGGATATTACAGCTGGAAGAACCCTTACTACCTAGGATGTCAGAGCTGAGAGGGCCCTTATAATACAGGATGTCAGAGCTGGGAGGGCCCCTAGAACCCAGGATGTCAGAGCTGGGAGGGCCCTTAGAACACAGGATATGAGAGCTGGGAGGGCCCCTAGAACCCAGGATGTGAGAGCTGGGAGGGCCCTTAGAACCCAGGATGTCAGAGCTGGGAGGGCCCTTAGAACACAGGATGTCAGAGCTGGGAGGGCCCTTAGAACCTAGGAGGTCAGAGCTGGGAAGGCCCTTAGAACCCAGGATGTCAGAGCTGGGAGGGGTCTAGAAACATAGAATGCCAGATGTAAGAAGCCTTAGACAGAAGGTCAGAGCTAGAAGGGACCTTAGAAGTGAGGATCCCAGGCCTGGAAGAGAGCTTAGACTGTCAGAGGTGGATGGAATCACAGAACAGAATATTAACACTTAGAGCAGCCTGAGGGGAGCTGATCTCTCCTTCATTTTACTAATAAAGAAATATCTTTGATCCTCCTGGGAGAGGAGGAAGGAGGAGGTGTGGGTGGAAAGGCCTGAAAGAGGGGTGGCTGGGGGCACTCTCTTCTCTCAACCTCCATTCCCTTAGTTGGTTGGACATACAATTGTCCACTTATCTGCATCTGGATCATCTCTCCCCCTTCCTCCAGTCCTGGCTGGCTCCTCTCTACCTTTCTGTATTATTTCTCTCTAGGGTATCCCCTCCCTTTCCTCCTCCTTCCTCCTTCCTCTCCCCCAGCCTGTTGTGAGTGCTCTGGGAATGTAACCATTAGTCTAAACCAAACATAATTAAGAAAGAAAATCTGCTGCTGTTTAAAAAATAATAATAATTAAAAAGGCAGACAGAAATAAGGTTTTGATTATCTAATATCTTGGGGAAGCAGCTTTGGCATCAGAAGGGAAAATAAAAGAGTTCTGGCCTAGGAGTCAGTGTCCTGATTCCACAGGCTTGCTATGGGATATTGAGTAAATCACTTTACTTTCTTGGGCCTCCGTGTTCTCATCTGTGAAATGGGTAGGATGATATTTCCCTTCTCCTCCTCACAGAGAGGTTTAATGAGGCTCAGAGAACAGAATGAATCAGTGCAGCACTCAGCTGAGAGTAGGGGCACCTGGGTTCAAATTCATGCTCTGATGTTAACTAGCTAGCTATGTGACTCAGCTACGCGGTATAGTGGATAGAGCACCAAGTCTGGAGTTATTGAGAACCAAGTTCAAATCTGGCCTCAGACACTTAGGATCCTGCACAAGTTACTTAAGCTCTTTCTGTCTCAGCTGTGAAATGGGGATAGCAACAACATCTACCTCCCAAGGTTATTGTGAGCATCAACTGTGTCAGTGTTTGTAAAGTGTTTAGCATAGTTCCTGGCACACAGTAAGTACCTAATTAAGGTTCCTTCCTGCCTTTCCTTCCTTAGCAAACCACTTCTTCTAGGCTCTGGCTCCTCATCAAAGGAACTGAAGCAAGAAGGTTTGGTTAGATGATCTCTCAAGTCCCTTCAGCTTCCAAATCCCACAGATTTAGGAAATGCTGCTATAGTTCTGGGTTTTATTGGTTGTTCTAATGGTTAGGGAGGTTGGCAGGCCATGGGACTGGTTCAAAGCCCTTGGTTTTCCTCTAGCCTCCTGGCAAAATTCTTCCTGATCCCTACTGAGAGGAAGGTGAATAAGAAGATGTTTTACATAGAAGTAAAACAGAAACTAATCTAGATCAAGTCAGAGCTGGAAGAAATCTTAGAGACCATCTGGTCCAGGCTCCCTTTTACAGATGAGAAAACTGAGGTTGGGGAAAATTAAATGGCCCACCCAGGATTCCACAAGTAGCAAGTGACAGGATTCACACTCAGGATCCCTGGTTCCTAAAACAGGCCCCTTTCCACTGTGCTACACTTTAATTCCCTATCTG